>NC_133494.1:14702594-14773345 GCF_025370935.1 Choristoneura fumiferana
AAAGTCAATCTTTTTTTTTAATTTCCTCCTTTTTCCACACTGGCAACTTATTTATTTATTAGACACTGACGATCAAGGTCGGTGCTCAGTACAATCTTCATTGAGGGACTAAATGAAAAGTTCGCGAATACCTTTCATTGAGCCGTAATCGGCTTACCCTTTTGTATTAAATTACCACCCTTTCAATTCACGGCGGGACGAAATCTTCGTTTCGATGGCGTCGATTTATTTGCAAAGAAATCATAAAGATTAGAGTATAAAATTATTTTCAGTACAACGATATCAGGATACAGGGGGCTACTACGAAATTCGAAAATCGAAGTTCTTATCGTACCGTCCCTCTCACTTTCGTATTAAATAATATTAGCGTCTGCGGGACGGCAAGATACGAAGTTACAATTTGCACTTCGTAGTATTACTTTGAGAAAGATGTTTCAAAAACATTTATTTCCAGTTAAAGGTTCGCGTGACGTCATAGGCTCTCCTCCACAAACTTTGAGGCGCTATATCTGTCATTTTTGGTGTGATAGACAAAAGAAAAAAAAATACGTATGTTATTTTATTATTTCCTGATAATCTAATTAACAGAATAATTAGAATAATATTTTTTACCGTTTAAACTTGCCGATTACAAAGGTTACCATATGTGCCTTTTCTAATTTATCAATTGATATTCAAATACAAAGTCCCGGCACAACGCTTTATCAATTTGACCGAAGAAGAACTAAGCGGTTGCATCGCACTAAATCAATTCAGTCATTGTGCAATCAATTGCGCCTTGTCGATTGTCCTTTTGAAATCGCAACGTGTTACAAACTAGCTTTTATACGCGGCTTCGCTTGCGTAAAACATTAGTATTGAAATTCAGGGATATTATTTCATTCCCAAAAATAACATCCTGGTCTTTCCGAACTTCTAACCAACGGGATTAGTGGTGAAATATAGATGCATAGAAAAACCAGAAAAATAAGACCAGCGCTGGGAATCGAACCCAGGTCCTCGGCTTTCCGTGCCACGTGCTATACCACTACACCACCACTGGACAGGGGTACAGACACGAATTTCTCCTATGCATCATATATCTCAGCTTGTTTGTTTCTTATTTAGTCACTTAAGGGAACATTCTAGTCAACTAAGTAAACAATTTTGTGTAAAATATGTTCAAAAATCGTATGTGAAATTGTCCACAAAGTTGTTTATTATTAAGGTTAGCTCTGTAGAACAATGTTATTCTTTAGCAGCTGACGCAAAGGATAAAGTCTAGAAAAATACACTTTGAAATAAAAACACACCACTTCCTTTCTCATAGTAGGAAAGTATGTAATCTCTAGAGAAATCTAGAGAGCCACTTTAATACTTTCCATTTGGGTTTACTGCGTTTTATAACACATAAACTTGTACTTTGAAAACTAAATTCTGTTTTGTACTGACGCATACTAAAAGTATAGTCACCAGCAGCAATATCAGACACAATAAAGCGTGTATCTGATACGGTTCTATTTCTGGGGCCTGTAGGAGGTGTTAGATATTTTTGCACGCACCGCTGTGGTGGTTAATACAGGTAAAGGTGACTTAGATAGTCACTATATACAATTCCTACAACAATCAATAATGTATCAACACTATTTCACAAATGGCCACCAATAAAATTAATAAAGAACTTTTTTAACAAAAAAGTAAAACCGACCCAAAAAAAAAATAACAAAAAATGGAACCGGCTAGAAAACCCTTGAAAATATTTTTCTAGGTACCTACTAGCTCGAAGTCGGTGACTCAGCACGAGCCAGCAGGAGTGGAACAATAGTCGTTTACCTCACCTACATACCATGGGTTTCTTTCCCTCCTTCTGAGACGTGCTGAGTCACCGACTTCAAGCTAGTAGGTACGACTTCGAAACCCTTGAAAATATTTTTCTAGGATTTCGTAGTCGGTTCCATTTTTTGTTATTTTTTATTTTTTTGGAGTCGGTTTTACTTTTTTTGTTAAAATATTCTTTATTTCTCACTTGTTAGTGATTCGTAGCCAAAGTACACTCTCACGATTCCATTAAGCACAAACACGACTTAGTTACGTTGTTTTATAACAGAGTTCCGTTGCCTACCTTCTGGCTTCAGCATCAGATTAGTACGAAAGAATCATTAACTTAAAGCTTCTTCTTAGTCGCTTATCTAGGTATATTAATCATGATTGTTTATAGACGAGCGAGCATACTTAAATTTGACTAGTTCTACTGTCTTCTTCATCAGGTCCAGGTTACCAAATGATACTTTCTGAATGTAAATGCTTATCTTAATGCTAAAAATGCCAAAATCGCCATAGGTGTGCCTATTTAATTTGAGGTTTTCCCTCGATTTCACTAGGATCCCACCATCAGATCTCAACTTGGTGACAATGGGACCACCTCAGAAGAATACTCTTTCAAATAAAAAAAGAATTTTGAAAATCGGTCTACAATTGACTGAGTAATCGGTAAACATACATAAAAAAATACAAACATTGGAACATAGAACCTCCTCCTTTTTTGAAGTCCTTAAAAACAAGCAGCGCGGAAAGGAAACAAAATAATAAAACCGGTCCTGTCAAAGCTCATCCACGCGGCGTTTTAACTTTACATTATTTATTAATCAAGAATTGTTTTATTTTCATTAATATACACTCTAAGGTTCACGGGGCCTACCACGCTCTCTTAATACGATTCAGTTTAGGCTCTAAACTGAACTGCATCGCTATTTCGTACCACGACGTTACTTTTGCGATTCACTTCAAGCACGGTTCAGCGACAGCGATACAGACATTTTCATTCACTCACTTCAAGCGGTTTTCGTACCATGACGCTTAACTTGAGTGGGAATTAAATCGCTTCAGTGTAAAATTTAGCGCTCAGTATAAGTTACTCATTCTGACAATTATTTTGGAGTTTTACTTAGAATATTTTAAATTTCAAGAACTTTTAAACTTTTATTCAAGTTTTATAAGTTTTCATAGGTAGGTACTCACGTCATTGTGCTTCTTAACTCCAGTGCCCTTAGTGTAACTTTTCGGTTACAAAATACGTCTCGATCGCGTAACATCGCAAACGTTCCGCGACTAAGAGCGGCGTGTTCGTTGTATACCATAAATTGAGATTTTAACGCGAAACGCGAACGAGACGTATTTTGTATCCGAAAACTTACACTAAGGGCACTCATTGATAAAACTAATTTTTCAGTGAGAAGAGAGACTCGTGGATTAGTGACAGCGTAAACATTTTATTTGTAATCAACACAACGGTTTGCTAAGAACACGGGAATGACATAGAGTTATGGTTTTCCAAAATAAAAGAGGTTTTATTATACAATATTTGGTTTGCATTATAGCGGCATCCCTTTCGCGACTTAGCGTTTCAGTTTCGGACCACAGACAATATCGGTCTTTCATTCACTTGAAAACATATAACTCAGCTTCTGAGAAATAAAACGTCGTGGTACCGAATATTTAGGTCGTGTACGTTTTAGTTGGTGCTAAATTGAACTGCTCGGCGTTTGATCGTTTATAAAAAGATCATGGTAGGACCCCAGGTCGAGAGCCTTTCTTGCCCAACGATTAATCTGTTCTTCAAGCGATTGGCCCACCCATTGAAAGAAAGAAAATACATTTATTTAACGCCATAAAAAACAAACATAGGAACAAAACATAGAAACAAATAAAGACGTACATGACGCTAATAGGTCCCACTCAGCATAATGCCACGGAAAGCCGTGGCGCTGATTTTCAGTGAGGACCTTATCTAAAAACTAACTTCAAATAAAAATTAAAAAATAAAATAAAAAAATATTAAATTGTATGGCAACACCGGCTTAAACAGTTTAATCGTGTGCAGTCATGCACACAACAACATCAATTACAACTTCAACTTACATATCCCTGTTAATGTGTGACTGGTTCTTCAGCAAATTCCAATATTCGTGCAACACTGCGTGTTCCCGTTGGAAAAAAATACAACAGAAAAAGTTCCTAAAACACCTGGGCTACCGTTTCGTTAATCGACTATTGAAACTTCGGTGGAAATAATAATTGTTATGGCACCCATCCCATCACCTTCCGGCAGACAGTTGTACCTTGCAATTAAAAAGTTTTGACAGACTGGCAACTTCATAATTTTGCGCGTTATGAATTTGACGGTAACTTAAATGGTTTTGTTTTTAGACTTTTTAGGGATCCTATGTTAGTGCTACTTACTAGAAATCCATTATTGGTATAATAGAAGAAGCCGTGGTGGCCTAGTGGTTTGACCTATCGCCTCTCAAACAAAGGGGTGTGTGTTCAAACCGGCTCGCACCTCTGATTTTCGAAATTTCATGATGTGTGCGGAATTACATTTGAAATTTACGCACGGTTTGCGGTGAAGGAAAACATCGCGAGGAAACCTGCACAAACCTGCGAAGCAATTCAATAGTGCGTGTGAAGTTTCCACCACATTGAGCCCGTGGGAACTATGGCCAAGCCCTCTTGTTTTGAGAGGAGGCCTGTACCCAGCAGTGGGACGTATATAGGCTGGGATGGTATAATAGTACGTACAGTCAAACTATTTAATTCCTGACCCACCGTAGAACGTTCACAAGTAAGTGTCGTTATAAATTCCCTTGTCAAGCGATGCAATGTCACTATAACTTTTGTATAACGATAAGGTTCCACAATGGATCACGATTCAGTTGGTTCGAATGTACCTTGATAGAATAAAATTTTGAAAAAAAAAATCTGGCCCTTGTAATAGAGTAATCAGATATTTATTATATGCACGCTTTATTGTTGTCAGATATTGATGCTGGTGACTGTACAGAGTACAAACCGTCTAAAGTAAGGATTTTTTTTCGCGCACGTCGTTGGATGGGTGTATTAAAAAAATATTGCGGGCTTGGTAACAATTTTTATGAAATTTATATAGTAGAATCAAGTTAAAGTGCTTTATCGTGGTATTTGTGATAAGAGCTCCTAGCTCTATTATGTAATGTAGTAGTTAATTTCTTGTTATCAATGCAGTTGCAAGCATGCAGTCACTCACATTATACTCAGGTTGCAGCGTAGCACGCAAAGCTACTTCCGTTACATAATTATACCGTAGCAAGCAACTACAAACCGCTACGACCACATAGTAACAAGACACATAACTTACATAAGAACTATGTAACAAAATGCGACACAGTTCGATGAAAAGCTCGCCGTAAATTTCGATAACTTGAGTTTTAATACCCTGACTTATTCATTTCAAAGTTCAATTTCTTAAAACTGTTTGAACCGATTTCTATCAAACATAGAAAAAAGCAAGAAAGAAAGGAAAACACATTTATTGCCACAAAACATTAAATAAGATTTCATTTTTAAATCAAAGTTTACAATTTGTGACAATAGGTGTCGACGTCAGCATAATATGCTGCTGGCGCCGGCCCCGAGGAGCGACAGAGCGGCAGAACAGGAAAAGACAGGAGTGACAGGACAGGAGGAGCCAACGCCAAAAAAACTCGCACTCAGTCAAAAGCGCACTCCCTCTCTCTCTCTCTATAGCTGTGATGCGACACAACACAAGCCGTCAACACACTGCATCAGATAAATGTGAACGCAACCATATAAAATATATGAAACCGATACCGTTCTGATGCGTCACGACACAACATGACAGATAAATGTAAACCGGGCTTTAGCGTCAAACTTATATCACCCCTCTTCTAGCGTCGGGGGAAAAACATGAGCTACAAATCCCTTTTATGAGGGCACAGGTCGTCACTAGGTTACCACAGGCTTTAACATACCCTGAATTGCAAAATGTCGTATCAAAGCAAAATCTAATATTATCTTGGAATCAGTGAACGCAGCGGTATTCTTAAAACTGGTTTTCTAAACGACGCTGTCTCAAGCATCTGAGTCTCATAATCTCGCAAGATGACGCCACTTCTCTGTTTTCGTTCCATACTTTAAAGAAAACCAACTTGTTCTTGCCGGTCAAAGTGGCGCTAGTCGAGAAATATGCGCTAGGATTCATATGGACAGGAATTCGTTCCAAGCTTGGGCACCGTATTGTGTAAGTTTTGTGATGCTGCTTCGTTGGTTTAAGGACAGAAGATAGTAAAACAAAAGTGCCACGGTATTTTTCTGATATCGGAATTTAAAGCGAAATACTAGAAAAGGCAATAATATGTACTCGTAATAACTTGAATTCTTTAATTGGTTAGTTTTGAGTGACTAAAATTTATTTCTATGTTTGTTTCGACAAGTCATAGTTATTCATTGGAAAATTGATTTAATTGTTGTATGTTACTTAAGTAAAATTATAGGTTATTTGTCTTTTTAAATGTCGTTATGAGAGCGATTAGTAAACACACGACTTCAACTCTACCAGATTTTTAAGTGATGTACTCGTAAAAGAAAGTAGTACACATATATTTTTACAAAAAAAAGTAAAAAACGAGCCAAGCGCGAACTCGCACTTGAAGGATTCTATACTGCCGTATTACACATAGGCCTATATACGTTCCACTGGCTGGGCACGGGCCACTCAAAATAGGAGGCTTTTGGCTGTAGAACCTACGTGGGCCTAGTGTGGATTGGGAACTTTGCACGATTTGCATGATGTGTGCATCATTAAGTTTTGGCGGATATCTTCATGATGTCATCCTTTGCCGTAAAGCACATGGTAACTTTCAAATGAAATTTTGCACACCAATTTCAAAAACTTATAAAGGGTTCATGCTCCTTTATACTGAGTTACATTCGTGAAATATTAAACTGCGCTAAATATAGTTCAACATTAATCCATTCACAAACGAACCACAAACTTTTTTGTTTATGTTTTGTCCCTGATGTTCAAATATTAGCGGACCGCAACGGAAGTCCAAAGCTCCACATTGGGCCTTATTTTTAACCCTCAATAAGGTAGAGGCAATTTAGCGACCACTTGCATTGAGTTGGAAACTGAACCTTATTAATTTCTTGACTGGATGGCAAACGAGTAAGTGGGTCTCCTGATGGTAAAAGATCATCACCGCCCATAGACACCTGCAACACCAGGGGGATTGCAGTTGCGTTGCCAACCTAGAGGCCTAAGATGGGATACCTCAAGTGCCAGTAGTTTCACCGGCTGTCTTACTCTCCACGCCGAAACACAACAGTGCAAGCACTGCTGCTTCACGGCAGGATTAGCGAGCAAGAAGGTGGTAGCAATCCGGGCGGACCTTGCACAAGGTCCTACCACCTGCTAATGTTGAAAATACGACAAACTTTAAAAATATTCTTTGTCAGGTATGTATTCGATAGCTGCTTTTGATTCTGTGGCAGTATGCTCTATTAAATGGGGCCTAATTAAGGGTTAAATTTAGGCATTGAAAATAAAAATAAAAGTGGTTTTTAAAACAAAGGCCAAGTTTTCTAGATTTGAAATCTTACTGAAATCGTAGTGGTCGTAGTTGTACTTTAGAAATAAATTGGTCAATAATATTGCTCTACTCCTTATCATGTTAATGAGATAACTTGTTAAATTGGTAGTTGTGCATTTTTGTTGCAAAAGTGACTGTAGCGTATCTTTCTAGCAACATTACGATTACCTACAATTACTGTTACGGAGAATAGAGTAAGATAGATAGACTTATCTTAAGTCTTAACAATAATATGTATGTTTTTATAAATTAGTGTTCGTGATATGGCGATCACTTTGACTTCTAATTCATTGGCGCTCATGCGCTCTAAGATCACAAAATCAAAGATTAAATAAATCACAGGTAATAATAGGTATAGATGTAGGAATAGAAACAGATATTAATAATGTTAGTATTTTTACTCGTAAAAAGTATTGCATACAATGATTACATAAATCTCATACCTAATTCAATAAACTCGGATAAGCCTCGGTAGGTACCTAATCCGGCACTCGACTTCAAGATCCATCATTATAAAACGATTGTATAAATTATTAGGTACTACATATCTACATTGTATATACATGTCTATTTATTTTATGCCAGCGGGGGCTTTTTTTATAAGTTTTTTTTTGTAATTTAGTAGGTATTAAGTTTTTAAGTTAGGTAGTTAGTTTATAGTTAAGTTTTATTTATGGTTATTTTTTATGTGTTTTCTCTTTAATATTTTTTTTATTTAAAACACAGGCTCAAGGGCAATCTCTCACTTTAAAACACAGGCTGGCAAGAAAACTGAAAAGCGATTATTTAGAACTTAGAACAGTTTAGCGAATTCTCTGCGAGAAAACAAAAGCAAAACCAAGCCTGTTAAATTAGAAGTAAGCTCTTCTGTGAAAACTTAAACCTTAGAAAGTTTGGTGTTTAGTCTAAATATTACATTGCTGCTAAACCTCGATTGTTCGGGAACAGTAAGGAACTACACCCCGCCTTAGCATTTCCGTCGTATTTAATTTTCAGTGCCATGCCGGATTTACATGAGCGTAGTACTTCGTTTATAGTATAGTAAAGGGGAATTAATGTGAGGTCTTTTGAACAAAAATGGTCTCTCGATTTGTCACTCAATAGAAGCTGCCTGCGAAATTCAAAAACTACTACTAGTACTAATGGAGTTAGATAATAGTCTTAGGGGCTGTTTCACCATCCATTGATTAGCGTTACCCGACGGTTAAATGTGATGCCGTCTCTGTCTATCCGAACAAACAAATAGAGACGGCATCACATCTAACCGCCAGTTAACACTAATCAAGGGATGGTGAAACAGCCCCTTAGAATAGAGACTGTCACTTAATTATCGGCGACTGTATCACGGACGCCATTTATTACCGAGCTTCGTGGTGCCAAGGATTCAGTTCTCAAGCGCATGAGGCGCCCATATCACCATGTTAGTCTCAAATAGGCGTTGAGTGTACCGTTTGGATGTTCGCGTGTTGTTTAAATTTATTGTTTTTATAAGTAAAAAAATTAGCGACCGAAATTGTAGTAGGTTTAGAATATAAGCACTAACACAACGTTTACAAGCACGGAGAATTAATTTAAAAAGCAACATTCATAAACTTTAATCATTTTCGATCCCGCTCCTCATTGCATGTATGTGAATATGTAAACTCTTTAATGTACAAAAGAAAAGAAACAATCAAAATTTACCTCTTTAGCGGCTTAGTAAATAGACAAACGTAACCCTTTTCACCTACCTACCTTACTTACCTTACCAACCGACCTACCTACCTGCTTACCTTATCTACTTACCTTATCTGCCTGCTACCTTTTTTAGTAACTTGTATAGCGGAGACAATAGAGAGATCTCATACTTGAAACACTTGAAATATCTTAATGTAAATTCGTGTCATATTACGCTTAAATTAATACGAGTACGCTTTGTGACAAACGTTGTGACACGAGGTCGGTAAGTAAGTAATGTTTTACAAATGAGGTGACGAGTGATAAACCCGAGCTGCAAGGCGAGGGTTTTCATCGTCACGAGTTTGTAAAACCTAGCCAACCGTGTATCATAGGACGTTTTTTAATACATTTGTGAGAAAATATGCAATTAATAACACAAAATTGAAAAATAAAAACAATACGACGCAAAGTTTTACAAAAATGGTGCGTCCGTAATGCGCATGCGTAAGTTTTGTTTTTAATTAGGTTAACTAAAACTATCAGGCAAAGGTTCGACGCGTTCAGCCACTGCAATTTTGTAGAATAAATAAAATGTGGAAATCATTAAAATCTGAGGTAATTAAATTACAGTTTATAATAATTGCAATCAATTTTGCAAATTTATTACTTAGTTTTGTCTACGTATAGGTCGATATTTTTTATTTTTAATATTTAAAACTCTTTGCTTGTAAGCTTTTAAAATAGGGAATTTAAAAAAACTGTATAAAATGGCTCTGAGTTTTTCGAAATTCATGTGCGGAATTACATTTGAAATTTACCACGAGCTTTGCGGTGAAGGAAAACATCGTAAGGAAACCTGCACAAACCTGCGAAGCAATTCAATGGTGCGTGCGAAGTTCCCAATCCGCACTGGGCCCGCGTGGGAACTATGGCCCAAGCCCTCTTGTTCTGAGAGGAGGCCTGTGCCCAGCAGTGGGACGTATATAGGCTGGGATGGATTACGAGCCATGTATACATCCTTTGAAAGTGAATCGCAATTATTTTATTCGTGTCTCACAAATTGCCTAGCATAAATGTATCGTGTAATTTATAGACGGCCCTTTATCATTAGTAACTAAGCTCGTGTAAATGCGGCACAGCCAAAGTGAGACATTCAGTGGAAGCTGTTGTCATAAAGTAAATAAATTACTGGGGACAAACAAGGGCGTGTTCCATAGAGCTGCAAGACAAGTTTGCAAGGAAATGGCATGGTTTGTCATTTGAGTAGCATGCCTGACAACTATCACGGTTTGAGTGTAAAGGCGGGTTTACACGAAATTAATTGCGACTAGGGGTAATGCTTAGACAAGTTTATAGAAGAAAAGTTGTTTTTTCATTGTATAATGATAATTATTGTAGGGACCTGTATCTATTTCAAACGCAATGCCATCTAATGCATCTGGGGCTTCTGGGGATTCTCATTTTAAATGTACCCTTTACTTTTTTTTTCAGAATTAGGTAATCCTGGGTTCTTCTTACTCAGCATCACGAGCACTATTGATTTGGACGAAGAAAAAAGTGTCCTTTTTTGTGGTAGATTTGTGACTATTTTCTTACAGTTTATAAGAATAATCACAAAATGGACCCAAAAAGTTGTATGGAAAATTATCAAAATCAATAGTGCTTGTGATTCTGTGTAAGAATAACCCAGAAAAAAAGTAAAAGATAGGTACTCGTACACTTAAAATGTCAATCCAAAAATACAGTTCCTATTTTTACCGAAGTATACTGTATCATTTGATTTGGCTATGGCATTTCAAGTCTTCTTTCTCAAGAGTCCATCGTGTCTTACATAAATGCTATCTTTAGCTATGTGACTGTTTATTTCCTAAAAAAAATAAAAAAATAAGATGAGAGCGTAACGTTACCTAAAAGCGCCAAATTTTATTTGTACAACGCGCTCTGAACCAAATAAATTGCTGAAAAAAATTGGTTCTTACGGAAATATATATCTAAATATTTATAATTTTCAATAGGGGCTTACCAAAATGCGCTCCTACGCTTCAGTTCTAGTGAAGATTATAGAAATTGCTCAATACCTACCATTTAAATTGAAAAAAAAAAATACTACATTACAAACACGCACAAAGACATTTCCAACGACGAATCGTCCCAGCATACCAAAACGCATAACTCACATAAAACACCTTTCACGCTTCTCATCGTAAGGTATTTGTTACAATTCGCCATAAAACAAATGCTGCTCTAGCATGATACACACGAATGTTTTTTTTTCTTTCCAGAACTGACATTATTTTATCTATTTGTGACATTACAATGCTACTAAAGTAATCCGACTACTATGCATAATAAATGCGAAAATGTGAGTGCGTGTCTGTGTGTGTGTGTATGTTAGTTACACTTTCACGCTAAAACGGCTTGACAGATTTAGATGAAATTGTTATGTAAACAGCTGAACGCATTGGCTACTTTTTATCCCGATATTTCCACACGATCGATCGGGATAAAATCGTAAAATCTCAAATACTAGTATTAGAGATATTATTATGAAATTTGGCATTGGTGTCTTATATGCAACGTTGATGAAATCCATGATGTAATTTTTGGAAATTCCCCACGAGCGGCTCGTTGCTCGCTGGTTTCTCCGTAACACTACGTACTGACAGCATGAATGCTCGCTGTGTAGCATATTACATTACACCTCGTAACGTTGGTCAGTACCCACCTTTAAATGCAGGTTGCTTCCAACTGAAGCAACTGGAGTGCGGGTACACACACTCCTTCTGAGAGGAAGATTGTGCCTTGCAGTGGGAGATGTACACATGCTGAGATAATGAAGGATGCTAGCCCGCCACAGGAAGATATCACTTTCGCAGCTCACGTGACCGGAGTAAACCCCTTTTCCCGCGTCGACAGGCCCATCAGTAACGTGCCTTTACTGCCCTACATGTAGAAGGTCGCCATACAAGAAACATGTTTCTTCCAGTCAGTCTACAGCAGTGTTTTTCAGACTGTGGGTCGCGACCCCCCGGGGGGTCGCGGATGCCCCGTTAGGGGGTCGCGTTATCTTTAAAATACTCTCACCGTTATTGTGTATGATTATTCAATGTTTGTATTAGCAATTTATCAACGTAGGCAAATAACTGTAAGTGGACGTAGGCAGGGGGTCGCCAAATATTTTTCAAACCAAGGGGGGGTCGCGTCCTGAAAAAGTTTGAAAAACACTGGTCTACAGAATACAGATGGACGACCAGACAGACAATGATCTTTACAATACATTTGCTCGATAAATACACTTTATATTACATGGCTCGTAAGTTCATTTTACCGCACTAGTGCGATTTTTTACATTTTTTTTTAATTCTCCATTTATAAGTTTAGAAGCAGAGTTTTAAATGACAAAAGTAAAAAATATCGACTTATTATACGTAGAAAAAAGCCGTGGACGGACGGACAGACAGACAGACAGACATGGCGATTGGCCATTTTGGGTCCGGAACCCTAAAAAGGTAGCAGGCAGATAAGGTAAGTACATTAGGTAAGTAGGTAGGTAGGTAGGTAGGTAAGGTAAGTAAGGTAGGTAGGTGAAAAGGGTTACGTTTGTCTATTTACTAAGCCGCTAAAGAGGTAAATGTAGAGGTAAAAGGTAAAAAACAACGTGTTTTGTTTTTGCTAGCACTAAGTTCCTATCATCTTTTAGGTATGATTTAGTTTTTAAGGTTTTGTAATTTTATGTAGGAATCTTTAAAATATAAGTTAAAAAATAACAAGACTAACTGACTAACTAACCAACGAAATCGCGTACCAGGGTTTTGGCGCGGTTTTGGCGGCGAGACAAAACAATTTGTCTCCATTTGTAGGCAATTTTGTAAGGCCTAACGTTACAGGCTAGCTATTGTTCTAAAGCTAACACGTAACACAATCTGAGACTAAGTGGCTTACATAAGTATCATAGCTTGAGCGGCGATTTTAGGGTTCGAGTAGGACCTAGGATATGTTTCGCCTTACATTGTTGCTGGGCACACAGATACCTGTTACTGTTAACTTTAACAAGATAAAAATAATTGTCAATCTCACACATAAGCCTCCTTTCAAATGTAGAAGACTTGGGTTGTAGTTCTGATGCGGGCTCAATGAGGGCTATCGTTTTTTGTCTCACCAGATGGCGCACTGTTGCGTGAGGTTTTTAAGTAAGGCTTTCAAAGTCTGTTATTACGGGCGTGAAAACAAAGTTTAGATTAAAATCATATTTAATACACCTTAAAACCGTACCATAAAAATATCGAGCATGCCATAGTGTTGCATAGTCCCCGTTTTGTTCGTAAAAAAGGGAGGACAAATGTTTCCGAAAGACAAAACTGTCTCAAAACACAGACATTCATTGCCCCGGAAAGCATATTTGCCATAATTAATTTCAGATATTGCAAAATATTCACAAAATTATTCTAATTATAAATAAATCCGCGTAGCTCACCCAGAAACTATGAGATTTGACATTTCGGAGACCTCACGCTACACTAGCGCCTCTAGCGGCGAATTCATACGCGATAGCCCTCATTCGAAATAGGTACTGCCACAAACAGTAGGTATTTAATTATAACGAATATGTCCGGGATTTAATCACATTAAAACTACCATGTATTATTAAAATTACCACGATGTTTTGATCACATTGCAGCGGCCTTTGCGAGTCACAAGTCGACTCGTGACCAAGGCCGCTGATATATGTGGATGTTTACCTAGTCATGATTAGATCCCGAGAATATATTTCGAATTATGAGTGAGAATCACATTTTTAAAACTATACTGTTGAATTGCTTCGCAGCAGAAATACACCAAAAATCTTTTTTACAAAAAAAAACATAGTTACCTGCCACGGGACACCGACAAAACGTCGATGATATTGCAATAACGCTTAACCTAAAAATTTACAAAATTGAGATAGAAATACAAAGATATTTATAATTTTAAAGCTCTCTGTTAAATTTCGTCTCTAGGCATATACGCGTAGGGTTGCAGTGCAGGTAAATGAAAATATCGATATTTATATCGAAAGCTTGAAAATATCGATAATCGATAATATCGACGTTTCAACGTGATATTATCGATAATAAAAAAAAACAAAAAGACATCTTCCTTCTGTCAAACCAATTATTTTGAACGAGCAATCAAAAACATCGACTAGACGGCTTAGAATAACGACTAAAAACAGTCATTATTCTGAGCTATTATGAAACCAAAGTTGTCATAAATATTTACAATTACCGATACTGTCGTCACCGATATTTAACCTTCATATCTCGGCATTAATTCTATATCGATGAAAATATCGATATTTTAAAATCGATATTATATCGATATTATCGAAAGTTCGATATATCGCGGCATCAGCCATTGTTGGTTACTCGGCATTGCAGTATCATCCACGAAAGACTCTTCGCAGATGACGGGCATTTGCTAGTTTTACGTGGTTTTATGTATGTATGTAAATACTTTATTGTACATAAAACACAAAAATAATACAAAAAGAAAACAACAAAACAAAAGAGTACAAAGGCGATCTTATCTTTTCAAGCTAATCTAAACAGGAAAAGAAAACTTAAAGATAGGCGAACAGTAATTTATGCACAGTGAGAAGAAAGGAATAGGTATATAACATATAAATAAAAACACTTAATAAATAACAACTAATTGTTGTAATATATATACACACAAATTAAAAAAAAACATAATTTACTCGGCCAAATCGGCAAGTAGGTCATCATAACCCGCTGAGAGCACCGTGCACTGGTCAACTTCCGTTTCCAATATCACGGATTATGCCGGAAGCCTATATAGGTAACGAGTCAGAGTGTAATCTATTTCAGGAAAGCTTTACGAACAACGTAACAAAATGGATGAAGAATTGAAAAGTCCACTTCAGATGTAAGTTAATCCTCCTGTGTATTGGAATGACTCGGAAATAATAAATAATCCAGGCGATGCAGGCTGTTGTTAGGGAAAAGTTGGTTTCTTTTTTGACTTTAGTTCTTCGACGAATTACCATTTTCCGGATTCTATTAGTTCCCTCGGGATAACGATAAACGAATTTTTCACAGATGAAGGGTGTAACGACATAAAAGAAGATACTTATACCATCTTAAAATCAGTAATTGCTCTAATATAATGAATGCTTAAAAATAAATAAATAAAGAAAGAAAGAATAAATTTATTTGACAAAATTGGGCACAGCAAAAAAAAACAATTAAAAATAAGACAACCTTATCTTAAATAGATGTTTTTTTTTTCTAAAAAAGCTATGATGGCCTAATGGTGGGACCCATGCCCTCTCACGCAGAGGATTGCAAATTTGAGTTCAGGCTCTGAATTTTCAGAATCGATTTTCGTAATTTAAGTACATTTGAAAAACATGAGCTTTGAAGGAAAAAATCGTGAGTAAGAAACGAAGTAATTCAATGATGTGCATGAAATTTCCAATGTAGGGTCAATGTAAGTACACAGTGAAACATTGCAATATTTCTAAAATGCCACGTATCCAGATCTTGCACTATATCGCGTAAGGACACCCTTGAGAATCCCCCACTGTACTCCAGTTTGCATCGGCATCTCATGGAGGAACAAGTGTCTACGTAGCTTTTTCAGTATTATTGGCACAAAAGTAAATATTTTTAGCATTTTTGTAGATTTTTTATTAAATTATGGCTAGAAATTCAATATAATATTTGATACTTTCGTAATATTAAACATATTTAAATATAATGAACCGGATAACTCACGTCTTAAATGGAGTTTAGCTCGACATGTTGTTGGAGTGCGCGTGTTGCAGCAGCCGCTGAGTCGCGTTGCTCCGAAGACGAAGGGCTACGGATTAGCCCGAAACATGTCGAGCTAAACTCGATTTAAGACGTGAGTTATCCGGGTCATTATATTTAATATGAGTGAGTCTCACGGTAGTTTCATGTTCAAAATTAAACATATTTCGTAGATTATCGTGAACTAGATCACGTATTAAAGCGACACAATTCAGCAGGCAAAATTCGAGGTAAATACAAAATACCTTAGGTAGTCAACAATGAAACATTTACGCATGGGAAATTTAATGAGGCTGATTAAAGTTAAAGTAATTAAAACCGTTTTGATTATATTCGTGTATTCACATAAATAAGTCTTAAAATTATGAAACAGATTATATTAGTTTGACGTTTCATTGTTAAATATGTAATGTTTCATTCCGTACACCACTGTGGGCACAGTGAATCATTTCCCAATTTTTTACTTTTTATATTTGATGACTACACATTCCTAAAGAATACTGTATATGTCACCCGAAACCCAATAAAATTACCTAAGTACTGTAAAAAATTCAGACTTCTATCTGTCATAACAAAAGATTTATGAGATTTTGAATTTTATGTGTTTCATTGTTGGACACTTGACCCTAAACTCATTCCATATTAGAACTACAGTCTTACACTTCTCATTCTAAAAACTCAGCTGTGGAATGTTCGCTGGAGATAAGGATTTCCATAAATAAAAGGCATTTGTTAAAATAAAGCAGCAAAACATTTAATTTCGTCGCGTAAAACTCATACCTAGTTATCTAGGTCCTAAAACAAATAAAAAAAGATATTGCCTTCTTTCAGACATTAGTGTTTGGCGATAAAATGACATCGTCTCGGTTGAGAAGATTGATTGCTTTTTTCTCAATTTCGTGTTCTGATTCTACTACGTAATCGTACTATTTGTTCTTTGGCTTAAAGATGATCGCGGTATTTTGTGGAGAGATAGCATCAAAGTAAAGGAATATACAAGAAATTTTATAGTGTTTTAAATTTCCACGATTCTCGAGCTCTTGACTACACTGCAGCGCCCGTGGCCACAACTCGACTGTCATACATGACGGTCACTGCAATGTGGCCGAAACATCGATTAAATTTTACCAATGAATATTAGTGGCGGTATTAGTGGTAAACAGTTTTGTTTAAGCTAGCAATTCTTGTATAAATTATTTATTTATACAGAGGATCTCGAGTTGAGTCTCTTGCCAAGTTCATCTCAACAAAGATTTTTCTGAATCAGTAGGAGGTTTTTTGACATTTATTGTTTGTTATACTCTAAATTGAATAAAGATATTTTGAGTAATAAGTATTTGCTATGGCTGAAACCCTTTTTTTTCGATACCATCGTACAGTCAGCTGTATTAATATCTGCCACAGCGGAGTGTGCAAAAATATCTAACACGTCCTACCGGCTCTAGAAATAGAGTCGTATCAGATATTTATGCACACTTTGTTATGTCAGATATTGGTGCTGGTGACTGTACGGAAACGTTCGTAAGCATATCTGACACGCACTTGACCGATTTTGTAACTTACGCTGAAAATTCAATTCGCTCTAGTTCCAAAAAAATACATGAGCTTTTCTAATTCCCTTGGGAGCTTATTTTACCTTCGTGCCGAAAAAAGTCTAGACTTTATTAGACTGGGGCTTAAAAAAATGTAGGCGTTGCCAAAGCAATTTAATTCACATAGCTGCTTAGGGTTTTACAAACAAACTAAGGTCAAGGTCACGATAAACCAACTAAACGACGAATAAGGCTGATATTCTGACGGCGAAACGTAATTTTTCTAGGGCGTTATAGAACCTAAATTTTCACAGGCATAAAAAACAAAGTCATTTAAAGTCAAAGTCAAAATATCTTTATTAAATTTAGGCCATAACAAACACTTATGAATGCCAAAAAAAAATCTACCACCGGTTCACAAAAACCTCCGTTGAGAAGAATCCGGCAAAAACTCAACGAGGTATATTTTTTTAAAACAGATTAACAATATTATTAAATGATATGTATACATCACAAGTATTTAACACAACTTTATTTTTAACTAAGTAGGTTCGCTATTTGAAGGGATCGCTAATGCGGATCGGAATTATTTCTAAATATCCCTGTCCATGATATAATCATTAACTTTATAATACGCCTTTGATATTACTGTCTTCTTGACAATAGATCTGAATTTTGTATCCGTTTTATTTATAATATTTTTTGGAATTTTATTATAAAAACGTATGCAATTAATTAACATTGTTCTAATTCGACAGTTTCTGTCAGGTTTTTTTTTTCAGTCATATTATTCGAATCTTACTATCTCAATTAGAAAATACATCACACACACACATCACGTCATTTTTGGAGGAGAGAGACATTTGCCCAGCAGTGGGATAGTAAAATATGCTAAAAAAATATGGATGTATTTTGTTCCACCCGGAAAATAAAAATTATTCGTACACTATCACAAAAATACCTCTCAATGTAATAATCTACCCTATGTACTTACTAAAATTTATTTTTTCTTATCTTAGGTAACAAATTGCAGATTATATAACAAATAATAAAAAATATGTCAACATCATCTCACCCTATACCTACTCGCCCCACTACAAGGCACAGCTCCCAGAATGAGAGTGCTTCAGCCGTAGTTCTCACGCGGCCGCAGTGCGGATTGGGAACTTCATTTAGGGGAGGTAGGGGAGATATGGGCACCCTCCAGTTATTCCAATTCCAATATAGTTTTTTTTATTTCCCTATTTTGATAGTTTAGTTTACCCATTGACAACACTGTTCACCTATAGACTAGCCGTCATTTCGTTCAGTTGTAAAATACAGGCATTTTTATTTTTATGTAAAAATTCATTGTTTAAATAAATAAATATACAATTAGAAACCGGTCAATTTAATAATTTGATGTGATTTCAAAGTAAATAAACGAAGAACCAGCCAAAGGTATGTGTTTTATTATGTTTTTTTTTTCATATATCTGCTAACGTATAAATTAGTTTGAAGTTACGCTAGAATATCTAACCAAATTTTTTACGAGAATATTAAGTTGAAAAAATATGCAGCGGGAGGAATGGCCACTTGTTTTGAGGGAGGTTTGGGCATGCCCAATGCTCTTTATAAGACTGAGCAAGACGCGAAATACATATTTCCATTTCCTGAAATCCTGAATGAATCCTGATTATCCTGAATGTCGTCACATACCGAGCGTCCCACTAAATTATGGCAAAACTAAACTGCCAAAACCAAAAGCAACTAATAATACCAAACGAGGTTGCTCTAACTCTGCATTCGATAAACTTTTATAGGTAATAACCACTCTTAGTTAAATTAAAAGGTTAAGGGGCTGTTTCACCATCGATTGATTAGCGTTAACCGATGGTTAAATGTGATTTCGTCTCCGTCTATTCGAACAAAACAAATAGAGACGGCATCACACCTAACCGCCAGTTAACACTAATCAATGGATGGTGAAACAGCCCCTTAATGTTTAAATTTATTTACTCTGTTGATTACTGTTGTGATTTAAATACAATACGAGGAGCTGGCACTGCCAAGAGCGTATCGGCAATTATTGAAAAAATATTAGTTTTTCTTTTACAAATATTCAATTTTACTCGCAAATGTGATGAAAAACATTGTATGTCGCACGGGCGGTACTAGAATTACTAAGATCGACTAATTAAAGCTCTGAGTCTTTGACTTCGGGCTTCTAATAGACTCTCGTTCGTAATTCCTTATTTACCGCCCTCAAGACACAATGTACTATTATTTATTTGTTTGAGTCAAATCTTAAAAGCTAAATTTGACCCACTTCCAGAGGTCCGATTGACTTAAATTTGACATACTCATGTAAATTCGATGACAGTACAATAATCTGGTAGTGACATCTTCCGCGTGGCATTGACGCAACTCTAGGTTACTATGTTTTTTTTTAAGTTACCGACACAAATAGGTTAGGACGAATTGCTTTTTAGACCACCTTAATACTTAGACGAGCTGCTTTTTAGACCAAGTGATACTGTGCCTCAAAGAAAGTAAAACTGTCTAAAGTTATTTAAGTAATGTTACTATTTGAGAACTTCGAGCTTTTGATTAACAGGGATATTATCCGAAGACAAATATTTTGTACAAAACCATAGGAATCTCTGCAACCCTCCGTATTTACGTTACAAAGGGCATTGCCACCGCAAAATTCTAATCTCGAAAATGTATCCCAAAAATAACGACGGAATAAACATGGTAAATTATTACACGCATTTTAGCTGCCATTATCACATAATGCCTGGAAAAACACGAATATTTCATACGATACGTGACCCTTACGATTTTTATTTTACCAGCCATTAAACCGCCGCGATGCGTCAAATCGTTGGTCATTTACGAATTCTATTTTTTCAAATAAAAATAAAAAATCGAATTATGTTTGAAAAAACCGGCCAGATGCAAATTGAAGTGGCGCACCGAGCGTTCCGTCAAATTTATGAGGTAAGTATCTGTGAATATTTCCAGTGTAAGCAAAGCCTATGAAAAATGTATCTACACAGTATGAGGTTCTTTTGGGTATGTAATGATTGGTATACCAACTTTTGATATATTTCCACTGGATATAACAAAATTTAATAAAATTTCATTGGATATAATCACTCCAGGGTCAAAATAAACTTTTGGTATAACAACAATCAGTATAATTTAATGTCGTATAATGTTCAAATAGTATAATACATTTTTGATATAACGTTTAATGAGTAAGAGAGATATAAGTATTGGTGGTATAGTGTTTTGTAAGATATTTTTTTTCGGTTGCAATCTGTTTAGAAGGAACATATATATGCACTTATTTTTGTTTTATTTAATTATTAATAAAAAAACTATAGTATTATACAAAAGAGTCGGTTCTGGCGCTTCGACGGCCGCTGACGCGGTACGCTCGCTTCGCTCGCTCGGCTCGCGCGCTGTAAGGTCACAGTTCCACCTAACACTCCTCCTCGCTTCGCTCGTTGTCGTAAACTAACCTAACCCAAAGTACATCAAATCAAATTAATAACAATAGAAATAAGTTTGGTTTTTAAGATAAATTGCATTATATCAATTGTTGTTATATCCTTCGTTATGCACCGACACCAACCTGCCTTAGAGTAAAATAGGTAAGAAATAATAGTAGTAAGTATTCCAGATTATGCAGTACATTTATACTTTTTATACCAACTGAGCTTTATATCGAACAAAGTTATATCCCATGTATGTTATACGTTATGACTGTTAGATTAATAGTTGTTCTATTACAAGTTCATTATATCTGTTGACAATTATATTACATGAGAATATATCAAATGTTGTTATATCAAAAGTGCATTATATCCTTTAATCGTTATATCCAGTGAAAATATATCAAAAGTTTATATATCGATCGATACGCACCCGGTCCTTTTAGATGGTCTACGCAATTGTAGACCAATTTATGGTTTAACAACTTATTATTTCAATTTGAATTATCTGATGTCGCGATTATGAATGCTGTGTTGCCAAGATAAATAATGAAGTCCTTTGTCTTAAATGGCTATCCGATGTTCAAAGAATAATAGATTAAGTACCTTGAAATTCGGCTTTTGAGCCATTATTTAGTAAGAGCTTGTCGGGATGTGCCTTCTGGG
Organism: Choristoneura fumiferana; assembly: GCF_025370935.1. Lineage (NCBI taxonomy): Eukaryota > Metazoa > Arthropoda > Insecta > Lepidoptera > Tortricidae > Choristoneura > Choristoneura fumiferana. The sequence goes on from NC_133494.1 coordinate 14,724,152, forward strand.
TATATTAAATAAGTTTATATTAAAAAAACATTTTAATAAGCCTTTTTTTTGCTGACCGTAGTTTTTGTTGTCATCAAACTTATATTATTATGTATGTAATTGTATATCAAATTTCAAGTCAATCCGACCACGCAAGATTTGACCGAATAAGAACCATCAGGGCAAGTTAAAGTTTAAATAAAATCTTGTCAAATACTAGGTGCCTTAAAAACATCTCCTAGACCAGTGTTTTTCAACCTGAGGGTTGAACCCCTTTTAGTTGCTGGGAAAACTACTTCAGTGGAAAAAAAAAAAGCTTAAAAATATTTATTAAGGAAATTTTAACTAATAGAGCAGGGGGGGGTCTCTTCATGCGAAAGGCAGGGGTCGTGTCATGAAAAATGGTTGAAAAACAATGTTCTAGACAACTATGTCGGAGCAAAGGCTGACTTCAACAATGCATGTTTAAGTGGTAATTGTTCGATTATTTTACGAGTACTTGCAAGGCAAGATATGACCCATAAAACAGGGCAAGTTAATAAAAGCTTGTAAAAATCGTAAATTCATGTTGAACATTAGACGACCAGATGGCCTAGTGGTTAGAGAACCTGGCTACGAAGCTTGAGGCCCCGGGTTCGATTCCCGCGTCGGGGCAAATATTTGTATGAAAAATACGAATGTTTGTTCTCGGGTCTTGGGTGTTTAATATGTATATAAGTATGTATGTATCTATATAATTATATTTATCCGTTGCTTAGTACCCATAACACAAGCTTTGCTAAGCTTACTTTGGGACTAGGTCAATTGGTGTGAATTGTCCCGTGATATTTATTTATTATTTATGTTCCTTTCTAATTAGTGACCTTGTATTGCAGGACATTATTAATTTATTAGGTTTTAAATCATAAAATACATGGGACTCTGAAATAATTAATGCAAGTGATTAAATTTAATTAATTAGTGGCCGCGGAGCCGATCCCCGCTCTGGGTCGTTCCTGGTGCAGCACATTTCCATAGCAATACGAGGCAACGCTGCCAGTGCTATGGGAACATTTGCCCCGGGTTCGACCCAAAGCGGGTTATATTAGTTAGGTTTTTCTCTTTTTGTAAATATATGTTTGTAAATTAGTCTGTAATTAATATCTACGAATAAATATTAATGCAATAAATGGGATTACTCACGTATTCATCGATCAAAATGGTCGTCACATAATCTCAAATTCATCCAAAATTTTTAGCAATCATGGTTCATTCGATATGCTTTGTTTTGAGATGTTCAGATTTTTAGTCGAAAATGATTTAATAAGTTATAATTTATAAAGTATACAAACTTTTTTTTTACTTGGTTACTGAAATAATCTTAAAAACTTAATTTGTCAATCATTAAATTCGACTAAACTTTAATATACTCAGCGGCACAAAATTTGGCCCACTAGGCCAGATTTTTTGCCGCTCAGTATACCCTTTTAATTGCTTTCGTGGTCAAGTTCAAGTTCGTAAGGTTAAAAGTTCGTTGTTAATTTTATTCACAAATACTACTAAAAATATAAGTCATTTGAATCACATCTTTTTTAAACTATTATATTCCCAATCATCTAAGTCCCCTTAAACATTTAACAATTAAAAATAAAATGAAAAAAAAACTCACGTTAAACTCCTTCCCCAAAAATGAACAACTTTCGCTCACTACCACAGAAAAGTAGCTGGCACTCAACACTAAAACAAAACACTGCTCAACCAAACTTTACCACCCGCGTTACCGTAACTTTGGCGTGCGCGTTGCGTTACGGGTTCGCGTTCGCCCTACGCCGTAGCTAGCAGACGACTGCTCTTCGACATTGTACTAGCCGAATGTTCTATACTTGGAAGCAACGCACGGTAGCGAAAGTGCAAAGTGCACTACAAAAATGATAAACTAATACTTTCAAGGTATATACTCAGAGGGTGTTTCGAAAACGTGTGTTAAAGTTTAGCAAGCTAAATAAGGGTAAAATTTCTGTAATACTATTTTTATTTAATACCTACACAAGGTATTAATTAAATAACTGAATACCTCAGACACCCCAACAGCTTTTTATTACTTTAAGTTAGTTAACTGCCTTTATTTCCAAATACCTTAATTATTTATAAAAATATTCGCATGTTTTGCTGAGTCAGTAATTCTTCTCGATTTCTACTTTTACATTCTTAATTGGTTCGCGTCAGTGGCACTTCGCCGTTTACAAAAAAACTAACTGAAAAATGGCAAATATTAATTTAAATAAATAACCTGGCTAAGAAATTTATTTGGCGTGTACTGCATTCTTAACTTTTAGACTGGGCATAGTGAAAAAATAGTTTAAAAAAAAACACAACACGCTTTAAAAAATAATGTAATCGATTTGACTCTCGATTCTGAATAAACTTCTATTAGTTGTTAATTAAACACTTTGTATACCTAGCTGGTAGTTCTACTTGACGTACTGACAGATATAAATATAACGTGACGCAACTGAAAATCTTCTAAACTATTCATAGACGAAACTAAATATTATAAACCTCTTTGATGTAAGATACTTCCTAACAGTGTTTGAATTTAGAAAGTATACTCAGGTATACTCAGTCCACCAACGAGATGGATGGATGACCGGCTTAAAGCCGCGGGTTCACGGTGGATGCAGGCCGCATCCAACCGAAGCAACTGGAGGTCTATGGGGGAGGCCTATGTCCAACAGTGGACGTCCTACGGCTGATATGACGTCTCGTACTCAGAGATTTTGAGACGTGTTTTTATTTGTATAAAACTTAGTTGTTTTCTTTTTCTTTGATCCTTTGATTAAACTCGTTTAGAGAAAACTTTTTTTGTTTTTGAGTATATAAACGTATACTTTGTTTTAAACATAATATCATCAAAAGTTTTAAGTATAAAATAGAATAGAGGATGTTTGAATAAGAAATACAAGCTTCTGCTCGTGAATTTATCCGCGCAGAATTATTTTCGAAAGATTTTATTGGATTAAAGTACCTAAGGCTATGTAGGTATGCTATATGTTAAATTTAATTACTATTTGGCTTCAAATATCCAGTTCCTAGGCGACCGAGCTTTGCTGGGAGTTTTTTTTAATAGCATTTTTAGGATAAGATAGGTACAATACAAAACAATACAATACAATAACTCCTTATTGCACACCGACAAGCAAGCAAGCAGCAAGCAGTACAGAAAACACAAACACAGGTACATATCGATGCTTGGAAGAAGAAATTCACTAACCGACATTTGTTTAAGATGGTGAGTTATTTAAAGGAGTCATCCATAAATTTCTTCAGTCTTCACATATTTAGGGGTGGGGGGAGGTGTCGGGCAGTTTTTGACATAGTAATATAGTAATTGCAATTTTCATATTAATATATGTAACAAGGGAGAAGAGGTGGCTAAAAATGGTCAAATTTAGTGTGACGTACTTTATGGTTAGCCGAAGTTTTAAAAGTAGAAATACATTTAAATAATTCAAATTCAAATCCAAATCTTTGGAATCCATGTGCGAAACTACGTTAAGTTTTATGGTAACGAAATAGACACAAAATTCACACTTGGCCGCTTGGGATCTGAAATCTGAGGAGTCTGTGCCCTGGGATGTATACAGGCCGAAATGATGAAGATATACACTTGTTTCTACGCAGTAATCTCATTTACATAAACAGACAAATTACTTTTTCATAATAGTAGAGATTTAATAAATGGCAGAGACTCCGTCCCATATCACTTTAATTAATTTCAGGCTCTGTGGTTCGCTCCAGTCTGCGTTTGGCTCCAATTGGTTTTATAAATTACTCCAAAATTTTGGTGACGGGGAACTTGTAAACATACGTGTACCTACATACATACGTAAGATTCATAACTAGTTTAACGTATGGGCTCTACAGAAAGCCAGCGTGGGTACGTGTTATAATGGATAAATTTAAACACATATTGGTTGACATACATGTCAGTTGAAATACTTACCAAAAATTATAAAATATAATGGTGCAAATAAATAATAATCAAAATTCATAAAGCACGTGTTTCATAATGGTCGAATATTAGACTAAGTTCACAATATATTATGTTCAGAATGTATACAATCAGAATTTTCAGAATATATAATAGTTGAAAGAAATAACAATTAAAATTCCTATAGTACGTTTTTCATAATGGTCAAAATACATACGATAAAATGCTCATGTTCATCATCATCTCCAGTCCATTTACGTTGTATTTGCATGTTAATTTCTGAAAAATTAAGGACTTATAAGACAATGTCGACGGAGTTCCGCTTAGCGGAGCTTCTATTCAGGGTAGTTAAGGCGCTTCGCGCCTGGACGAAACTCTACCCTAACCTAACCTATAAGATACCGACTGATCAGAGGCCGTATTGTCTAACAACGGGCGCTTGCCATCGCTTTCACAATTAAATACCACTCGACAGAAAAAAAAAACCTAGTCAATGTGATAGCAAGCGTCCGCACGTTGGACAAATACGGCCTCTGGTGCTGAATTTTTGTTTAGATTACTTAGTAAGTACCTTGCGTTTTAAACTAAAGTCTGATCATTTATTAAATAGAAACTTTAGGTGCGACGACGAGCGTAGCGAGGAGGAGCGTGTTAGGTTCAACTATGGCCAGAATTGACTTCTATGCATTTTTTTTATAAAATTTCAGTGTCGACTATGTATTTCAACTATTGTCGAAAAATACTGTATAGAATGTTCATTGATATTTCATTTGAGTAGGTATTTATTTTTTATAATTTTATGTATGTTGAACGAATACATTATCAACATATGTATTTTGTGCCAAATGACTAAGAACCATTATACATTGTAACTATTATATATTTTGACAACTAAGCATATCAACCTTTTGCGTTTAGAACTTATGTCAAATAACTTTATATATTATGATATTTTATAATTTTCGGTATTTCAACTGTATGTATTTCAACCCATATGTATTTTAAATTTACCTATACATTATAATACGTACCCAGCCAGCGTTGCTGCACCTATTGTGCATGCACATGCAGTGCTGAGTGGAGGTCCGTTTTGGTGTCCTTTGGTTTCACCACGTCATTTAGTTTTATTGTTAGTTTTACCCCCTGTTTAAAGTACATGTTAAATCCATTTCTTAAATTTAAAAAAAACGGATACATGTAATGCCGTCTCTGTTTGTTTTGTTCGAATAGACGGAGACGGCATCACATTTATCCGTCAAATAAAATTAGTCAACGGGTGGTGAAACAGCTCCTTAGTCTCATTACTGTAAAACTAATAAAACTGATGGAACCAAATAAGTATTTCTTTCTTTCATTGTAAACATTTTCCTCGTTATTTCTTCATCATTCTCCTATTCATTATTACTGATATTTTTGCTGATTTGGGACCATCTCGTGACATGCGCATTTTATTATTTCCCTTGCCACAAATAAATATTTTCTTTCATTATTTTCAGTAGCGTAGTGCCGTCTCGGTTCCCGTCGGATCGCCAGAACTTTTTACTTGACCTCATTGATCATACCTATAGCAATTGTCTTGCGAAAATTTGCACTTTACGCCACTGCTTCTTCTTCTACTAATATGATAAATACGATGGTTTTTATGCGCATACGTTGTGCGTGTATTTGCCTTTTTATAGTACTAAAAAAACTGGACTGACTTATGTGAAATGTATGGGCAGCACTCTAGTAGGGGCCAAATGATTGCCAACTTAATTACGTCCTGATTTGGTCCTCACTTCGCTCGCTCGTCTCGTGCGTTATGGTCGCAATTGTACCATTAGCCAAATATGTGGTCGACCACCCTAAAGTTGATAATCGTTTGCATTTCATAAAACAATAATGCCAATAGACGTGTCTGTCAACTTGAAAGTTCGACTTTAGCGACATATTCATTTGATAGGAACTTGTTTAAAAATTGATAGACCACTTTTTTGGCTGATGGTACCTAACATTCCTCCTTGCTTTGTTCGTCATTGATTGACCATGAAAATGACCAATTACATTACCAAAAACTCTTTAAAAAGTAGGACATATTGGGCCCATGGCAGTGCTGGTTATGTGAGATGGTATAATGTATGAGGAGGGAAGTAAAAAACTGATGGTGATTACGCCGAATAGCGCCGAAGTGTTTTAAAAGAGGGCTATATACCGCTCCCGGAAGCTGAATAAACACTTTTACTCACTCTGCTAAGCCATGCAGCTTTTACGGCGGCAATGAGAAGGGCGTAAAGGGAATTGTCTACTTAAATGCAACAAAATAGAGTTATGAGTGTAATAAGTAACGTTTAAGAGACGTTTAATGTTTAGGTAATTTGGAATATGGTCATTTCACATTGTTAATTATGTATTTTGTGCAAAATTTTTGCGTGATAATATTATTAATTATATATTCTCTTTATTATAATAAGTGGGATATTACTTAGAAGTCGGAGTTCTATTTTTCCGTAACTAAATTTATCTTATCTATAACGTTAAGCCAAAATTTTGTAAGTTTTGTCTCAAATATATTTATGAGAAACATAAGGCTAATTTTGTGAGTTCTGTCAGAAGAAATAACCTATTTAACTTTAATATCACGGACACGGACTCCCTAACATTTTGCAAGTTTTACTAAACAACTATCCTTAACTGCAAGCTTCACCTTTTCCTATAATAACACAGTAATAGCTGTTATACTTGCAAAGTCAATAAACACTTATTCTACACATATATTTTGTAATCCGGAAAATAATTATATTCTTCACAGTTTCGTTCATCCGCTCAGCATAGCCATTTGTTTGCGTACCTATAGCAGCCTTTAGTCAAATCAATATATTTTTTTTTGTTTCAAACAACACACACAGACCCACTAGAAACTACATAGTAGATGTCACAAGTCCCTAAAACAAAACAACATACCTAGGTAAATAAGAATTTTAGGTACCTTAAACGTCTTCTAGGCCACTAAGTCTGACTTAAACATTGCCTCTTCGAATGATAATCATATAGTTCTGAAACTTTTAGCCCCGCAATGTATCTCGAACTTTCCGGGTTTTATTCGCTCACCTGAGAATTAGGCCAGAGATTCCGCCATTCGACTGACGAACATACAACTTAATTAACGGCATCTGTGTCAAAAGTCGGGCAATGCGTTACAAGGAGTCACATTAAACCTTTGTCTCATTAACGCAAACGAGCTTAGGGTGGCTACCCTATAACAGTACGTCATACCAGACCAAACTAAATGAAACCTTGTCTTTGCTGTACAAGGTTGATTGTAGCTCAGTTGTGTTCTATGTCACGGTGCGTAGTATTAGAAAATAAATCGAAGTCGATTCATATGGGTGGGAGTACAAATTGCGACACCTGAAATTGCTGATTTTCTTTTCTATTGATTTTGTGCGTAATAGATCTTGAGTTCGGCTTTTTATTTGGCCAACTACGACTTCAATTGGCCCATTATTTAATGAAAGTATTGCATAGACCTGATTACCTTGGTCTTACAAAAAAATTACTTTATGCACCAGACCATAAAAAGTAATTTTATGTCACCTTGATCCAGCATAAATACCAAATTTACGATCTGAGAAGTGAAAAAAACTTTTCAGGCCAGAATCTTGATTTCGCTTGATATTCGATCAGTCAAGGCATTCCCTCGTCTACGTAATTCATTCGATTTGGTACAATCAGGCCTAACGAAGGTATTTCCAGAAAAATCTGAGATGTTGAGGAAATGTATAAAAGTGATTAGAGTTCAATGTCCGGTGAACTGGTGTAGTTTGAAGCTATGTTTGCAGGGTTTCGTACTTAAAATGTAAGTGCTTGTTATAGCCTAAACTGAATAAAGATTTGGCTTTGACTTTGAAAAGGAAAAAATAAATATAACCCGACTGCCTTTAATTAAAACACAAAAAAAGAATACAACTCAAAACTGGCCTAGAACTCTGATACTTAGCATTATAAGAAATAATGTTACACACACACACATACACGAACATCACGCCTGTATTCCCAAATGGGGTAGGCAGCGCACACGAAACGTTACGGCTTCGGAGCCACTTTTAGCAATTTTAGGTTTTAAGTTTGACAGAGACGGTTACAATAGTGACAGGTTGCTAGCCTGTCGCCTACAGTATACCTTAACCTATATCCTTTGTCGCCTCTTACGACATCCACGGAAGAAATGGAGAGGTGTAATTCTAACCCGACACCACACGGGTGATGTTTGTGTTTGTATGTTATGCTTATTTGAATTAGGAAATATTTTGTTATGCGAAGCCACTAGTACTACAGCTCACGCGAGTGAAGCTGCGGGTGAAAACTAGTGGTAAACTAAAAGTTTTACGCAACAAATATCTATTAAGTGCAAAACTAGGAGTACTCGAGTGTAATCAACAAGTAAATGAAACTACAGATAAAACCTTTTGTCTATCGGGGGCCCTCAAACACTCAACAATCGTTAAAAGTTAAGGTAAACCCTGAAACAATGCGAGGTTCTGTCAATAGTTTGGTAAAGCCCTTTAATCCTAATAATATTATAAGTAGCTACGAAAGTTTGTGATTATATTCTCAAAGTTGCTGATTCAGTTAAGGGTTCAGTTGGCAAAAACGCAACCCTAGGATCACTTTGTTATCGGTCTGTCTGTCTGTCCATCTGTTTGTCAAGACCCTTTTTCTCAGAAACCCCACTAGATAGGTCTCTTCTTCTTATTTAAGAGTTACACTCTTGTCGGTGTAGCCGATGAATGACTCTCCACTTCTCTCTACTCAAAGCTGCCTCCTTGACCTCCTTATACGACATGACGGCCACCTTCTCCTTTGCTTTGTATAGTCTATCCCGGGCCTCCCTCTCATTCGCTTCTCTTCCACTTTTTCTTCTAAGATGACATTTATGAACTCATCGTGTCGTATAAGATGGCCAATAATTTTATTAGATAGATACGACTAATTATAACCAATATTTTGACATGCCTTAACATTTAACGCAGCGTGGAGCATTTCATATTGGTTAGTTGGGACCCCTTATTTATTTATTTTGTATGATTTTATTTTTTGCTGTAGCAGCAATAGAAGTATACATTATGTACAAATAATTGTGGTCTATACGGTTCTTGAGACACAGCCCTGTGACAGACAGGCAGATAGACTGTGGCGACATTAATAGGGACCTCAAAATAATGAAAACATGATATTACATAATAATGTTTATCATTAGCTAAACTGGAGCACTGATTTAGTATTACCTAAAAAATCATCAAGGTCAACTTTGGTTAGGTAGTTATTATTAGTTTTAGGGGCTGTTTCACCATCCATTGATTAGTGTCTCTATTTGTTTTGTTCGAATAAACGGAGACGGCATCACATTTAACCGTCGGTTAACGCTAATCAATGGATGGTGAAACAGCCCCTTATAGTAGTATAGTGGCAAGCCGTAGATTACCTTACCTTTGGTATAAATAGTTCACTTTTCCCAAGGAACCCTAACAGGCACAATAAATCCATGAAACAATCTTTTCCACCACGGCTTGATCCAGGTCAACGATTGACGACTTTTATTGCTTCTTCATGTTTTATTGCAGGTTGGGCAACATTCATCCCCACTTTACGTGTATGAGAGGTACCTACTTTAAAAAAAAACTTTGTTTTTTTTTATTTTACCACTTTACCGGCATGACTGTTATGTATATTTATGCTAAATTACTTGCTTTCTAGTAGGTACTAACGGTCTCTGAGCTTAGCCGCGGACAGACAGACAGACGGACAGACATGGCGAAACTATAAGGGTTCCTATAGTTGACTACGGAACCCTTAACAAATTATTTAATTATTAGCAGCTGGCTAACAATAATTAAATCTAGTTTCACTAATACTAAAGATAATTATGTTTAATTCATTGTGCTCTTTAGCAAATTGTGTATACAAAGCGATATTACGAGTAATTCCAATTGTTTGATACTAAGCCAATAAAAACAATAATTTATTGCATACTATAATTCATTTTTATACAGGTTTGTAGGGCTCCGTAAAAATTTCCAGTGTTCGGTACCTACTTACTAAGGTATTTTGTAATGTTCGACCGAAGTTTCGGTTTCGGCCAAAAAACAGCCGAACCTTTCGGCCGCGCCGAAACTTGTATCGTACATTTTTAGGGTAATTTAATTAAGACCCAGAGTCACTATGAGAATAATAAAAAGTGAAACATAAACCCTGTATATTAGGCCAGCGAGATGTATCATCATTTATTATCACCGTTTAATCACGTTTAAAAAAGGTTCGTTTCTATATAACTATAATTAGAACAGAACCTTCGGTTCGCCAAAAAAAACATGTTTCGGTCGGACACACGCCTTTTGTAAGGGAGATAAGTTGGTTTTCTAGGTTTTTTCGTTTCCCCGATTTTCTTTGCTGCGAAGTAGCGTTGATTAATGTTGTTGTTGCTATCACTATTGACTAATGTTAGTAGCTTTTATGTTAATTTAACTTAATTTAATTTATAACCAACAAAAGTTCCATATCGAAAATACAAACTGAGACATGGATGCACAGAAAAACCAGAAAAGAGACCAGCGCTGTGAATCGAACCCAGGTCCTCAGCAATTCCGTGCTGCGTGCTATAACCCCTACACCACCGCTGGACAGGAATTTAGACACGAATTTTTCCTATGCATACATATCTCAGGTTGCTTATTTCTACTACGCTACTTATGCAGCAGCACTAGCGACATCTATGTTTTCGCTCTCATCGAGAGACGTCACATTCTTTCGGAACCAACCGCTCACCCAGACAAGAGATGTCGCTACTAAGCAATCAAATTATGATTGGTTATTTGGAGTCTTTTTGAGCGGTGGTGTAGGGGTTATAGCACGCAGCACGGATTGAGGACCTGGGTTCGATTCCCGCGCTGGTCTCTTTTCTGGTTTTCTGTGCATCCATGTCTCAGTTTGTATTTTCGATATGTTTCACGGGATACCCGTAAAAGTAACAAATTTGGAGTTGAAATAAAAAATACAAAAAGACTCCAAATAACCAATCATAACAACAAAAAGTTGGAAAACCCCCGACTTTGTCACTTTAAAGTTCAATATCTCAAAAACGGCTGAGCCGATTTTGATAAAACATGTCTAAGAACATGGCTAGAAAACCTGCTTTTAAATAAAAAAAACCGCATTCAAATCGGTCTACCCGTTTAAGAGCTACGGTGCCACAGACAGACACACATACATACAGACACACAGACACACATAGCGGTCAAACTTATAACACTTCGTTACTCGTCGACTTTTTGCGTCGGGGGCTAAAAATAATAATAATAATGTAAGATAATCAAATTGAAATTCAAAGATCACATGTCACGTCTAAGAGGAGGCACTGGAGCGTGCAACGAATGCCAGAGCCTCATGAGAGGGCCGTCATACCTCTCGGCCACCACCGCCAGCAGCTGTTTGCCGCTGTCCCGCGCTCTGCGCGCCATCTAGGCCGCTCGCTTGCGCATCGTAGCGTGGAAGCAGTCCACGCGCGCCTTGGCGAACATGCTGGACGCACTGCAGACCCGGGCAGCCGCAACAAGGCTCTATGCGCGTTATTGTATTCAACGCGGAGAGCGCTGTACGCTTTCTTGCTATATTTAACCACAGACTGCTCGTATAGAATGTTATGCAATAGGCTCAAAATAAAGTAATTTTGACAGTACGAGAACAGCGAGCGAACCTGCGAGCCATCTGATCTTATCGACAACGCTCTCCGTTCCCTGTCTATATCTTCGTCCTTCATGTCCTCGGTAACTATGTGACCCAAGTACTTGAAGCGAGTTACCCTTTTTAAAGGTTCACCATTCAGTCTGATGGGTGGGACTTTGGATTTTGTCCCGGAATAAAAACTTAAAATTCACTTTTAACCGTGTTGTTTCAATCCATGGGCAAAAGCGTACTCTTCACAAATACCTAACAATTCACGGATACCACTGACTGATGCACTCTGCAATGCCATATCGGCCGTGTAACTGATATTATTAAATAAAACAGACTCCATGCACATGACACCCGACGTGGCAGCTGCTGAGCGCGACAATCAGTTCGACCAATGTAATATATAAGACGTATGTATATGATGAAGTATGCAATGTATAAGAACTGAAAGTGTGAAATATATAAGACGGGTCAAAAAAGCGAGTTGCGTGGGTTACGTAGGATATGAGCATAGCAAATAAAATATTAAGTAAAAAAAATGAAAAGAAAAGATAAACTTAGATTGAATATCCCGAAAATCTATTGTCAATACATCGCCCCTTTAAAATTAAACAGAAAGTTTTCATTTTTAAATTCAACCACATTGTGTTTTATTTAAAGTTTATATTTGGAAATGTGAATATATAAAATTGTTTCAGTTTAATTTTATAGGTGCGACATACATCATAATTAAGAACCACCGCAAAGAAACTCGCACAATCCGCATATAGAAATCGGTCCATCAGCCAGATTGAGATTCACAATGCCTCAGACAAACAAGATATTAGCATCAAACTTATAACACCCCTCTTTTTACGGCGGGGGTTAAAAAATAGCACATTGTAAAAGTACAGAACCTTTAAAGCATTCACATTTCTTCAAATTCCCTACGCCCAGTCGTAACAAGCTTGAAACGGATATAGCGTCTAAATCAAGCTTATGGACGCATAATGGTGCTATAACAAAAATATCGTTAACGATGAAGAAATAGCCAAGAATGGAACCATAAATCTAAGGTATTGTGGATTTTTGCCAAAGAAATTGGTTACAATCGTTGGACTTGTACTAATATTATAAACTAGCTGTTGCCAGCGACACCGCCTGCAAAGAATTCGTTTATAGTTTATTTTGAACATGAAACAACTATGAGACACTCATATTAAACGATATTGTACCGGGTAACTCACGTCTTAAATTGAATTTTAGCTGCACATGTTTCGGGCTAATTCGTAACCCGTCTTCTTAGGAGCAAACGCGACTCGCCGACTGCTGCTACCCGTGCACTGCAACTCGCTTTAAGACATGAGTTATCCGGTACAGTATCATTTATTATCGTTTATTGTTCCTAACCTTGTTAAGTAGGTAAATTTTACAGCTAAACTCACCAAGATTGTTTTTTTTTTTGGAATCTTTTCGTGTTTTTGTATTTTCGATATGGGTTTTACGGGATGTCGTAAAAGTGACATCAAATTTGGAATTGAAATAAAAAATTCAAAAAGATTCCAAAAAACCAATCTTAATTTGATTGCTTAATAACGACATCTCTTGTCCGGGTGAGCGGTTAGTTCCAATGGGGTGCTGAAAGTTTCTCGATGAGGGCTACAGCATAGATGTCGCTAGCGTTGCTGCTTAAGTGACTAAATAAGAAAATACAAACAAGCTGAGATATGTGTGCATAGGAGAAATTCGTGTCTGTATCACTGTCCAGTGGTGGTGTAGTGGTATAGCACGTGGCACGGAATGCCGAGGACCTGGGTTCGATTCCCAGCGCTGGTCTTATTTTTCTGGCTTCTCTATGCATCTTTATTTCAATTTATTGAATCAGCGTTACTGCAAACTGATGGTGTACGGTGTGTCACTCTAAGATGAGCCTGTTATTCGAAACGCGTCAGTGTAGTTGGTTGGTGTATATTTTTTAATTTGTGTTGTTCTTAGTGTGACTGGAACTGAACACGCATGCATAGGCTTAGCTATCGTAAGGTCGCGGGTGAGCAAGGAAATTATTTTAGTTCATCTTTATTTCAGTTTGTATTTTCGAGCTGAACTCACGTTTTGTATCCTAACTAAGCCTGTTATTACCAATATTAATTATCTTGTATAATTTTAACTGGTTCCCGCTTTACAGCCGTTACAGGCGAAGGCGAAGCCTAGTTGGGCACTATTCTGGACCCAAATTCTTTGCGGATAGCAATTTCCCTAAGACTTGTGAGGAACACACTTGTGTTTGTGGCAAAAAGGTGGAGCAATTGGGACGACCTGGTCTTTCATGTGTTATGAGCGCCGGTCGTATGTTCCGTCATGGCACCATCAATGACTTAGTACGTCGGTCGCTTGCCACTGCTTCAGTACCTTCGGCTTTAGAGTCAGCCGGCATGGCAAGGGACGATGGCAAGCGTCCAGACGGGGTCACCCTGGTGCCATGGAAGCTCGGTAGGACCCTGGTGTGGGACGGTACATGCGTTCATACTTTCGCTTTGTCCCACGTCCTAGATCACAAGCCAGCGCTGCGGCTGATCAGGCTCAAATACTCAAGCGCCGCAAGTACTCCTCCTTATTAAAGGATTACGAGTTTGCGGCGCTTGCTGTTTAGACCTTAGGGCCCTGGTCAGCTGACATGAAGTCTTTTATAAAGGCTTTCTAAAGGGCATGTTACTAAATTCTGTATTAAATGCTTGTTAATTGCACCCCAGGTTTTCAAATAAAACTTAAGTGCTACGTAGACCTTGTTAGGGTGTGACATCTAGCCTCTATAATCACACATCTACAGCTCTCCCACCTCAAATTGCAATGATACCAAAATATAAAAAAACAAGTAGCTACTTACAACAAATTTCATTTAAAATTTGCCAACATTCGAAGCAAAGCTAATATTTGCAAAATTTAATACCTGCTTCAAGTTTTGGCAAAATTTTATACACATATTTATGTTTCGGCCCGCCTATTACGATTTCTTGTTCTTTATTTTGGATAAAATCATCCGTTTCTAATTACCCATATTATATGACGACCAGATGGCCAAGTGGTTAGAGAACCTGACTACGAAGCTTGAGGTCCCGGGTTCGATTCCCGTGTCGGGGCAGATATTTGTATGAAAAAAACGAATGTTTGTTCTCGGGTCTATTTAATATGTATTTAAGTATGTATCTATCTATATAATTATATTTATACTTTGCTTAGTACCCATAGTACAAGTGTGCGTGTTGCGGCAGCCGCCGAGTTGCGTGCTCCTGAGATTAAGGGCTACGAAATAGCCCGAAACATGTCGAGCTAAACTCGGTTTAAGACGTGAGTTATCCGTTACAATATCATTTAATATGAGTGAGTCTCACGGTAGTTTCATGTTCAAAAAAGCTTTGCTTAGTTTGGGACTAGGTCAATTGATGTCAATTGTCCCATGATATTTATTTATTTAGGTGAAGTAAGGCAGCCAACGTGTTAATTTGAAATGTTTAGTTTTCCCTTGAAGGGAAAAGAGTGTCTACATTAAGTATTACATGTCCAGGAGGTTAGAAAACTGTTGAAAGTTAAGCCTTGTATATAAGTTTTCGTTCAAGGTGTACCTATCTTTACTGATTAAAATTTTTTACATTTTTAAAACTTTGCTCGTTATATCCCTTGTTATAAACGTGACACAGCTCTTACTCCGATCAAAGCCGTTTATAAAGTTTACATCGTAACCGGTACAATGAACGATTTATAGAAAACTGAAGGTTCAAAGAGCAGTCTGAATTTAATTCGATTGGCTTAGTTACTTCGATCCAGAACAGTTCAATCACCAGCTTGTAGTCCAGATGGACGGCGAAGTGGCTATCAAATTATATAAATATATAGTGGTACAAACTTACGCATGCCAATAAAAGTGGCAGTTTAAAACCAATACACATCTTCTGTGCCTTTAAAAGACTAACGTGATTGATCGATTAATTGTCTGGACTTGGATTTTTCTCCCTTCTTCCATTTATGTTAATACTGTGTTTTTGTTGTGATGTAGTGAATTTTCTATATGAATAAATATTGTGAGTTTGAGTTATAAGAATGACCACGACCGTATCAGCTTAATTACACATTTTTATAAAATCCACCGGCAAAAATATACTCGCAGAGAAGCTTTTACGATCACACTAATCATACTTTACGAGATTGTTTTACGACCCTTTAAATTTGAAGTTTCCAAAAGTTTTATTGCAAAAATATTATTCCTTCTTTACACGTCGAACCAATTGACGTATGAAAATAGATTGATTGAGTGAAACCACTGTTTTATAGTTAGGTGCTATTAAAAATCAGTAAATCTGCTCACTGAAAATAGATTATCTGTATGGCATCGCAATCTGTATGCAATATTAATATCCTTCTAATATTACAAACGCGAATGTGAGGACTGATGTTTGTTACTCCGTCACGCTAAACAGCTGGATGGATTTGCATAAAATTTGGTGTTTAGATAGCTGGACGTCTGTGTTAAGGACATAGGCTATTTTTATTCAGATATTTTTACTAAACATTCTATAAGTCAGTGGGTTAAATATAGAGTGGGTATAAGTAACGTAAATAAATGTTTTTTTTCCGACTTATAATTGTAAGTAGAACCATTTAATTTTTGTTATTCTATTTAAATATAACTCACAAGAACCTAATTGATATGACCGTAGATCTCATAGATGTTTTGTCTTATTTGTAATTGTATTTTTTTTCTTTTTGCTGTGCTGAAATTAAGCGAATAAATTTATTCTTTTCTTTTTTTGTATTTTATATTGTTATTTAAATATTAGTAGTATAAAGATAATATATTAGAATATTTTTATAATTACTCCCCAAAAGTGCCCCCATGGTATCTTGCTTTTTCGCAAAAATATTATTCCCAAACTTTCCATTTGCCAAACTTTTTTATTATCCGATTCTAATTTTTTTCCGAAAGGGAATAACATTTCGCTATAAAGCCGGAGAACCGCCGCTATGTGTACTCGGAACGCCATCATCACGTCATCACACGATTTTTAGCTATTAAACTTTTTCCAAAGATCAAGACAGATCGGCCATAAAGAGGAAGACGCCGACTGACCGGTCATAAAAACTTCGGGCTGTGATTTAATAAAACTCCCTTCTTCGGTGGCATTCAATCAGCGGCCGAAATATCACCAACTGCGATTTGTTTCATCTTGAACAATGTTTCTTTTCGAGAGAAAACAATTTGGCAGGGAGCTGCCAAAGGTCAATTGTTACAATGCTGATCCTATCTCAAATACGGGTCCGTGTCAAAATACATAACATAACGTTTAAAAAGTATAATAGACAAAATACATAATGGTTATTTGAAAATTTTCTTCTTTCACAGGATTAGTTTGTATAATCTAATCAATAGTTTCACCGAAAATGATGTTATATGTCAAATGACTATATTATGTATTTCGTCCATTATTCTTTTTAAACTTTATCTCCTTCTTCTTCTTAAGATGCCTCTCCGACTAGCGAAGGTTGGCAGTCAGTTCTGAATATTTCTCTCTGTCTCTAGCGACTTAAACTTAGACAGACTTTAAACTTTGTAATATCTATAGGTATTAATACGTTCCTCATTAATACTTACACTACAAAACACTAAATAATACTATAACTAATATTTTTGCATGCTGACTCAAGCAGATATTGGCGCACTCAAAATATATTTGTAACATTACATTCAACTCATTATCTAGCAAATAAAACCATTTCATTTTCATTTCATTTCATTTACACCAGCTTTTAGTCTCATCCCAGCCTATAAGTCCCCCAGCGGAGCACAGGTCTCCGCTTATAATGAGAGAGCTTGAGCTATATTCTTCACGCAGGCCCACTGCGTGTTGGAAACTTCAGATACACAATTGAAGTGCTTTGAAGACTTCCTCACGATTTTTGCTTCCCCGCAAAACTCGTGATAAAGTAAGGTGGTAAAGTAACCAAAAATGCCCCTCAACTAATGAGAAATAGGTATGAGTAAGTACCTACCAATTTGATTGCTGGGCCACCATAGAACCATAACATAATAAACCATTTTGTTTTTCTATCTATCTTATTATTTATCGAATGACGTTGAATGTCATTACTACATGGTTCTGTGGTCGACTATACAGTAAAATAGAAAAGTTTAGGTAAACCTTAATTGAACTCTGCCTTTAGAATGGATAAACTTTAACAATCAAACCAAACTGCACTATAAAGTGGTATCCTCGGATTGACGCACTTGTACCCATACAAGTTTAATATATTAATTTACAACCTCCCACAAAAGGGCCGAGTAAACCATACCAAGTTTCAAGCATGATTAAACCGAGTTTTAAGTTAAGCTTGACTGATTAACGGAGGTGTAATTTTCATCTGGCGGCTTTAGCTTTCCCAGTCGCATTCATCGTACGATTCAAAAGATGTTCCTATCAAGTTTCTCTCACATTTTCAATGCCATCATCATCATCCCAGCCTATATACGTCCCACTGCTGGGCACAGGCCTCCTCTCAGAACAAGAGGGCTCGCATTGCATTTTCAATGCAATGCGATTAAATTCTGCAATGAAATTGGCTTCTTACTTTATTTTCTGAGCAGTTTTTATACATTTTCTTTTCTAGTAATATCGAAAACATTCGGTAATGAGGTTGCGTATTGAAATTCTAATTAAATTTAATTAGAATGATCCATGTGAGTGTTCTGAAATAAAACTTTCTATTAAAATAATAAAGTTTAAGGCCCATATAAATCATAAATAGCTAGATTAAATAGGTAGCTGTATTTTGCAAATGAGTGAACTATTTGCAACTGAGTCAAATCTTGAAACTGATTTTACGCAAATGACATAATTCGTAAGTTTTCAGTATATGTGTAGAAATCTACTATTTCGCTCCCGTGGAAGAAAAATCGATTAGCTTTCTATCCTGTGGGAAATTCTAAAAAATATTTATTACTGCATTTGATGATCTTCGAAGAATACAATTTCAAGATCGCACAAGTATAAGTGCGTCTGTCGGTCAGACACATAATTTTTACAGCTAACTGTTGGTTAGGACATCTTTCTATTGTTCCACTGGCTTTAGCTTGTTCGCTGGAACCATTAATTATCAGGAAGCCTTTACAACAAGACTTCATTGGGGCACGTACTCGGATTGCATTTAATTTACACAGCTGGCGATTTAAAACCCGACGCAAAAAGAGGGGTCTTATTAGTTTGACCGCTATGTGTGTCTGTATGTCTGTGTGTGTGTATGTCTGTCTGTCTGTGGCACCGTAGCTCTTAAACGAGTGAACAGATTTGAATGCGGTTTTTTTATCGAAAGCAAGTTTTTTAGCGATGTCTGTTAGACATGTTTTATCAAAATCGGTTCAGTCGTTTTTGAGAAATTAAACTTTGAAGTGACAAAGTCGAGGGTTTCTCCAGCTTTTTGTTGGTTAGGTTAGTTAAATATTGACGCTGTTTTTATATAAAACGAGATATTTTTTCAGTTGGCACAAGCAGAACCCTTCTAGTGTACGCTTATGCGCAAAGAAATCTTGTTGAAAAATTACACCGATTTGCTTAAGGAGTACCTGAAACAAAGAATGACTGAAGTTCCAAGTTTTATTGATACTTGTTCAAACTTGTTGAAATAATGGTCTCGGTTCTTGATTTTAATTTGTTTCTGGTTTCTTTGGCTGTTCATTTGGCTTTTGTAGAGTAGCTCAATAAAGACGCCCGTACATAGGTAAGTTTTAATTTATTTTATTACAACACTACCCGCGTCTTTGCACGCGTAGGTAAATTAAATCCGGCAGATGAATTGAAATACCCACGGTAATTCTCTAAAATTAATAAAGAAAGAAAAAAGACATTTTATTTACTAATACAGAAGACATAAGTACAATTACCCATTGCCTATTGCTTACCTTGTAATTTTCTCTGTGTATGTACCTAAGCTGTTTTTCTGTATCGCTTACTATTTCTGGTGTACAATAAAGAGTAATTGTATTGTACAATATTTTTAAATAATAAATAGATGAAATTACTACATATGTTATGTACGCTACGTGCCTACGGATCGCTAAAATCTAGCGATATCGCAACCCTGCTACATTAGCTGACGAAGCGAACATGCCGGCGCCGCGTGAGCACGAAGCACGAGGGGCTGACCAAGCATCGCGCGCCAGCGGCGCACGCAGCCTCCAGGAGTTAGTCAATTGCTAACATCGCATTGGCTTAGATTTAGTTAGGTTTAAGAACTCTTTAATGTTATTTACTCATATATTTTAATTAAATAAATTCCGCCTAATTCAGTTTTTAGACTCTTCGCCTGCAAGTTACATTTTACATATGTATACTCGTACCTACACAATTTTGTGTGTCTCCGCAAAAGCGAAACGGTCGCTGACTCAGCATTTTGCTGAGGCGTTGCAAGCGTCTGCCTGCAGCGCTGATTTTCTGCCAGAACCGTCTGTGACTCACGGAACGATGCACAAATATTCTAAATTAATAAACCACTTACCTTCACGTAAATAAAAATAAATAAAAAATATAATTAATTAAATTATGAGTAACCAAGAAACCGTAGGTAGGTACTTTTCTCTAATATAATATTTTTCTTACATACCGAGAAATAAATAAATTACAATAAACAATAAGTAAGTAAAAAAAGAGGAAAAATAGATTGCTTAAAAACAACAAGCCGGAATACCAATGTGGATAGTATATCAATGTGCTGGTTTAGGAAGTGGATTTCATTCATGTTTACATATATGTACCTACCTAGGTATGTCGTATGTTCCTTGACCCTCTCAGCTATTGTTTCTTTTCGTTTGTCCGATGTACCTCCCATTTGTCGTGCTGGGTATTAAACTTGACTAAGACTAATATTAATCAGCTTCAAGAATTAACGCCCAAGTTAACTGCAAGGCAAATCCGAACAAGACCGTGTGCAAGGGAAGCAAAACTTCGGCTTTGTATGACTTGTTAGAAAGTTTACACGTCTGTGCGCAACCAAGTCTTAGACAAGTGCTGAAATCTTGATATGACGTGCTTTGTCTTATGATATCCTTCGTCTATCTCGGACATTACGCGGCTATTAAAGTATAGTATCTGGGCGACAGAGCTTTGCTGGGACTAAAATTCGATAATTAGCGTTTTTCAGAGCTAAGACCAAGCTAGATCGGTTTATCATCCATAAAATACCTTCGTCTATCTCGGACATTACGTAATATTATGCGGCTATTAAAGTATAGTATCTGGGCGACAGAGTTCTGCTGGGGCTAAAATTCGCTAATTAGCGTTTGTCAGAGATAAGACCAAGCTAGATCGGTTTGTCATCCCTGAAAACCCCCACATACCAAATTTCATCGAAATCGTTGAAGCCGTTTCCGAGATCCCCTCTTGTAAGAATTGCTCGTTTAAAGGTATTAACTAGATAGATACTTTGCGGCAACCAGGCGATGGTAACTATGTAAATTAAAATATATGTAAATGGATCTTTATTTCCCGGTTACAACAAAACTTGAAAACGACCGTACCGATTTTGTCCATCTTTTTTTTTAGTTTTCCAATACTTTGTGGAAGTCTTTCGTAAGTCCTTTCTTCAACGAAAATACTGAATTCATAGTATATTTCTTTATTAACTTTACCGCTAAAGGATTTGCAACGACAATGATACAGCTCGTAGTGTCTCCAACAACTAATAGGCAATCAGTTCATAAAGTAAGCGGATTTAAAATAGAAAACTTCAAGTCCAACTCAAGGGGAAATATTTGATTTCATATCTTATTAATGATAGTACCTGGGCGACCGAGCTATCATCATCATCATCATCCCAGCCTATTGACGTCCCACTGCTAGGCACAGGCCTCCTCTCAGAACAAGAGGGCTAGGGGGACCGAGCTATGCTAAATCGATAACAAGCGTTTTCCCAGAGATAAAACCAAGCTAAATCGATTTTTCATCCCCAAAAACCCCGACATACCAAATTTCATCGAAATCGTTGGAGCCGTTTCCGAGATTCCCGAAATCCATAATCCATAATTACATAATCCATACTAATATTATAAATGTGAAAGTGTGTGTGTCTGTATGTTTGTGTGTTTGTATGTTTGTCCGTCTTTGATGTCGAAACGGAGCGACGGATAGACGTGATTTTTGGCTTAGAGATAGTTTATGGGCCAGAGAGTGACATAGGCTACGTTTTATTCCGAAAAAATCCGAGGAAACAGCGTGCGATAACCGAATTCCACGCGAGCGAAGCCGCGGGCAAAAGCTAGTATATTTTAAATGCGAAAGTGTATGTGTGTGTATGTGTGTTTGTATGTTTGTCCGTCTTTTACGTCGCAACGGAGCGACGGATCGACGTGATTTTTGGCATAGAGATAGTTTATGGGCCAGAGAGTGACATAGGCTACTTATTTTTATCCCGGAAAAATGCACAGTTCCAGATAACCGAATTCCTCGCGGGCGAAGCTAGTTTATATATACATACACAAGAATTAGATAACTGTAGATAAACGCGTGCGTTAAGTACATGCATAACTTTTCTTTCCATAAATCTTTAATTTTCTTCCCTTGCTACTCGTATTTATATTGGATTGTCGGTTCAAGATGCACTTCCGAAAGTCGAGATGGTAGTTGACCGCCAATTGTAGCGGAATAACGATTTGGATATCTTCCAATTTGTTGGTTACAAGAGCAACCAATCATACAAGGATCTAAGCCGTTCTTTCATTGAGGCTTATATTCGAATTGCTGAAAATATATGTGACAGATGTGACACAAAACGCAATAATAAGCTTCATAGGACCGGCTGTACCCACAGATAAGAAAATTAAGCAACTTTAGAATTTTTAAAACTTGTGACCTCAAAATAACCCAATAAATGTCTTAAAGTCAAAGTCAAAAGTCGAAATATCTTTATTCAATTTAGGCTATAACAACACTTATGAATGTCAAAAAAAATCTCCACCGGTTCGGTAAAACCTCTGTTGAGAAGAATCCGGCAAGAACTCAACGAGGTATATTTTTTAAACAGATTTACAATATTATTAAATGATATGTATACATCACAAGTATTTAACACAACTTAATTTTTAACACAGTAGGTTCGCTATTTGAAGGGATCGCTAATGCGGATCGGAATTATTTCCAAATGCGACCTTCCCTTATGCTGCCTTCCCTTATGCTGCTACAGAAGACTGAAGCAGCATGACAAATATTAAAGTTTCCAAGAAAATATACTATGATAGGAAGGTATTGTTCACTACATCTGTAGCTGCCAATTTGCAAACTCACTCTTGCACAATCGACAAAAACAACACTAGTTGCCTTTACAAGTGCAAGTAACTAGAGTAACTAGCACTTAACTTATGTAATTTACCCTAGAACATTATTAATACCGTTATTTTGTCGACCGCCTGGAGTTTTTGCATAACACCATTCCTGTCTTAATTTAATAGGCCAGGAAGAATTATTATCATTT
Organism: Choristoneura fumiferana; assembly: GCF_025370935.1. Taxonomy (NCBI): domain Eukaryota; kingdom Metazoa; phylum Arthropoda; class Insecta; order Lepidoptera; family Tortricidae; genus Choristoneura; species Choristoneura fumiferana. The sequence goes on from NC_133494.1 coordinate 14,747,295, forward strand.
TATGTAAAGCGGCCCAGGCGTCCTAGGGCTTCTGACAATTTTGTAGCAACAATTCTGTCTTTAGCTGTAAAACTACTGGAAACGTTTGTGTTTGGAATAATTTTAGTATGTTCATAATTTTAGATAAGACCTAGATAATGTAATCTTACGAAAGATTGGTTTTTGTATTTTTTATTTTAACTCCAAATTGTTCAAAGATATTTCGCTAATTTAATGAAATTTGTAACTTTTACTGTCTACTTTAGATTCTGGAAAATAACATGCAACGACGAGCAAAGCCAGGAGGCGTGTTAGGAACAATTACTTACGTCCACTACACTCGGAACTGTTATTAACGCATATTCACTGACACCGACGCACATATGCGTTTTCGGAACTTCGCCCAGTGCCGCTGTTATAATTATTCAAACATCTTGAACGCACATGTGCGTCGGTGGCACCTGTGGAAGTCAGTTGACAGTGAATGCGTTAACCGCTGCTTACAGGTGAACAGTTTTACAACTTTTCCCCATAAGAGCTCGGTCTCTTTTAAAACTCTACACTCCATAACTCTATGACTAACATTTTAGCCATGTTTAATTGTTTTACCATCTTTATGCCAGTTTCTACAACAGAAAAAGCAAATATTTTTTTTAATAGCCTTTATAGTGTCCCACTGCTGGCAAAGGCCTCCCCTTTCTCCTTCCACTCGTCTCTGGCTTCGGCAAAATGTTTGCCAGTCCGACTGGAATCGCTCCAAATCATCCCGCCACCTTCTTTTAGGCCTACCTCTGCTCCGGTGCCCGTCGCTTGGAACCCAATCAGTGGTGATTTCGGCCCAACGATCCGGATGCATCCAGCAGACATGTCCTGCCCAGTCCCACTTGGGTTTGGAATAAATATAAATAATAAATATCCTTATTCATATTCTTAATGGGGCTGATTGTTACAGTGTTATTTTAAGAAGTGTCCGATCGAAATATGTTTTTATGCCGAAACTAAAACCGTAACCGATTTTTTTGTGAATGAATTAAAATCGTTCTATAAAATGACTGTTTTTTGACAAAACTATAATTCAAGTAGGTAGTATAAACAAAATATTCCGCTATTTTATTTTGCACGAACACGCACGTAAGCCACTTCACTGTATCAGCGGTCGTTGAAGTAGGGAGAGTTCAGGCTAGCTTCGCAATTGCCGGCTGTATCGAGAGCATACCTAGCAAGCCAAACGCGATCTGAAAGTACCTACAGAGTTGTAAGTTTCGGCCTGACCGAAATATTCGGCAATTGTTTCCTTTCACCGAAACATGATGAAACCTGCCGAAAACGAAACTTCGGTTGTTACTAATTTAAAGCCTAATTGGCATTCAGCCGCGGATTAGTTAATAAGTCTCTGGTCAACTATAAGAATTATACCTAGTGCCATCCACGAAGACGCGTGATTTTGTCAAAATTAGACATAATGACAGTAATAAGAACCACGGCAGGCGTCATCGTGAATGACTCTACCTATAACGTAGTAGGTAAGTATCTAGTAAAAAAAAATCGAATCGAATGGTATGAATGTTGTACCTTTCGATTTTTTTTTACTTATAGCATGCATTCTACACAGCTGGGCAAAAGCTTCAAAATCAAAATCTTTACATCCGTGAAAAAAAAATCTAACAACACGAATTCCTATTAAATGTCGAACGCAATTACGTAGATAAGTACATAATTAATAATTAAGTCGGAAAACATTAAACGGGAAATGAAAATGAAAATGAATGAATGAAAATGATTTCGGCAAACTGAAATGTTTAAACTAATTAAGTGAATTAATTCGCTTTGAGAATGCTCAATTAGATGTTTATCATTTTGGATCATTTAAAATAAGAACGAACAATTTCTTATTTTCGTTTACTTACTTATAACGTATAATAAGAGATCCAATCTTGCAAATAGATCTCGGCAAACTCTGTAGATTTGTCAAACCCCCTCTGACCGCGGGTGACCCGGCAGCATTTCTCGCCGACAAAGTATACTACCACTTGTCAATGTCTATGTACAATTGCTTCAGCTTCCATAAATAAGAGGTACTGTCGGCGATAAAAATAAACAAGGAAATATACAACGTATCATGAATTTACCCCTACTAAAACTAGGGGTTCTGTGTGCTGCAGACTTCGTCAAATTTTCAAAATTCCCAAACTCCGTTTTTTTTATTTTCAATAAACACACACACACACACACACATACACACACACATAATAGGCTAGCGTGTTATGGAAAGTTAAAGTTCCATGTATCGTCATCACTGCGTTGCGTTGGCGTGTCATCACCGTTAAGGGGGTCGCGGTATCTTTAAAACACTCTCACTGTTAACCCTTTACCAGGCGAAGGGATATATTCCTCCCACATCTTATATCGGTTACCGTAGTCAGGTTTTAACTCCAAACCTCCTACAAAATATTATGTCGATCCCTGAAAGTAGTATTTTATTATCTTCATTCACAACACGCTTCTAAATCGCGTAATATATATTTGGCAGCCGTTTAGATTCACTTGAACTCTAATTTCAGTAAACTACGGAGAAATTGGAACACTTTCCTTAATTTCTATGAAACAGAAGTACGTAGATCGAACAATTTTTTGATATTTTATAGATTTTGAGTGTTGAAAGGTAATCTAATCTTAAACATTTCTAAATATTCATGCGTTTTTATGTATGACCAAAATTAGGATGTGGGTTGACATTATCCCATGGCCTTATTATAGTTTAACTGTGCGGGAGCTATTCTTCCCATGGCCCGGTAAATTGTCTTGTCGTGTCATAAAAACTCGCGTAAGTAATAAAACTGTTTTTGTGTTCAACCTAGAGCGAATTCATGTACCTAGCTGTAAAATCTCCTTTTAAAGACTTTCCCTGAAGAATAAGATGTGGGAGGAATATATCCCTTCGCCTGATCAAGAATATAATAAGACAAAATCGAGTATGAAAGTTAATTACTTAGACAGGCGATGGGATAACCGTAACCCACATTTTTATTTCTGGTTTAAAGGAACATCTCCGACTTTCGTAAATACATTTTTTACAAGGCGTTAAATACGGTTGTAACAGTATATAAAGTACGTATGAAGACACGCTAGTTCTAAGGGGCCTGGTAAAGGGTTAATGTGTACGATTATTCAATATTTGTATTGTCAACGTAAGATAGATAATACAAATAACTCTAAGTGGAGGTAAGCAGGGGGTCGCCAAATGTTTTTAAAACCAAGGCGGGCCGCGTCTTGAAAAAGTTTGAAAAACACTGATCTAACAGATGGACTAAATAAAATAACTTTTTGTAGGAAAATAGGTACCCAATTTCCTGCCCAAAATTTCACGACAATCGGAGAAATGCAACCCGTAGAGAAGAACAGACAGCCGGTCAGACAAGGTTGTAAATGTATGTATGTACTTGTCTGCATATGTATGTGTGTCTGTGTAGCCAACTTTTTGTGCCAGTACCCACGTAATCTGGACCTACATGCGCAAAATACCAAAATCTTGACCGCAATGTGCATAAATAAGCATGAAAATTGGCACGGTAACTTTGGAAGCTGGCAGCTTTAGCAACCAAAGTTCTAAGTACTGTCAAATCATCAAACATTACCTTCATATCTAACTAAGACATGACAATGATTAAGGAGCTTGACCCAACACACCAGAGGGGCTACTACACGAAACTCGAAAATCGAAGTTCGTATCGTACCGTTCCTTTCACTCGCGTATTAAATGACATAAGCGTCAGCGGGACCCATTCCAAACCCTATACTACGAAGCGCAAAATTCCAACTTCCTATCTTACCGTCCCGTTGCCGCTTATATTATTTAATACGAGAGTGAGAGGGACGATACGATGCAAACATCGATTTCCCAATTTCGTAGTAGCCCCCCAACTACTTACCACCTTTTGTCCTTGAGCTAAAAGACAAAGGTATAATGGTCTGGTGAACCTTTGTACGATCAATTAATATAACAGGGTAGTCCCTATTATAACCCTTAATCAATAGGGCTCTAATGATCTATTAGGAAATATATCTCGATTGACGTAGATACTTAAGTAGGTATATATTGTACCTATATATGTGAAAAGAAGGTAGATTATAAGCGCGCCGAAAAAAGACAATTGTAGTCTCTGACCCGACGTGACGCTGAAGAAAAGGACAGCTATATGACTTTCATGGGTCTATATCGACTGGTCGAAAATTGTTAGACATAATGAAATGTTTGTCATAATGTCATAATGTTTGACATAACTCTTTTTTTATCTGAAACCATTTATGTTTCAGAATTGTTATAAAACAAACCTAACCTAACCTATAGGGTTCTACAGGATGACCATCTAAAAATGTATGAAAAATGTATGGTTTCAGCGGTAAAATAAACTATGACAAACATTACATTATGACTTATAAAATTATGGCAATCGAAAGGATTTCGACGTTCATAACGGGAGGAGAAAGGAGATAAAACGTGTATGTGAGTCTGCTGATGCGTTTTGATATTTTTTTACGCTTCACGCTTTACTAGCATATGTAGATTAAAATTGTAAATTCAAATGTAAGTTTAGGTCGATTCACAATACCTGGCACGAATGGATAGAATGAAAGTAATGATTTATGACTCAGACATATTTGCAGGAAAATTACAGATGCGTTACATTTTCATATTTGTGTGAAATGTATTCAAATAGGTAACACACAGAACTTTCATTCACTCATTCAATCCATTCGTGTCAGCTCTTGTGAATCGAGCTGTATGTCTGTTTGTTTGTTACGCTTTCACACTTGAACTACCTATAGTTAACTAATCGTGAAGAAATTTGGTATGGAGATACAGACACTGAGAAGGACGTAGGATAGTTTTATCCCATACGCAAGTGCGATATAGGAATTGTGTTCAAAGTCAAAGTCAAAATGAGGATAAAATATAATTTATTTACACATATTCTATAAACTATACATAGAACGATACATTAGAAAGTAATAACAAATAAAAATTTAAGACTAATAAATTGATTAACTGAGAAAAAAATGGTCAAGTCTGTCAGTCGGAGCGTGGTAGGGCAACACCATCATCAAAGCCAAACAGCTTCGCTGCTGGCTTCCATTTGTGACGGGTGCCTCGAATGCACATGCTAGTCGCTCTAATTATGGAAGTTAGTCAAAGTCAAAATATCTTTATTCAATTTAGACTATAACAAGCACTTATGAATGTCAAAAAAAATCTACCACCGGTTCGGAAAAACCTCTGTTGAGAAGAATCCGGCAAGAAACTCAACGAGGTATATTTTTTTAAACAGATTTACAATATTATTAAATGATGTCTATACATCACAAGTATTTAACACAACTTTATTTTTAACACAGTAGGTTTGCTATTTGAAGGGGTCGCTAATGAGGATAGGAATTATTTCCAAATATCCCTGTCCATGATATAATCAATAACTTTGGCAAACAAGCAAGTGGGTCTCCTGATGGTAAGAGATCACCACCGCCCATAAACATCTGCTACACCAGGGGTTTTGCAGATGCGTGACCAACCTAGAGGCCTAAGATGGGATACCTCAAGTCCCCTTTAGGCCGGCAACACACCCGCAGTCCTAATTATGCTGTAGGTGTCCATGGGTGGCGGTGATCGCTTACCATCAGGTGACCCGCATGCTCGTTTTCCAGCTATTTGATAAAAAATGGGCACAGCTAATTAAGTATCGTGTCCAGTCATAAAGCCAAATAATTACATCAGTCATCACTAAATGTTCATTAAACATATGATTTAATATACATGTCTAGACTGGGTATGCCCTAAATGACCTATTACATTTTATTTGTATCACAGTTTACGTATACTCGTACAGTACTGTCAACGTCATAAACAAGTGATCACTTTTGTACCTTGTCGCTTTCATTCATTACATGATTTCGTATAGCTTATCAAACATGACGTCAAAGTGACAAGCTACAAAAGTGATAACTTATTTACGACGCTGGTAACCAAGGGTCTTATAATAATGAATGAGGATATACTTATAAGAAATTCTGAAAAGGATCGTCCGATGTCATACAATTCAAATTATATTAACCATTCGTAGTGAAATACAACGGTTAACTCGCGTCTTTAATCGAGTTTAGCGCGACATGTTTCGGACTATTTCATAGATCTTGTTGTAGGAACACACGCCATGGCGGCTGCTGCAAGACGAACACGCAATTCTCAATTCCATATATAATAATATAAAATAACAATGAGGAACAGCCAAACTAAGATAATGTAAAATAATAAATTTGTAATATTTATGTAGACGTATAGACGTAGTTGATTTGCGCATGAGCTAGCAACTAAAAAGGTTGTATAGTTCTTATTAATACGACAAAAGCGTTATGCTTTAAACCTTCTTGATAAATAAATTAAAAAATGAAAATAATATCAAGTCAAAAACCGCCAATTGCGAGTTGAACTCGCGTGGAGAGGGTTCCGTACAATGCCAAAGTCAAATGTTTTTTCCTCTATTTTTTTATAAATATTTTTACTGTGCTTTTTAAATTAATACATAATATCACATTTGAAATCCTCACAGTACCTAAGACGCGAGTTAACTACTGCTAGCGCTATCTAGTGGTGATTTAGTGAACTATTTTCCGTAAGTGAACGTATTTTTTCTCAAACATGCTCGGAAATGTATGCGTTAATGTCACGAAATGGAGACATGAAGTGTCTCATTTATGGCTCCCTACATAACTTTTTGGCCTAGGCCATGAAGTATGTATGAAAATCCATTATTGTCCGCTGCTCTAACTTTTTAAATTTGCTAACTAACATTAAACTGACAAAGGAAAAATTACAAACAGCCAACCACCACTACTCTGTAAGCATTTGCGATATTGCGATGCGATGCGATACATGGATGGATGGATGGATGGATGGATAAAATATTTCCTCACATTGTTTGAGAAAACCGCCGTCTACCACGACCTCGTCCATCAATCCCTTACTTCATGACCTCTGCAGTAATGTACTAATATTGAGTTTACCACTTTATTTTCAACTAGCTTTTTCCCGCAACTACGCCCGCGTGGAATTCTGTTGTCGCGCGCTGTTTTCTCGGGAACTGTGCGTTTTTCCGGGATAAAAAGCTGGCTATGTCACTCTTTGGTTCATAAACTATCTCCATGCCAAAAATCATGTCGATCCGTCGCTCCGTTTCGACGCGAAAGACGGACAAACACACACACTTTCGCATTTATAATATTAGTATGGGTTGATAGAATTCTTACAGGTTTTTCGGTAACCTACAAGCAATGAACTATATTTTGTATTTTTTTTTTCAAAATTTTAGGCTCAGTAGTTTCGGAGATCAGGAAGGGATCTTAAAATCTATCTAAGTACTAAACTGTATTAAATCTGTAGCCTCAGTATATAATTACTTACTACATTTTACTATTTTACTGTGTAACTCATCAGATGAAAAATATAGTTTTATTGTCAGATAAATAAAATTCGCTTAAAGTGTCTTTCTAAGAAAAAAAGCAATAACCTAGTAAATAGGTCTTATTATTCTGCGTTATTAAAATGAATTCTAATGAATTGAAGTTATTTTGATTACTTACGTCTGCTTTCTTATTAGTCTAATGTAATTAATTTCTTATAATTGTAATTAAATACTTACTACAGAATAGTTTAATTTATTTAATTGTAAAATAATAGATTATAATAATTTGATTGCTTAATAACGACATCTCTTGTCCGGGTGAGCGGTTAGTTCCAATGGGGTGCTGAAAGTTTCTCTATGAGGGCTACAGCATAGATGTCGCTAGTGTCGCTGCTTAAGTGACTGAATAAGAAAAAACAAAACAAGCTGAGATATGTGGTGCATAGGAGAAATTCGTGTCTGTATCACTGTCCAGTGGTGGTGTAGCACGTGGCACGGAATGCCGAGGACCTGGGTGCGATTCCCAGCGCAGGTCTTATTTTTCTGGTTTTCTATGCATCTATATTTCAGTTTGTATTTTCGATATGGGTTTTACGGGATGACCGTAAAAGTACTTAACAAAAAATTTGGAATTGAAATAAAAAATACAAAAAGATTCCAAAAAAACAATCTTAACTCTGTCTGTTACCTCTACACACAAACTGCCTCTACACGCTGAAATCACTGGACTGACTTAAATATACCACTTTACGCGCTTGTTTCAAACTTTAACTAGGTATATTTATTATTTTTACCCTTTCAACTTACTTTTACAACTGCAATTCTAGTGCCAGTAAAAACTTATTAATCAGAACCTAAATTATACTTACATACAAAAACATTTTATTACACCCCCTGTTTCACCATCCATTGACGGCTAAATGTGATGCCGTCTCTGTTTGTTTAGTTCGAATAGACAGAGACGGCATCACATTTATCCGTCAAATAAAATTAATCAATGGGTGGTAAAACAGCCCCTAACAGAAACAATGTTTTAAGCTGCCCAAAACAGCGTTTAGTCCTTTTTGTTGGCCACTCGAACTTTAAAGGCTACTTAGGCTGTTTTGCTAAAACGTCCACACTAGTAACTTTTACAGTGTTATTCAACCCCCCTATTGCTGTAAAGTGGGGGGTGTAAAAGTGAATGGTCGAGTAGTAAACTCTACGGGTAAGTGACACGGTTTTGCTTTCCAAGGGGTTCTGTAGGATGGAAAGCTTGGACTGGCGTCAATGGATAATGGCTATGGTATTGACAATAGAAATAAAGAATTGGGTAAAAAAAATGTCTCGTCAGTTTCAAGAAGAGCAGGTGTTTCAAGTAGAATAATGCGTTGGCGTGCTTGTACAATCTTTTAAGATATTGCTTCATCAAAGTGGATATTATAGCCAGGATTATGCGATTTATAGGTTGCACCGATTAAACATTTGAAATCATTAAACCGTTGTTGTTAAGTGTTTAAAATTGACTATATTGCTTAAGTTAGTATTTTGGAGGCATGTCATACAGCTGCGAGCTGTCGGTAGGCCTCCAACAAGATGGAGCGACGACCTGGTTAAAGTCGCGGGATCGCGGTGGATGCGAAAAGCACAAGACTGGTCTGAGTGGGGAGCCTTGGGGGAGGCCTATGTCCAGCAGTGGACGTCTTTCGGCTGAGATGATGATGATGATGTCATACACTGGATCAAAATTTTTGCGTTTTATAATGGATGACACGTACTCATGTCATCCACTTCTACAATTAAATATTTTTTTTAAAATTAATTTGGATCATTAGTAGGATGTTGAATATATTTTATATTCGGATTGCTCTGTAAATAACAAGCGTCTATCTATCGTTTGAGACGTTTGAGTAGTGTATGACTCGGGTTTCAAAGACTGGTTTTAGTATGGAGCCCCAACGAATGACAGATATCATTTAATAGGTCACAACTAACTATAGTGTCACTGGTTACATGTATTTTGCAACTTCGGTACAAAATTTAGTCATATAAACTTGCTTTTTTTGTCATAACTTGTATTATAAAACTGCTTTTGCGAATAGCGAATAAAATTTATGATTATTATTCTTATTATATACTGGGGCACTGGCCCTTTTTTTCGTAGTCATAGAGTGGGACATTCGAAATTTTTGCCAGTTATTTACTGGTACAATTTTAGAGGTACCTAACGGAAAACTGTCATAATTAAATAATGGTTTTATTATTATGCAATTTATGGGTCTTATAACATATATTAAGAATTTATGTACGAGTATTTAGAAGTACAAATAGAAAATGTTTATTTCTCACTTCGCAAATTACACAAACACAAAACAAAAAAAAACATTAAGTAGTAGGTATTTGCGAAATTGTATTAGTTGTATTTGTATATTCGCTTCGTCTTTATTTTTGATAATTAAGATTTAGAGACTTTTAAAATAACTAAGAATGCTCCCTAATAGTGTCATTCACCGGGACATTTACCTTACCAATTTGGTATAAGCTAAGTAGGTACCAATTTTTTTAGCTTTTTTTTCTAGACGGACGGAACCCTAAGAGTGTTCCATTAGCACGTTCGCGAAAAGCGGGAACACCGGTGCAATTTACTGACCGACCCCGCCTCTGACACATCGGCCTTGACACAGACTATTAGCGCACATTTATATTATGATCATCATCATCATCATCATCATCATCATCATCATCATCATCATTATCATCATCATCACCATATCAGCCGTAGCTTAGGATGTCCACTGTTGTACATGGCCCTCCTAGTCTTCAGTTGTCTCGGTTGGAAGGGGCTTGCATCCACCCTGAACCCGCGACTTTAACCAGGTCATCCCTCCATCTCGTTGGTGGACGTCCTACGCTGTGCTTGCCGATCAGTGGTCTCCACTCGAGAACCTTTCATTATCATCATTTCTACCCTATACACGTCCTGATACAGGAACTACAGTAGTTCTCAAGCGGGTCCCGTGGGAATATCGAGATCTTTTATCTATGTGTTAGTCCAGACGTCCAGCTATCTACTTATCAAATTTCATCGAAATCTGTCTAGCCGATTTAGCGTGAAGGAGTAGCAAACACACACACAACACATACAGAAACGCACATACTCACAAACCGTCCCAATATTATATTTGTAATATTTATTAGTAGGATTGCTAGGTTTTGTTTTCATTCAATATGAGGATTAGTAGGATTCAGAACTATGAAGCCATAATTCAAGATTTAGCTGCCAAATCTGACTTTACATTGTAATAATTCGAACAACAATTTGTCATTATAAGTTAGGAGCTCTCTAGGGCACGCTAATCATTATATACAACTAGCTGTTCCCTGCGACTACGTCTGCGATGAATTCATTTATCACGCGCCCGCGGGAACTAAGTCTCAAATTATTTGCAAATTCCCAAAATTTATCAAGATCGCCCAACTCCCCTCCCCCTTCCCATTAGCCACCATTAGCACCCGCAGTCCTAATAATGCTGTACGTGTCCATGGTCCCATGGGCGACGGTGATCACTTACCATTAGGTGACCCGCATGCTCGTTGGCTAGCTATTTGATAAAAAAAAGATCGGTTACCTTAGGCGTAAAAGCGAACGAACTTTGCATTTGTAATTTTATTATCCTATACTTTGCATTAAAAGATCCTTCTCAGGATCTCAAACTGCCTCCATGTCAAAATTCATCGTAATCGGTTGAGTGATTTAAGCGTGTGAGCGCAACAAACTCAAATTTGCATTTATAATACTAGTAGGACCAGCAGCTGCCCGCGACTCTGTCTGTGAAGAATGCGTTTATTGCTATCCCATGAAAACTACGCAATTTTCTGGGATCACTATCCTATGTCCTTCCGCAAACATAAAATTTAATCGTGAAAAGGTAACAGAAGACACACTTTCACATTTATTTAAAAAAAATAAAAAAAATACGCCAAATGTATTTTTTTACGTACGGAATCCTCCCCACGCGAGCCCGACTCGCACTTGACCGGTATTTATTAAGACACTTGGGAATAAAACTGCAAAAATAAATTTGTATACTTGAATGAAACAAAACTGTATTTGAAAGTTCTATTAATTTAATACCACATTTCACGACCACAAACCTTAAAACTTTGGGAATCTAGGCAATAAACCTTGAAGCGTTTTCCAATAGCTTTCGCATCTACCATATCCCATTTATTAATGAATTTGCCGAAGTTAACTGAAATAGTTAATTTCGCAACGTGGTTTGGAAATTGTCGGTTGTAATTGGTTTCAAATTGTTATGCCGTAACCATACAAAGTACAACCTCTCTATCTTGAATAAGTAACTAATTTATTTTTCACATTGTACAATATTTATAGCGTTCTTTAAAACGTCTTTTTGACAGCTGTCACTCGGCTGTCACCCATCATCTTTGATCTCGCGCGCTATACCATTGCCCTGTACTGTATCAATTCAGAATAAAAAAATTATAAAAAATATAAAAACAACAGCTTTTATTAAAATATATATCCGAATACGGAACACACATCTCTCCTTCAGAAAAGTAACTTTTCCTCCCTGACGAGAGGGAGCAAAGTGCAACTTTTCTGTTCAAGGCTTTTCTAAGTGTTTTATTGCAAATGCCATTTTTTGAAGTTGATAATTGTAAAGCCACGCCATTTTCTATGCTTGTTGTTCTATAATAATATTTTCAAGTTTCTTAATGCTCGGTGTGAAAAGTTGTATGAGCCACTCGGGAGCAAAATTATTTTCATCTTGGGCGTTAACACTTGAACCATTACGCTCAGGATTCTACTTTATTGCAGAATCCTTCGCTACATTCTGGATTCAATGTACGCCCTCGCCGTAAATACACCATTTTGCTCCCTTGTAACACAAATAGCTAGAGACATTACTTAAACTCTTTAGTAAGGAAATAAATTAAGTACTGGCAGGCATAGCCCATTTGATTGTTACGATAAATAAAACAAATATTTTGACATTCGTTTGTTTTTTTGTAACGAATTGGCAAAACTGGAGAATAATTTAAATTCATGCGGTAATTATAATTAATTATCAGTGCTTGAATATTGCTATCACAGAGCATGTTAATTTCGATTTGAAAGAAACACACAATGGGTTCACGCTTCTCCTTATTCTACGGTTGTGCGATAGCTTGCTGATCAAATGATTTTAATACCTAACTTTAATCTACTACCGTAAACTGCTTCAACTTTGCCCTCTGGCCCCAACATTGCCCAAGTTGATTTAGAGTCGATAACTTAGCACTCTTATAGGTTTTAAAATTTTATCTACACGGGAAATATTATTACGGGGGGATAAAAGTTTTAAAACCTAAAGGGTGCTAAGTTATCGACTCTACATCGAATCAGGCAATGTTGGGGCCAGAGGGCAAAGTTGAAGCAGTTTGCGGTACTCATATTTATTATCTACCTGCCTTACTTCATAGTTATCGGTCTCCAAGCTCCCCGTAAATTGCCATAAAAATAATAACTGCATCAGCGCACTTTTCATATTTTTTAATATTGCTAAGCCACCGGCAAGAAAATTAAAAATGAAAACTGGCACAATATCACAGATACGAGGCGCGTAGTTTGCTGGCCAAGTTTTATGTTCGCTGCGTGAAATCTCCTTAATGCTTACACGGATGTAGCGTCTAAAAACCTTGTCGCACTGCAATAAATGCAAACTGAACTAAATAAATAAATATCAGGACACTCGACATCAATTTGACCTAGACCCAAAGCAAGCAAAACCTGTGTTATTTTTGGGTACTAAGCAATGGATAAACATAATTATATAGATAGATACATACTTAATTACATATTAAACACCCAAGACTCGAGAATAAACATTAGTATTTTTATACAAATATCTGCTGACCGGCCGGGGGTCAAACCCGGGACCTAAAACTTCGTAATCAGCTTCTATAACCAATGGGCTATCCGGTTGTCTAAACTGAAACTGCAGTAGCAAGCGCCAGAGGGCAGACCAAGGTGAGTCGCTTTCCTTATATTGAGGACCCTAGGGCCATCTTAAAAGAAACCTAGGACCAGTCATCTCAAGCTATAGCTTCCTTACAAGAAGAAAATTAGAAACTTTTATGTTACCTCATACAAAGTTATACATCCGTGTTTTAAAGTAATAATGGGTAATTATAGCTCACCGTGTGGAATGCTGGCAGTTAGTTTGAACTAAGTTTTACTACCCGTACAATACATTTCCGCTTTAATGTACTACCAAACCAAGTTTTACTGAATTCTCGAAGTTACTATAAATAACGATCATTTGAATTGTAGTTTACTGGTGACGTAATTGGGCCAATCAACTTTTTTAGCCACACTAATCTGTCCGCGACATTTTTCAAACAATTGGCTAAGTAAAGTTTTTTGGAGAGGCGCTAATTATATTTTCTTCGATAGTCGACGTCTTAATAATCAAGGAACTGCAGCTCTTTTATTTATTTCCTCTTATTAATTAGAAATATTTTTTAAGTAGTCGATATGACGTTTGTGAGATTGAAATGGCAGAACCGTTGAGGGCTCAGTACTTAGTAGAAACATTAAAAAAAACGAAGTCAACTGTCACTGCTGTCACTGTCAAGTAGAATCTAACCTAAAACCATTTTATTTGCTTTGCGATTTGGTGCGATCAGTGTGTTTTTTGTTTGGATAATTTTTTACGACCTTAGCCCAAACTCTGGGCTTTTGAATTTGCCACATCTCTCCACGACCTTTGCACGATAATTTGATCACGATTGGGTATTTTCGACGACTATTTTGGCTCTGTTTCTTAGACAACGTTATCTTGAATTCTCGGCCACCCTTGGCTTGACATTTCGACTGCCTTACGAGTAAATTCGAATCACAGTATCCCTACAACGGATTCAGACGACTCCGACAGTATTCGAGTAGAAATGGAGCATTACAGAAATGTTTTCCAATGCTTTGTACCTTTGTCTATGAAATACAAACGAGATTTCCGAATTCGGCGTATTTACGCATCCTAGTCTTTACAAGCGACTTGGTGCAAGTCAGCTTCATCTTCCACTGCAAGTTGCTCATCAACAACATCATTATACGAATCCTCTAGCCCTTCAACATCAAACACGGCAAAGGAAAACATAACTCTCGATTCTAAACTACAGTGGGGACCTCACGTCACAGCAATCGCGGGTAGATTGAGCTCTGCTGCTTTTGCAGTTTGGAAAATACGGCAGCTAACCGATGTGGTGACGGCACGGTTGGTGTATTTTGCTTACTTTAATAGCATTATTTCGTACGGCCTTATTTTATGGGGATCTGCTGCAGACATTGAGTCAATTTTATCTTACAAAAGAGAGCAATTAGAGCAATTTATAATTTGAGACGCGTGAATCTTTAAGATCTTTTTTTAAGGAAACAGATATCCTAACCCTGCCGTCGCTTTATGTTTTGAAATAATCATGTATGTTAGGAAGAACATATGTGATTTTCCCACTAACGTCGATAAAGCCAAAGGCTACTAGAAACACAGGGAAGCTTAAAGTTCCATCTTACAGACTGGCTAAACCAAAAGTCTTTTCTGGGAAATTGCATACGTTTTTATAATAAAATTCCAAAAAAAAATACAAATGAAACGGATACAAAATTCAGATCTATTGTCAAGAAGACATTAATATCAAAGGCGTATTATAAAGTTAATGATTATATCATGGACAGGATATTTGGAAATAATTCCGATCCGCATTAGCGATCCTTCAAATAGCGAACCTACTGTGTTAAAAATAAAGTTGTGTTAAATACTTGTGATGTATACATATCATTTAATAATATTGTAAATCTGTTTTAAAAAAAAATATATATACCTCGTGAGTTTCTTGCCGGATTCTTCTCAGCAGAGGTTTTTCCGAACCGGTGGTAGATTTTTTTGACATTCATAAGTGCTTGTTATAGCCTAAATTTAATAAAGATATTTGACTTTGACTTTGACTTAACAGAAAGCAGAGATATCGTGTTTTTTTACCAAAACAATAAAAAGGACATGGTCCCAGTAAGAGTCATGCAATACATTAAAATAATTAATTGCATGTTGCACAAATGGGTTTACATTCTTTATTTCAAAGTGTATTGAAGGAAGAGTTTCTGCTAAATCATTTACAGAATGAAGTGGCTTGCAACTTGCACTTGTCCATCTAAAGTCATAGCGAGCTTGAGGATACATGTGAAATGCGTGATTTGAAGATTAAAAGAATCCGTATTTTTGAAAACAAAGCTGTCTTATTGCATGTGTTTTAGATAGTTTTAGTTAATTTGGAGAGTAATATAATAAAAATGCAATAATTTATATTTTATTTATTTCATAAATGTACAAATTATCATAAAAACGTTTAGCATAAGCATATGACTCAAAAGACCCTATTTGTTGGAACATGCTACCTATACAAAGCTGTCCTATTGCATGTGTTTTAGATGGTTTTAGTTAATTTGCAGAGTAACATAATAAAAATGCAATACTTCATTTATATTGTTTTTATTTCATAAATACACAAATTATCATAAAAACGTTTAGCATAAACATATGTCTCAAAAGACCCGATTTATTGGAACATGTATATAATATTCCTGGCAAAGGGTAATTTAAAAACAAGTCGTATTTTAATAAATTAAATATTGTGCCATCCCCATAAAGGCAAAAGAAGTACTACTACGAAATACAAGGAAATGTAATACAAATATAATAATAGGTCACTATGTGTTAAACCGGGATTTTAGTTTACTTTTGCATCAAAAGATGTCACTATCTCGTCTCAAGGAAAAGCTGAATCGCGCTGTTAAGATTTTTCATTTCCTAAGCAACCGTGGTTTGATTAACTTGTGTGTTATACATGTAAACAATATGCATACCATTGATCATAAGTTATAACAAAACCGTGGTGATTTACTTGTATTTTTAGTACTTGTACTTGTGACAGTGACCCTAGATTGTATTGTTTGTTCTACCAGTTGACCTGGATGTGTATATATACTATCTTTTGCCCGCGGCTTCACCCGCGTGGAATTCGGTTATCGCGCGCTGTTCCCTCGGGAACTGTTTATTTTTCCGGAATAAAAAGTAGCCTATATCACTCTGTGGCCCATAAACAATCTCTATGCCAAAAATCACGTCGATCCGTCGCTCCGTTGCGACGTGAAAGACGGAGAAACATACAAACACACACACTTTCGCATTTATAATATTAGTATGGATATATATGGCATTCAACTGTTTTATTTTGTCTGACTCTAATACATACATGACCGGGAATCGAACCTCATCAAAATCTCTGTAAGCAATGTTACAAATTCTGCACATTTTTCGTTATTTTTGATGATGAGAATCATAAGTGAAAAGAAACATATTTTACAAGTTTTTTTTTTTTTTATTCGACTGGATGGCAAACGAGCAAGTGGATCTCCTGATGGTAAGAGATCACCACCACCCATAGACAACTGCAACACCTGGGTATTGCAGATGCGTTGCCAACCTAGAGGCCAAAGAAGGAATACCTCAAGTGCCAGTTATTTCACGGCTGTCTTACTCTCCACGCCGAACACAACAGTGCAAGCACTGCTGCTTCACGGCAGGATTAGCGAGCAAGATGGTGGTAGCAATCCGGGCGGACCTTGCACAAGGTCCTACCACCTGCAAATTCAATTAAATTTTATTCGACTTGCAATGTACGAGTATGTATGTATTATAATTATAAACCAAAATGAGAATACAAATTTAAAGTACCATTAGCTTAGCACAGCAGTACTTATACTGATTACAGATTAGATGACAATGCAAGACAAGTATAGTCAACAAAAAGTATTGTGAGGAAAATAAAAGCTTACACAAATAAAAACCAAAATGATATTTTAAAGAAAAAAATTTGCTGACTGTACTTATTGTCGACTGTACTTGCATTGTCAACTAAAAATACATTTCTGTATTAAGAGATCGTCATGTTCAAAATTACATTTCCGTGCTAAATCTTAAGTCTATTCTATTCTCTTTCATTAACCATTGAGGAGTTCTGTGATACTTCTATGCCTCTTTTTTATGGAAAAATGCATGTCCTTGGAAAAAAAGGTTATGCTCCTTCACTGGCTTTTTCTTGCAACCAAAATAAAAACACCAACGTGTGTTTACATCCACCTGAAAAAAAAGATCAAAATTATTATAAATGCTTACTTATATTTAATATTATAAACGTGAAAGGAACTCTGTTTGTCTGTCTGTTAACTTTTCATGCTTCAATCGCTGAACTGATTTAGCCAAAATTCATTATGGAGGTAGTTGGAATCCCGAGGAAGAACATAGGCTACTTTTTATCTCACAGTCTTATCCCGAAAAAATGCATAGTACTCGCGGGAAAGCGATAAGCGAATTCTTCGTAGACAGAGTCGTGGGCAACAGCTAGTTACAATATAATGTTTCACTAACCTCAGAAATTTGACTCTATCATAATATATACCAGCCAATGCAGAACAATATCACCTGTCGCATCAATCACATTGTCAGTTGATATTTAAGTAAATGGTCACAATATAGGTAATATGTTTTTGTTATTCTGTGCTCTCGAACAACTTTGGTCCGGCAACATATTCAACTTTTGATGCCCTAAAATGTAATTTAAAAAAAATAGACAAGAAACTGTATTGATATAATTTTGTACTTACGTTCATCCATTTTACCGGTACGGACAAGTGCTTTATCTCCTCTGATTTCGACAACATTGTATACTTATCACTGGTGTCAAAATATTCTAGACTCATAGCCATGTGTGGCAAGTTCCTTGAATCTGCTCGCACAAATTCACTCATTTCGTATTGAAAGGTGAAGCCGCTTAAATAGAAAATATGGTCCAAAAGTCAAGCCAAGTGTCGTCGAGAATACAAGATAGCGTTGTCGAAGAAGCAGAGCCAAAATAGTCGTCGAAACTGTCCAATCGTGGTCCAATATTATGCAAAGGTCGTGGAGAAATGCGGCAAATTTTAAAGTACTGAGTTTGTGCTGAGAGGTCTTTAAAAATTATCCAAAAAACACATTGATCTCACCAAATCGCAAAGCAAATAAAACGGTTTAGGTTAGATTCTACTTGACAGTGACAGTAGTGACAGGTGTCGTTTTTTTTTACTGTTACTACTAAGTACTGAGCCCTCAACGGTTCTGCCATTTCAATCTCACAAACGTCATATCGACCACTTAAAAAATATTTCTAATTCATAAGAGGAAATAAAAATAAAGAGCTGCAGTTCCTCGATTATTAAGACGTCGACTATCGAAGAAAAATATATTAGCACCTCTTCAAAAAACTTTACTTAGCCAATTGCAGATTTTGTAAGTAAACATGTTTTTTCTATAATATAATAGATGGTGTACATGAATACATGCCATCCTACGTAAGTTCAACCTATTAAACCATGAAATATCTTACTGGAAATACGATTTTTTGGTAACGCCAGAGACCATTTTGGTAACGCAGGAGACAATTTTGGTTACCTACGCAGGAAACGCCCAAAGTGTCGGTAAAATAGTTGATTGGCCCAATTATGCTTGTGTTGATTACACGTTAAAAAACATTGAAAAAAGATTTGATGACTTTATAGAAAACTATGTTATTAAGGGAAAATTTGCGTAAAATTGAGGGTTAGCTAAATATCAAAAACACGTATTTTCTTATGTTATGCAACTGGAATAAAAATGTTCTGTTCTAGGTTACAAAAATAGTTATATATATTCATGAAAAATAAAAATAAATATTTTTCTCTTCAAGTGCCTCTCCATATAGTGAAGGTTGGCAGTCAGCTGCGCATATATAAATAAATATCAAATAAAATAACTATCACGGGACAATTCACACCAATTGACCTAGTCCCAAAGTAAGCTTAGCAAAGCTTGTGTTATGGGTACTAAGCAACGGATAAATATAATTATATAGATAGATACATACTTAAATACATAGTAAACACCCAAGACCCGAGAACAAACATTCGTATTTTTCATACAAATATCTGCCCCGACACGGGAATCGAACCCGGGACCTCAAGCTTCGTAGTCAGGTTCTCTAACCACTAGGCCATCTGGTCGTCTAAAAATATGATTCATTCTTCTGCCAGTTTAAAAAGCTCAGCAGCGCTCTTGATTCCCGTCCATTCCCGGACATTGCGTAGCCCCGATTACTTCCTACGACCCACTGTTCTTTTCCTTGCCACTCTGACCATCATTATTGAAAATAAATAGGTAACTGTAAACTACGGTGACTTTGAACTGATTGGGGCTTATTCTTCTACTCTAGGCGGTCAACAGAAGCAAACGAGGCGGGGTGGGTGTAGAACTGTGTGTATAAGCGTATGTGTACATGTGTACCTGTACCTACCTACCCCCGGAAATCTCTGGCTAAAATTCGAACTTCGTATCTTTCCTCCCGCTGACGCTAATATATTTAATACAAGAGTGAGAGTGACGGTACGATACGAACTTCGATTTTCGAATTTTGTAGTAGCTTCCCAGCGGTTGTGACGTCGCTACGCATCAACATATCATCACAAGCCGCCACGCGATCACACGAAAACATGTCCATCGTCAAGAAAAATAAACAATTCATTTTATCCACGTTTTAACCAGCCTTAAATAAACATCAATCATTTTATTTTCGTCGGCGTCCCAACATGAATGAGTCATGAATAATTTACGCATTTCCTTTTCGTCCTCACTAAACTTCATACGAAGTTCGAACGGCACTTGACTACTAGTGATGGGCGTAAACGAATTGTATCGTAAAATTATCTGTCTAGCATAAATTTACGTTTTTAATAGCAGAACGTTTGTATAAGTAAATCGAAGACATGTCAAAAATTAAAAATATTTTCAGGTGCACGATTTGCTGGTTGAACCTTATCCCGAATCTCTACCCTTACCACACCGAATGTGTTTAATGCTTTGTATACAAATACTGTCAAGTGACCCGAAAAACATTTTCATTGCAAAAACTGGTAGAAAATTGGCTTGCTTTTTGTATTTGAATTTATCTTGGTGCATTAAACATGATTGAACACAAACCGTTGAGTGCTATTACTGCCCTCTTAAAGGGCGATATCTAAAAAAAAACACTTTTGAGCTATTAATACCATAGTAAAAATGATGAAATAATATGATAAATGGAATAATAGCTGTTACACAGAAACTCAGTAATTTTATAAATTTTAGTCGCACCATGTACTACTACCATGAGTTTACAGTGACCGTACTCGATAGCGACGGCGTAAATTATTTGTAGAGGCGCTGTACAATTCTCCATACAAATAATTTAGAGGTGGACATTATTTAACGTCACCCGTTACAACCAGTGACGTGACGAGTCACCGAATCACTGGTTTCACGTCAAGCGACAAAGTGGTGATATTAGTAACGAGCTTCTTTTGTGTTGATGCGAGTTTCGTTTGAACGTCATAGGATAAACTCATGGTAGTGGTAAGTACAGGTGGTTAGGTTATCAGGCGGTTTATCGCGCCGTCCCTCTTTAAAGCATCGCTTGAGAAAGAGACGGTGCGCTAACTCACAACAGCCCGCATACTCGTAAAACGTTCTCGCAACGTTAGACTACATTGAAAGTAATTGACGTATCTACATAGATATTGGACCATTTTCAACTAGAATCGGTTTTTTCCGTCACCCAATTGAATCCCAACACTATCTGGACCATGTTATTGACCGACAAGTCGTAACGAGCCGTGAAATGGGATTGTAGCCAATCAGCTGATGCCGGAAAATTGCCTCAAAACCGTTTTCAGCCCTAAGATTTGAGGACATACTTTGTTCCCAAACAAGTTCCAGATAAATATTTTTTAAACCGCAATTTTTGTCCACGGTCACCATAATCATAATATCAGCCGTGGAAAGTCCACTGTTGGACATAGCCTCCCCCATAGACCTCCAATCGCTTCGGTTGAAGCGGCCTGCATCCATAGCGAACCCTTGGCTTTAACCAGAGGCTATACGGTCAATACATCATCATCATCATCATGTCAGCCGAAAGACGTCCACTGCTGGACATAGGCCTCCCCCAAGGCTCTCCACTCAGACCGGTCTTGTGCTTTCCGCATCCACCGCGATCTCGCGATCTTAACCAAGTCGTCGCTCCATCTTGTTGGAGGCCTCCCGACAGCTCGTCGCCCGGTCCGCGGACGCCATTCGAGAACCTTCTGATCGAAAATCTATACGAAATCTGTCATTTTATTGCGCTCGTAAGCGTCAGGAATGTTAGGCAATACGGCTTCTGGTCATCCGTCCATCTCTTGGACGTCCTACGCTGCTCTTGTCTATCCGCGGTCTCCATTCGAGAACTTTTCGGCACTATTCTTTTTCTGTTCAGACGTTTCTTTGCTGATGTTCATATGAATGAACTACGCCTTTTTAGAATTCCGTACTGCATAAGGAAGCCGTGGTGGCTTAGTGATTTGACCTATGGCCTCTCAAGCAGAGGATCGTGGGTTCAAAGCCCGGCTCGCACCTCTGAGTGTTTCGAAATTCATGGGCGAAATTACATTTGAAATTTACCACGAGTTTTACGGTGAAGGAAAACAGCGTGAGGAAACCTGTACAACCTGCGAAGCAATTGAATGGTGTGATGGTGTGTGTGAAGTTCCCAATCCACACTAGGCCGCGTGGGAACTACGGCCCAAGCCCTCTCATTCTAAGAGGAGGCCTATGCCCAGCAGTGGGACGTTATATAGGCTGGGATGATGATGACTACAAAAGGAAAAAAAGGAACCCTTATAGGATCGTTCGTGTGTCTGGCTATCTATCTGTCAAAGCCAATTGCTTTCATAATGCGAACTACTAAGGAATAGAATTCGCTCCCTTCGTCTATATTCCGGGTATATGAATGTATACAACCGGAGGGCTGTTCCAGGCTGGAGTGATGGGTCATTCATTCGGGCTTTTACATATTTACGGGTCAGTTTTATTGTAAAAATAAAATATTAATTAATAATCTTTATTCAAATTGAAAATACAAACTGAAATATAGATGCACAGATTAACCAGAAAAATAAGACCATCACTGGGAATCGAACCCAGGTCCTCAAGGTCCTCAGGTGAGGTGCATAGGGGAAATTCGTGTCGGTACCGTTGACCATCAGTGGTGTAGCGGTATAGCACGCGGTACGGAATACGAGGACCTGGGTTCGATTCCCAGTGATGGTCGTATTTTTTGGTTTATCTGTGCATCTATATTTCAGTTTGTATTTTAAATTTAGGTTTTACGGGATGACCGTAAAAGTAAAAATTTGGAATTGAAATAAAAAATACAAAGAGATTCCAAAAAACCAATCTTAATCTTTATTCAATTCAAATGAAAAGCAATGTCAATTATAATTAGCCGTGGTGGCCTAGTGGTTTGACCTATCGCCTCTGAAGCGAAAATTAATGGATTCAAAAGTTATTCGAAATTCATTTGCGGAATTACATTTGAAATTTATCACGAGCTTTACGGTGAAGGAAAAAATCGTGAGGAAACCTGTACAAACTGCGAAGCAATTCAATGGTGTGTGTGAAGTTCCCAATCCGCACTGGGCCCGCGAGGGAACTACGGCCCAAGCCCTTTCTTTCTGAGAGGAGGCCTGTGCCCAGCAGTGGGACGTACATATATAGGCTGGGATGAAACAAAATAAAATCAACTTAAACCTATAATACAAACTACAAACTAAGACCACCATTCCGCGTCGTACCCGGTTCAAAAGTGCCCAAAAATAAAATACTTAGTATTTTAATTTTAAGATTTAGGTGAAATTCGGTATACAGATAGTTTGAGTCCCGGGGAAGGACATAGTTTAGTTTTTATCCCGGAAAATTTCATAGTTCCCGCGGGATAGAGATAACCGTTGGGGGAGAAAAGTCCTCGAGTGGCGACCACGAACCGGAAGACGAAGCGTTGGCAGGCCTCTCACCAGGTGGACTGACGACATCGTGAGAGTAGCGGGAAACCGGTGGATGCAAGTGGCAAGTTGTCGTTCATTGTGGCGTTCTAAGGGGGAGGCCTTTGTCCAGCAGTGGACGTCTTCGGGCTGATGATGATGATGATGAGAGATAAACGAATTCTACGCGGATGGAGTCCCGGGCAATAGCTGATACGTAGATATATCACATCCCTAAATATCCTGTAGCTTATTCCTTTGGTCTAACGAACCCGGATCGGTGAGCAAATGAAGTGTGAGGGAACAAATGAGTGGGATTAGTAGACTAGAATCGTGTTAATGCGACGCAGTCAGAGCATCCTGTATTTCGTGTCTACACTCAGTAACTAATAACATTAGAATGACTCTACACCGTGTTTTTATTGGTTTCCGTTAACTTCGGCAGTTAACGTATATAAGTATGTATGTTTATTCGTTGCCTAGTATCTTTAATACAAGATTTGCTTATTTTTTAAGAAAATACAAAAATATCCATAGGACTAAAACTACTATTTAATTAAAATAACTAATACTAAAACTTTAATTAAAAAAGAGAGGTGGGCTGCCTGTTGCCTCCCTTAACCTATTGCTGAGCTCCCTGTGTAGCTCCAGCGCACCCTTACCCCAAGGACCTAGAGACTCGATGCCGAAAGCAAAGCAATGATATTGGGCGCCGAGACAGCTATATTTTGTGACCTTAAGTCGTTCCCGGGCGTCTGCCGCCGCCCCCGCACATATTGTATAGCTACTAGTAAATTGCTTGATTATTATATTTATGTCAAACTGTCAAGATGTTTCTTTATTAATCCAGCACATCTGTTACTCCACAATTACTAATGCAGATAGGTACTTTTGTGTTTTCACAAATTTAAAAAGTAATGGTACTTAACTCTACTCGCTAGTAAAATGTAACCGTTTTTGTAGAGCAGTCGGTGCAACCTCTTCTCGGAGCAATCAATTCGAGCAGCATTACGTAAAAGACTGAGATTGTAAATCAATCTTCTCATACATCTAAAACAAAGAACACGCCTAGATTCCTGAAGTTTTGGATTATAAATATAGACGTTTAAAAGAATGAGAAATTTCCTCAATTTGTGTCTACAATTTCTTCTGTTTTGGGGTCGACACTTAAAACAAAGGCAGTAGTAACAGCCAACCCACTTAGCTCGTCTTAGCGGTTGCCAAAACCAGAGACAAGAAAAAGCTCAAGATAGTTCACTTTACAGTAAACACGTTCCTTATTCCAGTCAATGGCTAAGATTATTCAAGAAATTTGGAGAATTTGTTCCGAGTTGTATTTTAATCTCTGAATTTCAAACGTGCCTTATAAGGTATAAATTAATTGTTAGAACAGTTGATGAATGTATTGTGGAAAGTATAAAGTTCGCAACAAAATAAAAACTAATACTTAAATATGATAAAGTCTAAAATCATAAAACTAAGAATTTTCGGCCTGGTCTGTTATAAAATGGTAGACTTACGAAGAAACTTACTTCATTATTTGTCAAAAACTGATTGAATTAAAAATGATTTTCTTCTAAGAGTATTTGGAAATATTTTCTGTTCGCTAGTATTGCGCTGTGCTTTGAAGTATTTGGATTATTCTTTCTATCATTATGAAAAAAACATACAATACACAAAATATACTTTGATATCTGTAAATGTTTCGAAACGTTTATGCTTAAGGGCGGTTTTTTTATTCAGCGTTAAAATTGTAAAGTGATCTCCCTATACGAGTCTATGCAAACTTTACGCGAGAGACGATACAAAGCGTTGAATACTAATGGGAGCTTAAGCAGCTCTGAAATGCTACTTGAAGCACTTTTATTGTTACAGCGTAATCTAATACGTACGTAAATAAACTCTAATCTCTGCTTCTTCATTTCAGCCCCTTGTGGCAACATACGTAAGTCGGCATAGCCTAGCGAATTAGCTCGTTGAAATGACATGAGCGCGTGTGTGAGCTAACTTTGGGGCGGCAGACGTGAACTTGCCTTCGAAATCCAAAAGCTTAATGGTTACTTGACCTGAATGTATATTTCAGAACTAAATTATTGTTATATCATTTTTAAAATTTACGACGGTGGAAGCATTACACTTCCACTGAACGTAGATATAGTTTAGATATAAGTAGTTAGTGTTTAGTATTGTAACTAAGAGACCCATACATCCCTGTATTTTTATTATTATTATTTTTGTATTCTTTTTCTTTAATTGTAAATATAGTTTTTAAGTTTTATTTGTAATTATATAATATGAAAAAATGACTTTCTGCCAAGTTTCTTGCGGCGCATTCTTCTTGCAATGATGGTCTTTCCGAAAGCGCTGGTAGTTTAAAAATGACGTGTAAAAGTGCCCATTGCGGCCTATTTACTGAATAAATCATTTGAATTTTTTATTTTTTGTTTAATTTGACAATGGGTAGGCCATATCGATGTCTAGTAAAAGACTAAGGGCTGTTTCACCCCATTGATTAATTTTATTTAAGGATAAATGTGATGCCGTCTCTATTCGAACAAAGCAAACATCACATTTATCCGTCAAATAAATTTCCCTAATCAATGTATGGTGAAACAGCGGGTTAAAGACTTAAAAATGTGCTTAGCGGCAAAATTTTTGAATTTTTTAACATTTGAATG
>NC_133494.1:14773445-14838734 GCF_025370935.1 Choristoneura fumiferana
TGAATTGTAAACTATTATATATTTTGATCACTATGCATTTCAAACTTATGCGTTTAGAACTTATGCCAAATAACTTTATATATTATGATACATTATATTTTATAATTATCGGTATTTCAACTGTATGTATTTCAACCCAAATGTATTTTAAATTTACCTATACATTATAATACGTACCCAGCCAGCGCTGCTGTACCTATTGTGTGGCAACACATGCAGTGCTGAGTGGAGGTCCGTTTTGGTGTCTTTTGGTTTCACCACGTCATTTATTTTTATTGTTAGTTTTACCCCCTGTTTAAAGTACATGTTAAATCCATTTAAGTATTAAATTAAAAAAAAACGGATACATGTAATGCCGTCTCTGTTTGTTTTGTTCGAATAGACGGAGACGGCATCACATTTATCCGTCAAATAAAATTAGTCAACGGGTGGTGAAACAGCTCCTTAGTCTCATTACTGTAAAACTAATAAAACTGATGGAACCAAATAAGTATTTCTTTCTTTCATTGTAAACATTTTCCTCGTTATTTCTTCATCATTCTCCTATTCATTATTACTGATATTTTTGCTGATTTGGGACCATCTCGTGACATGCGCATTTTATTATTTCCCTTGCCACAAATAAATATTTTCTTTCATTATTTTCAGTAGCGTAGTGCCGTCTCGGTTCCCGTCGGATCGCCAGAACTTTTTACTTGACCTCATTGATCATACCTATAGCAATTGTCTTGCGAAAATTTGCACTTTACGCCGCTGCTTCTTGTTCTACTAATATGATAAATACGATGGTTTTTATGCGCATACGTTGTGCGTGTATTTGCCTTTTTATAGTACTAAAAAAACTGGACTGACTTATGTGAAATGTATGGGCAGCACTCTAGTAGGGGCCAAATGATTGCCAACTTAATTACGTCCTGGTTTGGTCCTCACTTCGCTCGCTTGGCTCGTGCGTTATGGTCGCAATTGTACCATTAGCCAAAGTCGACCACCCTAAAGTTGATAATCGTTTGCATCTCATAAAACAATAATGCCAATAGACGTGTCTGTCAACTTGAAAGTTCGACTTTAGCGACATATTCATTTGATAGGAACTTGTTTAAAAATTGATAGACCACTTTTTTGGCTGATGGTACCTAACATTCCTCCTTGCTTTGTTCGTCATTGATTGACCATGAAAATGACCAATTACATTACCAAAAACTCTTTAAAGTAGGACATATTGGGCCCATGGCAGTGCTGGTTATGTGAGATGGTATAATGTATGAGGAGGAAAGTAAAAAACTGATGGTGATTACGCCGAATAGCGCCGAAGTGTTTTAAAAAAGGGCTATATACCGCTCCCGGAAGCTGAATAAACACTTTTACTCACTCTGCTAAGCCATGCAGCTTTTACGGCGGCAATGAGAAGGGCGTAAAGGGAATTGTCTACTTAAATGCAACAAAATAGAGTTATGAGTGTAATAAGTAACGTTTAAGAGACGTTTAATGTTTAGGTAATTTGGGAATATGGTCATTTCACATTGTTAATTATGTATTTTGTGAAAAATTTTTGCGTGATAATATTATTAATTATATATTCTCTTTATTATAATAAGTGGGATATTACTTAGAAGTCGGAGTTCTATTTTTCCGTAAGTAAATTTATCTTATCTATAACGTTAAGCCAAAATTTTGGAAGTTTTGTCTCAAATATATTTATGAGAAACATAAGGCTAATTTTGTGAGTTCTGTCAGAAGGAATTACCTATTTAACTTTAATATCACGGACACGGACTCCCTAACATTTTGCAAGTTTTACTAAACAACTATCCTTAACTGCAAGCTTCACCTTTTCCTATAATAACACAGTAATAGCTGTTATACTTGCAAAGTCAATAAACACTTATTCTACACATATATTTTGTAATCCGGAAAATAATTATATTCTTCACAGTTTCGTTCATCCGCTCAGCATAGCCATTTGTTTGCGTACCTATAGTACCTATAGTGTTTGCGTGCCTTTAGTCAAATCAATATATATTTTTTTGTTTCAAACAACACACACAGACCCACTAGAAACTACATAGTAGATGTCACAAGTCCCTAAAACAAAACAACATACCTAGGTAAATAAGAATTTTAGGTACCTTAAACGTCTTCTAGGCCACTAAGTCTGACTTAGACATTACCTCTTCGAATGATAATCATATAGTTCTGAAACTTTTAGCCCCGCAATGTACACCTCGAATTTTCCGGGTTTTATTCGCTCACCTGAGAATTAGGCCAGAGATTCCGCCATTCGACTGACGAACATACAACTTAATTAACGGCATCTGTGTCAAAAGTCGGGCAATGCGTTACAAGGAGTCACATTAAACCTTTGTCTCATTAACGCAAACGAGCTTAGGGTGGCTACCCTATAACAGTACGTCATACCAGACCAAACTAAATGAAACCTTGTCTTTGCTGTACAAGGTTGATTGTAGCTCAGTTGTGTTCTATGTCACGGTGCGTAGTATTAGAAAATAAATCGAAGTCGATTCATATGGGTGGGAGTACAAATTGCGACACCTGAAATTGCTGATTTGCTTTTCTATTGATTTTGTGCGTAATAGATCTTGAGTTCGGCTTTTTATTTGGCCAACTACGACTTCAATTGGCCCATTATTTAATGAAAGTATTGCATAGACCTGATTACCTTGGTCTTACAAAAAAATTACTTTATGCACCAGACCATAAAAAGTAATTTTATGTCACCTTGATCCAGCATAAATACCAAATTTACGATCTGAGAAGTGAAAAAAACTTTTCAGGCCAGAATCTTGATTTCGCTTGATATTCGATCAGTCAAGGCATTCCCTCGTCTACGTAATTCATTCGATTTGGTACAATCAGGCCTAACGAAGGTATTTCCAGAAAAATCTGAGATGTTGAGGAAATGTATAAAAAGTGATTAGAGTTCAATGTCCGGTGAACTGGTGTAGTTTGAAGCTGTGTTTGCAGGGTTTCGTACTTAAAATGTAAGTGCTTGTTATAGCCTAAACTGAATAAAGATTTGGCTTTGACTTTGAAAAGGAAAAAATAAATATAACCCGACTGCCTTTAATTAAAACACAAAAAAAGAATACAACTCTAAACTGGCCTAGAACTCTGATACTTAGCATTATAAGAAATAATGTTACACACACATACACGAACATCACGCCTGTATTCCCAAATGGGGTAGGCAGAGCACACGAAACGTTACGGCTTCGGAGCCACTTTTAGCAATTTTAGGTTTTAAGTTTGACAAAGACGGTTACAATAGTGACAGGTAGCCTGTCGCCTACGGTATACCTTAACCTATATCCTTTGTCGCCTCTTACGACATCCACGGAAGAAATGGAGAGGTGTAATTCTAACCCGACACCACACGGGTGATGTTTGTGTGTGTATGTTATGCTTATTTAAATTAGGAAATATTTTGTTATGCGAAGCCACTAGTAGACTACAGCTCACGCGAGTGAAGCTGCGGGTGAAAACTAGTGGTAAACTAAAAGTTTTACGCAACAAATATCTATTAAGTGCAAAACTAGGGGTACTCGAGTGTAATCAACAAGTAAATGAAACAACAGATAAAACTTTTTTGTCTATCGGGGGCCCTCAAACACTCAACAATCGTTAAAAGTTAAGGTAAACCCTGAAACAATGCGAGGTTCTGTCAATAGTTTGGTAAAGCCCTTTAATCCTAATAATATTATAAGTAGCTACGAAAGTTTGTGATTATATTCTCAAAGTTGCTGATTCAGTTAAGGGTTCAGTTGGCAAAAACGCAACCCTAGGATCACTTTGTTATCGGTCTGTCTGTCTGTCCATCTGTTTGTCAAGACCCTTTTTCTGAGAAACCCCACTAGATAGGTCTCTTCTTCTTATTTAAGAGTTACACTCTTGTCGGTGTAGCCGATGAATGACTCTCCACTTCTCTCTACCCAAAGCTGCCTCCTTGACCTCCTTATACGACATGACGGCCACCTTCTCCTTTGCTTTGTATATTCAATCCTGGCTCCCTCTCATTCGCTTCTCTTCCACTTTTTCTTCTAAGATGACATTTATGAACTCATCGTGTCGTATAAGCCAATAATTTTATTAGATAGATACGACTAATTATAACCAATATTTTGACATGCCTTAACATTTAACGTAGCGTGGAGCATTTCATATTGGTTAGTTGGGATCTTTTATTTATTTATTTTGTATGATTTTATTTTTTGCTGTAGCAGCAATAGAAGTATACGTTATATTTAAATATAATGAACCGGATAACTCACGTCTTAAATCGAGTTTAGCTCGACATGTTTCGGGCTAATCCGTAGCCCTTCGTCTTCGGAGCAACGCGACTCAGCGGCTGCTGCAACACGCGCACTGCGCGCCGCCGCTCTGCTCGCGCGACTACCCGACGAAACTGACACCGGCACACAACTACCCGCGTTTTCATCATCATTACAACTGTCAAATGTAGGGTAGCACACAACACTAACAACATCGCTCTGTAAAGGTACGTTCACACAGCAGACCCCTTGTCGTCCTGTTTCCTCATACTCAATGGCCGAGCACTCAATAGACTCGGATTCGACGCACTATATCAGATTTGATAAGGTATCTGTACTTGCGAGAGAGAAATTTTTCATTCCGCGGAAAGTGCGTGAAGCCATCGAGATTAGTCGTCGGCCGAATTTCAACCGGGATAGTGGTTGGACGGTACCTCCGAGTTGGAAAACGGTGTTAAATACTCGTGCTGCGTCATCGGTGTGTGTGAACGTACCTTTACAGAGCGATGTTGTTAGTGTTGTGTGCTACCCTACATTTGACAGTTGTAATGATGATGAAAACGCGGGTAGTTGTGTGCCGGTGTCAGTTTCGTCGGGTAGTCGCGCGAGCAGAGCGGCGGCGCGCAGTGCGCGTGTTGCAGCAGCCGCTGAGTCGCGTTGCTCCGAAGACGAAGGGCTACGGATTAGCCCGAAACATGTCGAGCTAAACTCGATTTAAGACGTGAGTTATCCGGGTCATTATATTTAATATGAATGAGTCTCACGGAAGTTTCATGTTCAAAGTATACGTTATGCACAAATAATTGTGGTCTATACGGTTCTTGAGACACAGCCCTGTGACAGACAGGCAGATAGACTGTGGCGACATTAATAGGGACCTCAAAATAATGAAAACATGATATTACATAATAATGTTTATCATTAGCTAAACTGGAGCACTGATTTAGTATTACCTAAAAAATCATCAAGGTCAACTTTGGTTAGGTAGTTATTATTAGTTTTAGGGGCTGTTTCACCATCCATTGATTAGTGTCTCTATTTGTTTTGTTCGAATAAACGGAGACGGCATCACATTTAACCGTCGGTTAACGCTAATCAATGGATGGTGAAACAGCCCCTTATAGTAGTATAGTGGAAAGCCGTAGATTACCTTACCTTTGGTATAAATAGTTCACTTTGCCCAAGGAACCCTAACAGGCACAATAAATCCATGAAACAATCTTTTCCACCACGGCTTGATCCAGGTCAACGATCTACGACTTTTATTGCTTCTTCATGTTTTATTGCAGGTTGGCAACATTGATTTTTAGTTAAGAAACTAAGTCCTACTAAAAAAAATCATCCCCACTTTACGTGTATGAGAGGTACCTACTCTAAAAAAAAACTTTGTTTTTTTTTTTTATTTTACCACTACGTGATATGTATATTTATGCTAAATTACTTGCTTTCTAGTAGGTACTAACGGTCTCTGAGCTTAGCCGCGGACAGACAGACAGACGGACAGACGGAACCGCTGGCTAACAATAATTAAATCTAGTATCACTAATACTAAAGATAATTATGTTTAATTCATTGTGCTCCTTAGCAAATTGTGTATACAAAGCCAGATTACGAGTAATTCCAACTGTTTGATACTAAGCCAATAAAAACAATAATTTATTGCATACTATAATTCATTTTTATACAGGTTTGTAGGGCTCCGTAAAAATTGCCAGTGTTCTGTACCTACTTACTAAAGTATTTTGTAGTGTCCGACCGAAGTTTCACTTTCGGCCAAAAAACAGCCGAATCTTTCGGCCGCGCCGAAACTTGTATCGTTAATTTTTAGGGTAATTTAATTAAGACCCAGTGTCACTATGAGAATATATAAAAGTGAAACATAAAACCCTGTATATTAGGCCAGCGAGATGTATCATCATTTATTATTCACCGTTTTAATCACGTTTAAAAAAGGTTCGGTTTCTTATAACCTATAATTAGAACAGAACCTTCGGTTTCGCCAAAAAAACATGTTTCGGTCGGACACACGCCTTTTGTAAGGGAGATAAGTTGGTTTTCTAAGTTTTTTCGTTTCCCCGAATTTCTTTGCTGCGAAGTAGCGTTGATTAATGTTGTTGTTGCAAATCACTTATTGACTAATGTTAGTAGCTTTTTATGTTAATTTAACTTAATTTAATTTATAACCAACAAAAAGTTGGAAAACCCCCGACTTTGTCACTTTAAAGTTCAATAACTCAAAAACGGCTGAGCCGATTTTGATAAAACATGTCTAAGAACTATCGCTAGAAAACCTGCTTTTGTCGACTTTTTGCGTCGGGGGCTAAAAATAATAATAATAATGTAAGATAATCAAATTCAAAGATCACATGTCACGTCTAAGAGGAGGCACTGGAGCGTGCAACGAATGCCAGAGCCTCATGAGAGGGCCGTCATACCTCTCGGCCACCACCGCCAGCAGCTGTTTGCCGCTGTCCCGCGCTCTGCGCGCCATCGAGGCCGCTCGCTTGCGCATCGTAGCGTGGAAGCAGTCCACGCGCGCCTTGGCGAACATGCTGGACGCACTGCAGACCCGGGGCAGCCGCAACAAGGCTCTATGCGCGTTATTGTATTCAACGCGGAGAGCGCTGTACGCTTTCTTGCTATATTTAACCCACAGACTGCTCGTATAGAATGTTATGCAATAGGCTCAAAATAAAGTAATTTTGACAGTACGAGAACAGCGAGCGAACCTGCGAGCCATCTGATTCTTATCGACAACGCTCTCCGTTCCCTGTCTATATCTTCGTCCTTCATGTCCTCGGTAACTATGTGACCCAAGTACTTGAAGCGAGTTACCCTTTTTAAAGGTTCACCATTCAGTCTGATGGGTGGGACTTTGGATTTTGTCCCGGATTTAAAAACTTAAAATTCACTTTTAACCGTGTTGTTTCAATCCATGGGCAAAAGCGTACTCTTCACAAATACCTAACAATTCACGGATACCACTGACTGATGCACTCTGCAATGCCATATCGGCCGTGTAACTGATATTATTAAATAAAACAGACTCCATGCACATGACACCCGACGTGGCAGCTGCTGAGTGCGACAATCAGTTCGACCAATGTAATATATAAGACGTATGTATATGATGAAGTATGCAATGTATAAGAATTGAAAGTGTGAAATATATAAGACGGGTCAAAAAAGCGAGTTGCGTGGGTTACGTAGGATATGAGCATAGCAAATACAATATTAAGTAAAAAAAATGAAAAGAAAAGATAAACTTAGATTGAATATCCCGAAAATCTATTGTCAATACATCGCCCCTTTAAAATTAAACAGAAATTTTTCATTTTTAAATTCAACCACATTGTGTTTTATTTAAAGTTTATATTTAGAAATGTGAATATATAAAATTATTTCAGTGCGACATACATCATAATTAAGAACCACCGCAAAGAAACTCGCTTTCACGCAAAAACAATCCGCTTATCGAAATAGGTCCATCAGCCAGATTGAGATTCACAATGCCTCAGACAAACAAGATATTAGCATCAAACTTATAACACCCCTCTTTTTACGGCGGGGGTTAAAAAATAGCACGTTGTAAAAGTACAGAACCTTTAAAGCATTCACATTTCTTCAAATTCCCTACGCCCAGTCGTAACAAGCTTGAAACGGATATAGCGTCTAAATCAAGCTTATGGACGCATAATGGTGCTATAACAAAAATATCGTTAACGATGAAGAAATAGCCAAGAATGGAACCATAAATCTAAGGTATTGTGGATTTTTGCCAAAGAAATTGGTTACAATCGTTGGACTTGTACTTATATTATAAACTAGCTGTTGCTAGCGACACCGCCTGCAAAGAATTCGTTTATAGTTTATTTTGAATAAGAAACAGCCGTGAGACACTCATATTAAACGATATTGTACCGGATAACTCACGTCTTAAATCGAGTTTAGCTGCACATGTTTCGGGCTAATTCGTAGCACTCCTTCTTAGGAGCAAACGCGACTCGCCGGCTGCTGCTACCCGTGCACTGCAACTCGCTTTAAGACATGAGTTATCCGGTACAATATCATTTATTATCGTTTATTGTTCCTAATCATGTTAAGTAGGTAAATTTTACAGCTAAACTCACTAAGATTGTTTTTTTTTAATCTTTTTGTATTTTCAATTGTTTGTATTTTCGATATGGGTTTTACGAGATGCCGTAAAAGTAACAAAAATTTTGGAATTGAAATAAAAAATACAAAAAGATTCCAAAAAAACAATCTTTATTTGATTGCTTAATGACGACATCTCTTGTCCGGGTGAGCGGTTAGTTCCAATGGGGTGCTGAAAGTTTCTCGATGAGGGCTACAGCATAGATGTCGCTAGCGTTGCTGCTTAAGTGACTAAATAAGAAAATACAAACAAGCTGAGATATGTAGTGCATAGGAGAAATTCGTGTCTGTATCACTGTCCAGTGGTGGTGTAGTGGTATAGCACGTGGCACGGAATGCCGAGGACCTGGGTTCGATTCCCAGCGCTGGTCTTATTTTTCTGGTTTCTCTATGCATCTTTATTTCAGTTTGTATTTTCGAGCTAAACTCACGTTTTGTATCCTAACTAAGCCTGTTATTACCAAAATTAATTATCTTGTATAATTTTAACTGGTTCCCACGTTACAGCCGTTACAGGCGAAGGCGAAGCCTTGTTGGGCACTATTCTGGACCCAAATCTTTTGCGGATAGCAATTTCCCTAAGACTTGGGGCCAGAATATGCATTCCTCACACTTGTGAGGAACACACTTGTGTTTGTGGCAAAAAGTTGGAGCAATTGGGACGACCTGGTCTTTCATGTGTTAGGAGCGCCGGTCGTATGTTCCGTCATGGCACCATCAATGACTTAGTACGTCGGTCGCTTGCCACTGCTTCAGTACCTTCGCCTTTAGAGCCAGCCGGCATGGCAAGGGACGATGGCAAGCGTCCAGACGGGGTCACCCTGGTGCCATGGAAGCTCGGTAGGACCCTGGTGTGGGACGCTACATGCGTTCATACTTTCGCTCTGTCCCACATCCTAGCACACAAGCCAGCGCTGCGGCTGATCAGGCTCAAATACTCAAGCGCCGCAAGTACTCCTCCTTATTAAAGGATTACGAGTTTGCGGCGCTTGCTGTTGAGACCTTAGGGCCTGGTCAGCTGACATGAAGTCTTTTATAAAGGCTTTGTAAAGGGCATGTTACTAAATTCTGTATTAAATGCTTGTTAATTGCACCCCAGGTTTTCAAATAAAACTTAAGTGCTACGTAGACCTTGTTAGGGTGTGGACATCTAGCCTCTATAATCACACATCTACAGCTCTCCCACCTCAAATTGCAATGATACCTAAATATATAAAAAACAAGTAGCTACGTACAACAAATTTCATTTTAAATTTGCCAACATTCGAAGCAAAGCTAATATTTGCGAAATTTAATACCTGCTTCAAGTTTTGGCAAAATTTTATACTCATATTTATGTTTCTGCCCGCCTATTACGATTTTCTTGTTCTTTATTTTGGATAAAATCATCCGTTTCTAATTACCCATATTATATGACGACCAGATGGCCTAGTGGTTAGAGAACCTGACTACGAAGCTTGAGGTCCCGGGTTCGATTCCCGTGTCGGGGCAGATATTTGTATGAAAAATACGAATGTTTGTTCTCGGGTCTTGGCTGTTTAATATGTATTTAAGTATGTATCTCTCTATATAATTATATTTATACTTTACTTAGTACCCATAGTACAAGTGTGCGTGTTGCGGCAGCCGCCGAGTCGCGTGCTCCTGAGAAGAAGGGCTACGAAATAGCCCGAAACATGTCGAGCTAAACTCGGTTTAAGACGTGAGTTATCCGTTACAATATCATTTAATATGAGTGAGTCTCACGGTAGTTTCATGTTCAAAAAAGCTTTGCTTAGTTTGGGACTAGGTCAATTGATGTCAATTGTCCCATGATATTTATTTATTTAGGTGAAGTAAGGCAGCCAACGTGTTAATTTGAAATGTTTAGTTTTCCCTTGAAGGGAAAAGAGTGTCTACATTAAGTATTACATGTCCAGGAGGTTAGAAAACTGTTGAAAGTTAAGCCTTGTATATAACTTTTTGTTCAAGGTGTACCTATCTTTACTGATTAAAATTGTTTACATTTTTAAAACTTTGCTCGTTATATCCCTTGTTATAAACGTGACACAGCTCTTACTCCGATCAAAGCCGTTTATAAAGTTTACATCGTAACCGGTACAATGAACGTTTCATAGAAAACTGAAGGTTCAAAGAGCAGTCTGAATTTAGTTCGATTGGCTCCTGAGTTACTTTGATCCAGAACAGTTCAATCACCAGCTTGTAGTCCAGATGGACGGCGAAGTGGCTATCAAAATATAGTGGTACAAACTTACGCATGCCAATAAAAGTGGCGCTTTAAAACCAATACACATCTTCTGTGGCTTTAAAAGACTAACGTGATTGATCGATTAATTGTCTGGAGTTGGATTTTTCTCTCTTCTTCCATTTATGTTAATACTGTGTTTTTGTTGTGATGTTGTTTGTTTTCTATATGAATAAATGTTGTGAGTTTGAGTTATAAGAATGACCACGACCGTATAGCTTAATTACACATTTTTATAAAATCCACCGGCAAAAATATACTTGCAGAGAAGCTTTTACGATCGCACTAATCATACTTTACGAGATTGTTTTACGAGCCTTTAAATTTGAAGTTTCCAAAAGTTTTATTGCAAAAATATTATTCCTCCTTTACACGTCGAGCCAATTGAGATATGAAAATAGATTGATTGAGTGAAACCACTGTTTTATAGTTAGGTGCGTTTAAAAATCAGTAAATCTGCTCACTGAAAATAGATTATCTGTAAAATTTTCCTTGTTCTTAAATCGTCTTAAATCAAAAACATTATAAAACGAATTCAATTTAACAAAAGTAAAGCAACGTTTCCATCAATAATGTGCGATAATGTGTAGCGAGGAATGTGTTTTTCACTAACCAATAGAAACTCTTCATTTACCTATCCTCACGGGCACGTATTTGAATATCGAAATTTAAAATATCTAAGGTTAAAACGTCGACGGTCAAAATATCGAAAATCAGAATATCGAACGATCATAGGGTCGAAATTCAAAATGTCGAAAGTATAAATTATCGAACGGTACAAATATCGAACGCTAAAATTTCGAAAATCCTAATATCGACGGATAAAATATCGAAAATTGAAATTTCGAACGATTCTAAGGTAGAAATTCTAAATATCGAATGTCTATAATACCGAAGGGTACAAGAGTCGATTACTGATACGAAATTTAACCGTGACCGAAACAAACACGAGCCGAGCGAGCGAAGCGAGCGAGCCGCGGCAGCGGCCGGCAAGTGCCAGAATCAAGTTCTATGCATTTTTCTTGATATTAACATACTTCGTTATTACCATTTTCGATATTTTAATATTTGGTTTTTTGACAGTTAATGTTTTGTGTTTCGATATTAACATAATATATAGATCATTCGGTTGTAGATATTTTGAACTTTCGATATTTTAACCGTTCGAAATATCGTTTTAGGAATTCCAGACGTCGATACAATGATTCGATATTTTGATTTTCGATATTTTGACTGTCCACGTTTTAACTTTAGAAATTTTAATTTCGATATTTTAATATGTGCCCATCCTCACACAGCACAGCTCTGGTTCAAGCAGCTGAGCGGAGCGAGGCTAGGTAAATGAAGCGTTTCTATTGGTTCATGAAAAACACATTTCTCGCAACACATCTTCGCACATTATTGGTGGAAATGCTGCTTAAAGGTCACTTCTTAGAAAAATATGAATATGATTTAGTTGTTGCAGGTGGTAGGATCTTGTGCAAGGTCCGCCCGGATTGCTACCACCATCTTGCTCGCTAATCCTGCCGTGAAGCAGCAGTGCTTGCACTGTTGTGTTTCGACGTGGAGAGTAAGACAGCCGGTGAAATTACTGGCACTATCTTACTCTAGGTTGGCATCGCGTCTGCAATACCCCTGGTGTTGCAGATGTTTATGGGCGGTGGTGATAGCTCTTACCATCAGGAGACCCACTTGCTCGTTTGCCATCCAGTCGTATA
Source organism: Choristoneura fumiferana (assembly GCF_025370935.1). NCBI lineage: Eukaryota > Metazoa > Arthropoda > Insecta > Lepidoptera > Tortricidae > Choristoneura > Choristoneura fumiferana. Next base: position 14,785,850 of record NC_133494.1, read on the forward strand.
AAAAAAAAGATGTAGGTGTAAAAGAACATACATAATATCACGAAGCAAATAAATATTTTCTTTTGACATGACGAGCACTTGGACGTTTACCGTATTTCATATTTAATTTCTCACCATCATCTCGACCCATCTGTACTAATATTATAAAGAGGTAAAGTTTGTGAGTTTGTGAGGTTGTAGGGGGTAATCTCTGGATCTACTGATCCAATTTAGATGAAATTCGGTATACAGACAGTTTGAGTCCCGGGGAAGGACGTAGGATAGTTTTAATCCCGGAAAATAGCATAGTTCCGGCGGGATAGCGATAAACCAACTTATGATGATGATGATTATGATGAACTGATTTTCACTACCACCACTGGCGTACTAACTCTGCTTGCTTGCATTATTGCTTGCATGCTTGCTTGCTTGCTTGCATGCTTTCTTGCATACTTGCTTGCTTGCTTGCATGCTTTCTTGCATGCTTGCTTGCATGCTTTCTTGCATGCTTGCTTGCACTATTTCTTGCACATTTGGGAGAATGCTTGCTTGATCTGCTGTTTGCATGTTTGCTTGCATGTTTGATTGCATGCTTGCTTGCACTATTTCTTGCACATTTGGGATTACGCGTGCTTGATTTGTTGTTTGCATGCATAATTGCCTTCTGGCTTGCATGCTTGCTCGCATGCTTGCCTGTATGCTTGCTTGCATGCTTGAATGCATGCATGCTTGCACTATTTCTTGCAAAATTACATGCTCACTTGCAAGCTTGCTTAGATGGTTACTTGCCTGCTTGCTAGCATGCTTGCTTGCTTGCATGATTGCTTACTTGCATGCTTGTTTGCTTGCATGCTTGCTTGCATGCTTGCTTGCATGCTTGCTTGCATGCTTGCTTGCATGCTTGCTTACATGCTCACTTTCATGCTTGCTTGATTGCTTGCTTCTTTGAAATGTTTATGGTTCACGCGAGCGAAGCCGCGGGTAAAAGCTAGTTAACTTACTAAACTAATTTAACTTATTAAACATTTTCTGTGTGTACCTGTTTTTTTTGGATCGCTTACTATTTCTGGTGTACAATAAAGAGTATTTGTATTATATTGTATCACGTGATGTTTTAGCAACTACTTAACATGGGAAGGTGCAGATTGAGAACTCTACACACACCATTGAATTTCCTAGCCGGTGTGTGCAGGTTTCCTCACGATGGTTTCCTTCACTGTAAAGCTTATGGTAATTTCGCTCTTAAGTTCCGAAAAATTTAGAGGTGCGAATCTGAGCTCGAACCCGGGACCCTCTTCTAGATAGTCAATAGGTCAAACCATTACACCACCACGGCTTTTTTAATTACTCACTGGTTTATTTTCAAAAGTTCCATTCGATTGTTTTCAAACTTTTTATACCAAGGTGCAAGGGACAAAATAATGTATTATTACTTAAGTAAGGGTTAAAATTAATATAAATATAATTAAACCCTTAAGTGGTTGTTGAGTTGAGTTTAAACAAGTAAACATGCCCGTAACGTTTACACGTATAAAATATATCCCAAAAATCAACCCTGCAGGAAATAAAAATCATTTATTAGCTTAGCCTCTAGCCTAGTGTGGAACCAACGGAAACCCTTCTTGTAATTTGTTTTTGCTTTTAATAAACCATTTTGATCTATTTTTATTGTTTAATGTTTAATTAATAAATTGTACCTACTTAATTAAACCTGTTACTGCGTTTACAAGGTCTTTATTTATATCCTTCTAATATTACAAACGCGAATGTGAGGACGGATGTTGTTACTCCTTCACTCTAAACAGCTGGATGGATTTGCATAAAATTTGGTGTTTAGATAGCTGGACGTGTGTGTTAAGGACATAGGCTATTTTTATTCAGATATTTTTACTAACCATTCTATGTCAGTGGGTTAAATATGGAGTGGGTATAAGTAACGTATTCGTAAATACATGTTTTTTTCTGACTTATAATTTTAAGTAGAACCGTTTAATTTTTGTTATTTTATTCAAATATAACTCACAAGAGCCTAATTGATATGACCGTTGATCTCATACTTAGGTGTTTTGTCTTATTTTTAATTGTTTTTTTTTTTCTTTTTGCTGTGCCGAAATTTGGCGAATTTAAATATTAGTAGTATAAAGATAATATATTAGAATATTTTTTTATTTACTCGCCAAAAGTGCCCCCATGGTATCTCGTATTTCGCAGAAAAAATTATTCCCAGACTTCGAGTTATCCGATTCTCATTTTTTTTCCGAAAGGGAATAACATTTCGCTATAAAGCCGGAGAACCGCCGCTATGTGTACCTACTCGGAACGTCGTAGTCGTCGTCGTCGGAACGGAACGCCATCACCACGACATCACACGTTTGTTTTACAATATGTACCTATTAAAATTCTTCCAAAGATCAAGACAGATCGGCCGTAAAGAGGAAGACGCCGACTGACCGGTCATAAAAACTTCGGGCTGTGATTTAATAAAACTCCCTTCTTCGGTGGCATTCAATCAGCGGCCGAAATATCACCAACTGCGATTTGTTTCATCTTGAACAATGTTTCTTTTCGAGAGAAAACAATTTGGCAGGGAGCTGCCAAAAGGTCAATTGTTACAATGCTGATCCTATCTCAAATACGGGTCCGTGTCAAAATACATAACATAACGTTTAAAAAGTATAATAGACAAAATACATAATGGTTATTTGAAAATTTTCTTCTTTCACAGGATATGTTTGTATAATCTAATCAATAGTTTCACCGAAAATGATGTTATATGTCAAATAACTATTATGTATTTCGTCCATTATTCTTTTTAAACTTTATCTCCTTCTTCTTCTTAAGATGCCTGTCCGACTAGCAAAGGTTGGCAGTCAGTTCTGAATATTTCTCTCTTGTCTCTAGCGACTTAAACTTAGACAGACTTTAAACTTTGTAACATCTATAGGTATTAATACGTTCCTCATTAATACTTACACTACAAAACACTAAATTATACTATAACTAATATTTTTGCATGCTGACTCAAGCAGATATTGGCGCACTCAAAATATATTTGTAACATTACATTCAACTCATTATCTAGAAAATAAAACCATTTCATTTCATTTACACTAGCTTTTAGTCTCATCCCAGCCTATAAGTCCCCCAGCGGAGCACAGGTCTCCGCTTATAATGAGAGAGCTTGAGCTATATTCTTCACGCAGGCCCACTGCGTGTTGGAAACTTCAGATACACAATTGAAGTGCTTTGAAGACTTCCTCACGATTTTTGCTTCCCCGCAAAACTCGTGATAAAGTAAGGTGGTAAAGTAACCAAAAATGCCCCTCAACTAATGAGAAATAGGTATGAGTAAGTACCTACCAATTTGATTGCTGGGCCACCATAGAACCATAACATAATAAATAATTTTGTTTTTCTATCTATCTTATTATTTATCGAATGACGTTGAATGTCATTACTACATGGGTCTGTGGTCGACTATACAGTAAAATGGAAAAGTTTAGGTAAACCTTAATTGAACTCTGCCTTTAGAATGGATAAACTTTAACAATCAAACCAAACTGCACTATAAAGTGGTATCCTCGGATTGACGCACTTGTACCCATACAAGTTTAATTATATTAATTTACAACCTCCCACAAAAGGGCCGAGTAAACCATACCAAGTTTCAAGCATGATTAAACCGAGTTTTAAGGTAAGCTTGACTGATTAACGGAGGTGTAATTTTCATCTGGCGGCTTTAGCTTTCCCAGTCGCATTCATCGTACCATTCAAAAGATGTTCCTATCAAGTTTCTCTCACATTTTCAATGCAATGCGATTAAATTCTGCAATGAAATTGGCTTCTTACTTTATTTTCTGAGCAGTTTTAATACATTTTCTTTTCTAGTAATATCGAAAACATTCGGTAATGAGGTTGCGTATTGAAATTCTAATTAAATTTAATTAGAATGATCCATGTGAGTGTTCTGAAATAAAACTTTCTATTAAAATAATAAAGTTTAAGGCCCATATAAATCATAAATAGCTAGATTAAATAGGTAGCTGTATTTTGGAAATGAGTGAACTATTTGCAACTGAGTCAAATCTTGAGACTGATTTTACGCAAATGATATAATTCGTAAGTTTTCAGTATCTGTGTAGAAATCTATTATTTCGCTCCCGTGGAAGAAAAATCGATTAGCTTTCTATCCTGTGGGAAATTCTAAAAAATATTCATTACTGCATTTGATGATCTTCGAAGAATACAATTTCAAGATCGCACAAGTATAAGTGCGTCTGTCGGTCAGACACATAATTTTTACAGCTAACTGTTGGTTAGGACATCTTTCTATTGTTCCACTGGCTTTAGCTTGTTCGCTGGAACCATTAATTATCAGGAAGCCTTTACAACAAGACTTCATTGGGGCACGTACTCGGATTGCATTTAATTTACACAGCTGGCGATTTTTAACCCCCGACGCAAAAAGAGGGGTGTTATAAGTTTGACCGCTATGTGTGTCTGTATGTCTGTGTGTCTGTGTATGTCTGTCTGTCTGTGGCACCGTAGCTCTTAAACGGGTGGACCGATTTGAATGCGGTTTTTTTTATTGAAAGCAAGTTTTTTAGCGATGGATGTTAGACATGTTTTATCAAAATCGGTTCAGCCGTTTTTGAGAAATTAAACTTTGAAGTGACAAAGTCGGGGGGTTAGTTAAATATTAACGCTGTTTTTCTATAAAATGAGATATTTTTTCAGTTGGCACAAGCAGAACCCTTCTAGTGTACGCTTATGCGCAAAGAAATCTTGTTGAAAAATTACACCGATTTGCTTAAGGAGTACCTGAAACAAAGAATGACTGAAGTTCCAAGTTTTATTGATACTTGTTCAAACTTGTTGAAATGATGCTCTCGGTTCTTGATTTTCATTTGTTTCTGGTTTCTTTGGCTGTTCATGTAGCTTTTGTATAGTAGCTAAATAAAGACGCCCGTACAAAGGTAAGTTTTAATTTATTTTATGACTACACTTTACCCGCGTCTTCGCACGCGTAGGTAAATTAAATCCGGCAGATGAATTGAAATTCCCACGGTAATTCTCGAAAATTAAGAAAATAAGAAAAAAGACATTTTATTTACTAATACAGAAGACACATAAGTACAATTACCCATTGCCTATTGCTTACCTTGTAATTTTCTCTGTGTACCTAAGCTGTTTTTCTGTATCGCTTACTATTTCTGGTGTACAATAAAGAGTAATTGTATAGTACAATAAAATTTAAATAATAAATAAATGAAATTACTACATATGTTATGTACGCTACGTGCCTACGGATCGCTAAAATCTAGCTATATCGCAACCGAGCTGCATTAGCTGACGAAGCGAACATGCCGGCGCCGCGTGTGCACGAAGCACGAGGGGCTGACCAAGCATCGGGCGCCAGCGGCGGACGCAGCCTCCAAGAGTTAGTCAATTGCTAACATCGCATTGGCTTCAATTTAGTTAGGTTTAAGAACTCTTAAATGTAATTTACTCATATATTTTAATTAAATAAATTCCGTCTAATTGGGTTTTTGGACTCTTCGCATGCAAGTTACATTTTACATATACTCGTTCCTACACAATTTTGTGTGTCTCCGCAAAAGCGAAACGGTCGCTGACTCAGCATTATGCTGAGGCGTTAGACGCCTGCAGCGCTGATTTTCTGCCAGAACCGTCTGTGGCTCACGGAACGATGCACAAATATACTAAATTAATAAACCACTTACCTTCACGTAAATAAAAATAAATAAAAAATATAATTAATTAAATTATAAGTAACCAAGAAACCGTAGGTACTTTTCTCTAATATAAAAATATTTTTTTCTTACATACCGAGAAATAAATAAATTGCAATAAACAATAAGTAAGTAAAAAAAAAGAGGAAAAATAGATTGTTTAAAAACAACAAGCCGGAATACTAATGTGGATAGTATGTCAAAGTGCTGGTTTAGGAAGTGGATTTCATTCATGTTCACATATATGTATGTCGTATGTTCCTGGACCCTCTCAGCTATTGTTTCTTTTCGTTTGTCCGATGTACCTCCCATTTGTCGTGCTGGGTATTAAACCAGAATAAGACTAATATTAATCAGCTTCAAGAATTAACGCCCAAGTTAACTGCAAGGCAAATCCGAACAAGACCGTGTGCAAGGGAAGCAAAACTTCGGCTTTGTATGACTTGTTAGAAAGTTTACACGTCTGTGCGCAACCAAGTCTTAGACAAGTGCTGAAATCTTGATATGACGTGCTTTGTCTTATCATATCCTTCGTCTATCTCGGACATTACGTAATATTATGCGGCTATTAAAGTATAGTATCTGGGCGACAGAGTTCTGCTGGGGCTAAAATTCGCTAATTAGCGTTTTTCAGAGATAAGATATAAGTATCCACAAGAATTGCTCGTTTAAAGGTATTAACTAGATAGATACTTTGCGGCAACCAGGCGATGGTAACTATGTAAATTAAAATATATGTAAATGGATCTTTATTTCCCGGTTACAACAAAACTTGAAAACGACTGTACCGATTTTGTCCATTTTTTTTTTAGTTTTCTAATACTTTGTGGAAGTCTTTCGTAAGTCCTTTCTTCAACAAAAATACTGAATTCATAGTATATTTCTTTATTAACTTTACAGCTAAAGGATTTGCAACGACAATGATACAGCTCGTATTGTCTCCAACAACTAATAGGCAATCAGTTCATAAAGTAAGCGGATTTAAAATAGAAAACTTCAAGTCCAACTCAAGGGGAAATATTTGCATTTCATATCTTATTAATGATAGTACCTGGGCGACCGAGCTATCATCATCATCATCATCCCAGCCTATTGACGTCCCACTGCTAGGCACACGCCTCCTCTCAGAACAAGAGGGCTAGGGGGACCGAGCTATGCTAAATCGATAACAAGCGTTTTCCCAGAGATAAAACCAAGCTAAATCGATTTTTCATCCCCAAAAACCGCGACATACCAAATTTCATCGAAATCGTTGGAGCCGTTTCCGAGATTCCCGAAATCCATAATCCATAATTACATAATCCATACTAATATTATAAATGTGAAAGTGTGTGTGTCTGTATGTTTGTCCGTCTTTGATGTCGAAACGGAGCGACGGATAGACGTGATTTTTGGCTTAGAGATAGTTTATGGGCCAGAGAGTGACATAGGCTACGTTTTATTCCGAAAAAATCCGAGGAAACAGCGTGCGATAACCGAATTCCACGCAAGCGAAGCCGCGGGCAAAAGCTAGTATATTTTAAATGCGAAAGTGTATGTGTGTGTATGTGTGTTTTTCCGTTTGTATGTTTGTCTGTCTTTTACGTCGCAACGGAGCGACGGATCGACGTGATTTTAGGCTACTTTTTATCCCGGAAAAATGCACAGTTCCCGATAACAGAATTCCACGCAGGCGAAGCTAGTATATATATACACACACAAGAATTGCTTGTTTTTAAGGAATTACATAGATAGATAGATTGATGTGCGTTAAGTACATGCATATCTTTTCTTTCCATAAATCTTTAATTTTCTTCCCTTGCTATTTATATTGGATTGTCGGTTCAAGATGCACTTCCGAAAGTCGAGATGGTAGTTGGCTGCCAATTGTAGCGGAATAACGATTTGGATATCTTCCAATTTGTTGGTTACAAGAGCTACCAATCATACAAGGATCTAAGCCGTTCTTTCATTGAGGCTTATATTCGAATTGCTGAAAATATATGTGACAGATGTGACACAAAACGCAATAATAAGCTTCATAGGACCGACTGTACCCACAGATAAGAAAATTAAGCAACTTTAGAATTTTTAAAACTTGTGACCTCAAAATAACCCAATAAATGTCTTAAAGTCAAAGTCAAAAGTCAAAATATCTTTATTCAATTTAGGCTATAACAAGCACTTATGAATGTCAAAAAAAAATCTACCACCGGTTCGGAAAAACCTCTGTTGAGAAGAATCCGGCAAGAAACTCAACGAGGTTTTTTTTTTTTAAACAGATTTACAATATTATTAAATTATATGTATACATCACAAGTATTTAACACAACTTTATTTTTAACACAGTAGGTTCGCTATTTGAAGGGATCGCTAATGCGGATCGGAATTATTTCCAAATATCCCTGTTAACTTACTCGTAGATGTTAAGCACTCTCTATCCGACCTTCCCTTATGCTGGCTACAGAAGACTGAAGCAGCATGACAAATATTAAAGTTTCCAAGAAAATATACTATGATAGGAAGGTATTGTTCACTACATCTGTAGCTGCCAATTTGCAAACTCACTCTTGCACAATCGACAAAAACAACACTAGTAACTGCCTGTACAAGTGTAAGTAACTAGAGTAACTAGCACTTACCTTGTGTAATTTACCCTAGAACATTATTAATACCGTTATTTTGTCGACCGCCTGGAGTTTTTGCATAACACCATTCCCGTCTTAATTGAATAGGCCAGGAAGAGTTATTATCATTTTATGTAAAGCGTCCCAGGCGTCCTAGGACTTCTGACAATTTTGTAGCAACAATTCTGGCTTTAGCTGTAAATAAACTACTGGAAACGTTTGTGTTTGGAATAATTTTAGTATGTTCATAATTCTAGATAAAACAATTCAAAATGTAAGATTGGTTTTTGGAGTCTTTTTGTATTTTTTATTTCAACTCCAAATTTTGTTACTTTTACGGTCATCCCGTAAAATCCATATCGAAAATACAAACTGGAACATAGATGCACAGAAAAACCAGAAAAAGAGACCAGCGCTGGGAATCAAACCCAGGGGGGCCGTAAAAGTAACAAAATTTGGAGTAGAAATAAAAAATACAAAAAGACTCCAAAAACCAATCTTAATTTGATTGCTTAATAGTGACATCTCTTGTCCGAGTGAGCGGTTAGTTCCGATGGAGTGTTGAAAGTTTCTCGATGAGGGCTAAAACATAGATGTCGCTAGTGTCGCTGCTTAAGTGACTAAATAAGAAACAAACAAGCTGAGATATGTGCTGCATAGGAGAAATTTGTGTCTGTACTCCTGTCCAGCGGTAGTGTACAGGTATAGCACGCAGCACGGAATTCTAAGGACCTGGGTTCGATTCCCAGCGCTGGTCTCTTTCTCTGCTCTTTCTGTGCATCTATGTTTCAGTTTGTATTTTTAGTGGGACGTATATAGACTAGTGTGAACCAATCAATCAAATCAGCCCACATCCACCCACTGAGTAAAGGCCTTTTCATTTTCACGCCACTTTAGATGTTCATACCAAATTTCAAGTTAATAGTATCATTACGAAATAGTTCATTACAATCTACGGAAGCCATTGGCGCATGTTGTAACCAAAGTTTCATGGAATAATTATCAAAATAATTAGTTATCTATGAAAATAGCGACTCATCGATTGCAAAAACACACGCATAACTGTCAAATGAACGTAATTATCTTGATAATTCCCAACCCTGATCCTGATTCATCTTAAGTCTGCATGAAACAAGGCTAGATTTTAGACGAGCGTCTTTCCCACTCAGTCCATCAACTATGGATGTAAATGTGTAAGGCTAGAGGTCATCCTATGGTGTTGAAAACTCTCCCTTTATGCACACGGCTATCATTGCAAATTGTAAAATGAATTAATGAGACTGCAGGGCGTTGATTCGGCGAGGTCCCGGAGCAACAGAGGCACCAAGAATTTGTTTAGATAGGCGCCAGATGTCTCCATCGACAAACGAATGATATGTCTAAATAAAAAACAGTTAGATTCAAGTTAATAATGTTTATTACATTGAAAAGTACCAATGTTACAAAAAGGTAGTGAAGGTTACAAAAAGGTAGTAACCTATATTTCTATCAAAACACGTCTTAAACTAAAACACCAGAACAGTAAGGGGTTCAGACACCCTCCACATCTTCATGTACTTCCAAAAAAAATAATAGAACTTAAGGTTGCTTCACCACTACATCGGTCAATAGAAGGTAACAGTGAAAGATGGGGTAGGTTCCGTAACCACCATACTTATTTCTAACGTTGCTTAAAGTTAAAACCAGAATATTCTTATTTAAGGTCTAAATTTGGAAATTAAACATTAGTATATGAAAGAAAGAAAAGCATCACATTTTTACTACCACAATAACAGACTAGGAAACAGGCGTTATTTAGATAGCTGTATAACTTTACCACTGGTTGTGACAACTTGTATTTCAATTTAAAGTGGAAATAAGTAAAAAGGAAAATCAGTTCAGATGATATTAAATTTCTAGGGTAGAACAGTTAATTTTAATTACTCACCAATATCAGTTTATAAATGACATGGCCGCGTTAGAAAGTAAAATGTTGATAATTAAAAATGGAATTGGGTACTCGGTGACTTCATGTCATACCGAGGGTGAAGTACTACTGACGAACTGTAATAAAGCCATCGCAGCTCGTTAGCGGCAGGAAGCACAGGTGGTGGTTCGCTACCCGATTCGACCCTAGCCCGATCGGGTACGCCATCTTAACGTACAGACTATCTCATAAGGAGAAACACATCTCCACAGTTTCACCAGGATATAATAAATCAGATTCAAAAGACTTACGTGGAAAGCATCAAATTCAAAAAGTAAGTGATATTGCTACCCAGCTCCTACACAGTAAACAGAGGACTGGTTCAGGTTTCGATGCCACAGGAAAGTACTCCGGTGAAATCAGGATCAGGTACAGATCCAGAAGTGGAGACTGTACTTTTCAGGTAAAACAAAAAACCCTGGAACAATATTATGTCCAGTTAATATAGATCTAATACAAATGAGAAGTTTACATGGAGGGTAGGATTTGGAGGTGACGCTACGGAAAAAAAATCAACTAAAGGACTTACCCGAAGGGTTTCTTATTTAGAGAGTAGCCACGGATACGCCGCAGGCTGCTATTGTTTTTGCGGAAAGCCTCAAGTGATCATCTCGTGCAAAACAATGTGTGGTTGACACGGTGTAGCTAGAAATAAAAACAATTTTGTCAAAGGCTGAGCTAGCAAAGCGGCAACCGACAACGCGATGCCGATATAAGAAAAGGAGCGGCCAAATGGACCATTAATCAACTTACCGCTATAAAAACATGGACACCCAAGCGTCGTTGACTCGCGTCCTCGCGCGAACACCAAATTTTACTTCTATAAAGAAAAACAGATATTGACAACATATCCATGGAATACAACGAAATTGAGCACTAGACAATGATGCTTACCCATCTCCTCAATGGGATCGGAAGTAGAAACTAACTCGCCCGCTCGTCACGGTGCGAAATCAAAAAGTGAGACGTACAGCCGTGTCTCAAAATCGCCATTAAAAATTCCAAGTCATCGATAGGGCATTCAACAGCTGACCTGTCTTACCGGTAAAATACCACAGATGGGGAATTCGACAGAAAACTATTTAAATCAAGTCGATTTCATAATTAGCGACAGTTATTCGCTTAGAACTAATAAGTTCTTAATTTTATATGCTATATCTAGCATAAAATATAAAATAAAATTGTTAACCAACACGTACCATAAACTGTAATTCTATCGGAACAAGCGAACCGGTATTATTTTTTCCTTGCCTAGAAATCCAGTTCGTTTCACGCATGCAACGGAGCAAAACGCATGATCAACAAAATAAATATATCAACTCTGCATCTCCCACTATTGGAAACAAAATGCTAAAACAACTACAACGTAAGGTGACGTGAATCTGTAACAAAATAAACCCAAGACTCCATCTCGTTTAATAGGAAAACAACTTTTCACTTCACGCCAAAGCAACCTCGAACGAAACGGAACGTTTTCTTCCTGACAGACGATGTAGTAAACAAGTTTCTAGGTTAAGTTGTTTATTTCGGACAAAACCTTATCTTCGTTCAGCTAAATATTCCTCATCGCGGGTGTTGGATATGTCCCTAAGACCTGCTGAACCTTACTATGGTCATGTATGCGCTGCCAGACAAAAGTGGAGTGGAATTGTGGAGTTTTAGTGACCCAAAACACCGGGTTTCGGATCGTCGGCTTCCGAGTACTACTTTCAAGGTAAAAACAGCTTGATCTAGGGTATAAAGTGCTACAGTTCATCCTTAGTTGGGTTAAAAAAAATATTTAAAAATTGAAAATTTTTAAATATTTTTTTTTTTGATAAAAGAATTCACCAAAAAAAAAAAATTACAGAAATCAGATACCCTACAAGGTATAGAGAATGAGCTAGTTTAAAAATTCTTACCCTAACAAGGTGACGTTGTTCACACGACACTTACTAACGACTATTCTTAACCTATACCATGGTTTTATGTAACTTACGGATCGCGCATCCGTCTAAATAAGCATTGTGCCTTAAAATGCATCATTAGATGACTTCGAAGTTAACCTACTGCATGCATATTTCTACAGAATTAACCTAAATGGAATCATCTCAAGACAATGTCCGACATCCTCCGAATTGATATCACCGGAAGTCCTCGCAGATCGAGTCGTTCCTAAGCGAACATCCAATTCATGTTTCACTGTAACAGGATTGAACTTGCTCTAAAATTATAGATAAAGACATTAACCTAAATCCTTCAAATAGTTACCACCGGAAGTCCTTACAGATGAAGTTATTCCTAAGTGAGTATACCATTTATGTTTCACTGTAACAGGATTTTACCTAAATTAAATTAATTCATGACGTCTACCAGTATACCTCTGGCTCAACACCACTACTATAAACGCAGATTCCTTTTGGGGTACCTGTCAGGAAGGCAGCTACTTCTCCACAGCTTCTTCCCGCAAGAGACCGACCTAACTGTCCAGTCTAACGTAACAAGTCTACAAGAGATGGTTAGTCATAGTACTGACATAATCCATAAAAAAAACTAAAGGGCTATTGGAGGCTATCCAATAAGATAAGTAGAGAGTTTTATCGAGATAAACTCAGAGATCGACCTACAGAGTGGAGTCACCATCAAGACTGAGGAGGTGCCTCACCTGGCCGAACTATGTCTTTGATATGGAAGTCACCCAGGAGCTTACCATTCATTGACTTTAAAGAGTATACAAGAGGTCCACGCTCTTTATGAATCACACATTTTTCATAACGAGGGGATAATTTTGCTGAGAAATGTTTTGCCGCGTTAGATAGCGGAAAACACCTTTTATAGACAATTTGTCCCTCCTTAAGTTGCATCGGACGCTTACGCAGATTGTAATATTTGGCATTCCGAGCATGGGCAGATAAAAGAGACTGCCTCACCTTCTGAAATATAACTTTCAACTCCTTGAGGTTATCAGAGAAAACAGAGCTATCACCTAATGTCAAAGTACTCTCGTCCACCGGAAGATCGAGATTATAGAATGAACCATCTATGATCATTTCACGCCCATGGGTCAAGAAATAAGGAGTATGCTTGGTTCCTTCATGGACCACGGTATTTAGGGCACACTGAATCTCACGTACGTTTTTATCCCAGTTTCTGTGATCAGAACGCACGTACGACGCAATGGTACGCACCAACTCGCGGTTGACGCGCTCCGTTTGGTTGACCTGAGGATGGTAGCGTGGGTTGTAGAAAACGTGGGGTACGTTATATTTTGACATAAGGTCCCTGAAATCCTTGGAAATGAATTGGGGTCCATTATCTACATACACGTACTTAGGAGTACCATGAGTCAAGAATATTCCCTGCTCCATACACTTAACGATAGAAGACGCAGTCACCCTACGTAGAGGAAACAGCGTGACGTATTTACTAAAATAGTCAGAGCATACAAACAAGTACTGATTTCTCTGGTAAGACGGTGGGAAAGGACCGAGGATATCACAAGAAATTGCCTCGCCAGGTACCGAGATGCGGCGAGGATTACCCATTAAACCTGGGCGAGAAACGTTAACCGGCTTATGAGTTTTACAGATCTCACAAGAGTCCACATAATCTTTCACATCCTGAAAAAGGGTAGGCCAAAAATACAGGTTGGCTATCCTAAGATGAGTCTTAGCCACACCAAAGTGTCCCGCAGATGCGTCGTCATGACACTTTTGCAAAATAGAATTTCTCTCTTCATAAGGAACAACCAACTTCCAGTCAAATTGAGCTGTCAGGCGATATTTGTTCTTAGACAGACGAAAGAGTTTGTTATTTTCTATTTTAAAATTAGGGAAAAGAGTAGGACTACTAGACACCTTTGTATATATATCCAAGTACCAGGGGTCTTGCGTGGAATGTATGTCGACGGAACCGATTTGAATACGCGATAAGCAGTCGGGTATTATGTGTTCCTTACCTTTACGGTGTATCAGTTCAAAGTTAAATTGACTGAGCCTACAGGCCCATCTATTAAGACGGCCGGTTGGATTTTTAAGATTAGAGAACCACTTCAACGAAGCATGGTCAGTCACTATATAGCATTTCCTTCCCTCCACATACGCTCGGTACTGCTCCAAAGCGTATATCACCGCCAAGAGTTCTCTCTCGGTGGCTGAGTAATTAGTTTCGGGAGCGTTCAAAGTACGGCTGCAATACGCAATTGGGTGGTCACAATTGTCCACGCGTTGAGTTAACACTGCACCAATGGCAAAGGAGGAAGCGTCGGTGTGAATGTAAAAAGGTTCGGTATAATCCGGACATCTTAGTATCGGAGCAGACACAAGAGCAGATTTAAGTACGTTGAAAGCCTCATCCGCCTCTTCAGACCAGACAAATTTAACCTTTTTACTAGTTAGTCGTGATAAAGGGCGCGCTATCTGAGAAAAATTTTGAATAAAACGGCGATACCATCCTGCCATACCAAGGAAACGCTTGATGCCTTTGGCATCCTGAGGAATTGGAAAATTTAAAATTACTTCTATTTTGGAAGGATCAGTTCTCAAGCCATATCGATCCACGACATAACCTAAGTATTTAAGTTCGCTGCGACAGAATAGCGATTTTTTCATGTTAATAGTGAGGCGAGCAGCCTTTAGTTTTTCAAAGACGGCCTTTAGTAAACGCAGGTGTTCATCAAAATCAGAAGTGCAAATAATAATGTCATCTATGTAACAAAAAACTTTATTATCGAATTCAGCCGTGAATAGATTATCCATCAGGCGTTGCATAGTAGCTGAAGCTCCCACTAGACCGAAACACATCCGATTATAATGATATAAACCACGGCCAGGAACAGTAAAGGCTGTTTTTTCCTTAGACTCACTGCTTAAAGGTATTTGATGGTAGGCTGCGCTTAAATCGAGTGAAGTAAGATACCTAGCATCACGTAAGTTATCCAGAATATAATTTACATAAGGTAAAGGATATGCATCGGATTTCGAAACCGAATTCACCTTCCGGCTATCCAGACAAAGTCGCAAGTCGCCGTTGGATTTCTCCACCATCACCACTGGAGAGTTCCACGGAGAATATGAAGGTTCTACAATTCCAATCTCTAACATGCGGTCGAGTTCTTTTTCTAGAGCAGTTTGTTTACTAGGACTAAGTCTATAATATTTTTGCTTTATAGGAACGCTGCCACCCGTGTTTATTACATGTTCTATCAAGTGAGTTTTACCTAGACCGACTTTCTCAGTGTCTATTTGACCATACAACATTTTAATCACTTCTAACTGAGTTTGTTGTTCCGAAGTTAACGAATCTATAGTGTTTAAACCGGATTCAGCTGGAATATCAGACATACCAGAAATATTTTCTTCAGAAGTGAGACAAGAGATAACTTCAGGGGCCAAACTGAAAGCTTTCCAAAAATTTAAACCAAAAATAATAGGTGTCGTAATCTGAGGTTGAATGTTGAAATTGACAATCTGAATATTACCTTTATAATTAACAGGTAAGGACATAAATTTAGTACAAACCAGTTTTTGCCCATTGGCTACACAAAGCATTATTGGTCTGTCATGTGAAAGAATAGGAATACCTAAGTGTGAAAAAGTTAAATGACTGTCCATACCCAGTATAGAACAGCTGGCTCCAGAATCTAATAAGCCTTTTACCTTAAGATCTAACACACTGGCAGCAATATATAGTCGAGTATCTCCCTTGGAAGGTTCAAAATAAATGGTCTTTTCTACACGTGAGGGAGTAGATGTTCCAGATGAATTATTAGAGAAGACCGAGTTACTTAGTTTTTTGAAATGGGGCTACATTTAGGGCAGTCCGGTGTGCGTACACCCTTATTACCGCATTTGAAGCACACAATGTCTCTAGATTTCCAGCAAGTACTAGTGGCATGGTTAGTCATACCACAACGGAAACACGGTTGTTTATGCGTAGACGCAGATACGCCAGCGACGTGTTTCCTTGAAAAATGAGACGTAACAGGAGTCATTGGATGGTTTGGTTTGCGCTCCCTAGGGGGGAAAGAGGAATTCGTTGGACCAGAAGAAAGACCGCCACCAGATGCCTTTGGTTCACGAAATTGGCTTGCTTTGACCTGAGCCATTTCAATACGCATACATAAAGACTTGAGTTGCTTGATAGAATTCACGTCGTGTAAAGCCAACTCCTTAACATACTCTGGACGTATATTGCGAGAAAGAATTTCGAGCTTCTCGGCTTCTGGAAAGGGCTTCCCTAAACGGTCGAACATACCTAGAACGGTGGAAATAAAAAATACAATTGTTTCATCCTTAGCCTGTGTTCTCGAACGAATTTCCTGCAAAAGTTTGAAATCTAAATCGGGGATATCAAAATCCTCCTTAAGAGCTTTAACAACATCACGATAAGTCAGTAGTTCAGCACGGTTAGCTCTAAACCATGACAAGGCAGGTCCGTCGAAAATCTCAGCAAAACCGTCGTAGACACGATGTTCAGGAATTTTTCTAGCAATACGGAGTTCCTCCAGACGTGTAAGAAAAATACGGGCACAAGAATCGCCTCTGTACTTCAAGTTTAAGGAATTTATGTTGAAACTCTTTTCGGTCTTATAAATTATTTTCTTAACAACCAGTCGTTCGTCATCAGATTGATCTTCGTCAGCACTGCTACCAGAAGAAGGCGTGTCGTTACCCTGTAAGCGTTCCAAGATGGAATTCAAAGTAACCCGAAGCAACTGAGCTTCTTCAATTTCTTTAGGCAGACGAGAAAGACGGCACAATAAGTATTTGCACCTGGAAATTAATCTACTAGCAGCAGCACCTGCAAGCTCCTCAGTAAGTTCAGCTTCTATCTCTACAGCTTTACTCTGGCAAGTTTCAAGTTCTTTAGAAGTATCAGTTTCAGCAAAGGACGAAAATTTTAAACTACCACGGCGAGCTAGATTGTCAGTTTGCTTCAATGCGTCTGCCAAGCTATTCCGCCTAGAAAGTGGATTCACAGGTAGCCCACGAATAGATAATTCGTGTGCTATCTCATCCTTATGAAGGTGAGACACCTTACAACCAGTTTTAAGAAAGTCCATTTTCAAAGTTAAAGTGTCTATTTAAGAACAGAGTTATTTAAGAAAGTTATTAAAGAAAGTTACCAATATCAGCTTTCAATTGTCACCTTTATTTTATTCCCTTTTTATAAGAAATAGTAAGAAAGAACGTCTTTGCCGTATTGTAATAATATAAGTGTCACATCCAGGTATGTATACCAATAGTGGTCATACAAAAAGTACGTTATAAGTCCAGTTGGACTATTTCATGTGAAGCTTAATTGAGTATTTGAGGTAAAGCTCAAATAACCAGATAAGTCACTGTTCAAGTTTCACACTATGTGCAGTTTCCACCTACAAATGGTTTACGTTCAGTAGAGTAAGTTAAGTATCCTTAGTAAGTACCCAAAATACTTAGTAAGCAAACTCAATTTCTTATTGTAGAGTAAAGTCTAATCAATAATTTGAGTCAAGGCTCAAGTAATCAGTTGAAGAACTGTTTCAGTTTGTTTAAAGTAAAAGAAAGCACCTCAATCAAATTTATTTGAAGTTCCTTCCCTTAAATTACAAGTTCGGAATTAAAATATAAAACTTATTTTCCATTATCAAGCGAATGCCATTCCAGTATTTGAGTTAAAGCTCAAACAATTAGTTGAAGTAGTGTACAAGGGTACCTAAAGTAAAAGTATTTTATTAAATCTAAGTCCAAGTTCAGACTTATCCGTTAAGTAGTAAGATTGAAAACTTAATTTCTATTTTCATGAGAAATTCTCACCTCAGAAACGTTGTACGCTTATGTTAAAAGTAAGTAAGCAGCTTGTAGTTACTATATAATTAACAATAAGTAAAAGTTATTTACTTAAAATCGAGATATTAAAAATGTTTATTTAAACATATCATTCTCCGGGCCAAACGTTGGGATCGCCACTGTAAGGCTAGAGGTCATCCTATGGTGTTGAAAACTCTCCCTTTATGCACACGGCTATCATTGCAAATTGTAAAATGAATTAATGAGACTGCAGGGCGTTGATTCGGCGAGGTCCCGGAGCAACAGAGGCACCAAGAATTTGTTTAGATAGGCGCCAGATGTCTCCATCGACAAACGAATGATATGTCTAAATAAAAAACAGTTAGATTCAAGTTAATAATGTTTATTACATTGAAAAGTACCAATGTTACAAAAAGGTAGTGAAGGTTACAAAAAGGTAGTAACCTATATTTCTATCAAAACACGTCTTAAACTAAAACACCAGAACAGTAAGGGGTTCAGACACCCTCCACATCTTCATGTACTTCCAAAAAAAATAATAGAACTTAAGGTTGCTTCACCACTACATCGGTCAATAGAAGGTAACAGTGAAAGATGGGGTAGGTTCCGTAACCACCATACTTATTTCTAACGTTGCTTAAAGTTAAAACCAGAATATTCTTATTTAAGGTCTAAATTTGGAAATTAAACATTAGTATATGAAAGAAAGAAAAGCATCACATTTTTACTACCACAATAACAGACTAGGAAACAGGCGTTATTTAGATAGCTGTATAACTTTACCACTGGTTGTGACAACTTGTATTTCAATTTAAAGTGGAAATAAGTAAAAAGGAAAATCAGTTCAGATGATATTAAATTTCTAGGGTAGAACAGTTAATTTTAATTACTCACCAATATCAGTTTATAAATGACATGGCCGCGTTAGAAAGTAAAATGTTGATAATTAAAAATGGAATTGGGTACTCGGTGACTTCATGTCATACCGAGGGTGAAGTACTACTGACGAACTGTAATAAAGCCATCGCAGCTCGTTAGCGGCAGGAAGCACAGGTTGGTGGTTCGCTACCCGATTCGACCCTAGCCCGATCGGGTACGCCATCTTAACGTACAGACTATCTCATAAGGAGAAACACATCTCCACAGTTTCACCAGGATATAATAAATCAGATTCAAAAGACTTACGTGGAAAGCATCAAATTCAAAAAGTAAGTGATATTGCTACCCAGCTCCTACACAGTAAACCGAGGACTGGTTCAGGTTTCGATGCCACAGGAAAGTACTCCGGTGAAATCAGGATCAGGTACAGATCCAGAAGTGGAGACTGTACTTTTCAGGTAAAACAAAAAACCCTGGAACAATATTATGTCCAGTTAATATAGATCTAATACAAATGAGAAGTTTACATGGAGGGTAGGATTTGGAGGTGACGCTACGGAAAAAAAATCAACTAAAGGACTTACCCGAAGGGTTTCTTATTTAGAGAGTAGCCACGGATACGCCGCAGGCCGCTATTGTTTTGCGGAAAGCCTCAAGTGATCATCTCGTACAAAACAATGTGTGGTTGACACGGTGTGGCTGGAAATAAAAACAATTTTGTCAAAGACTGAGCTAGCAAAGCGGCAACCGACAACGCGATGCCGATAAAAGAAAAGGAGCGGCCCAATAGACAATTAATCAACTTACCGCTATAAAAACATGGACACCCAAGCGTCGTTGACTCGCGTCCTCGCGCGAACACCAAATTTTACTTCTATAAAGAAAAACAGATATTGACAACATATCCATGGAATACAACGAAATTGAGCACTAGACAATGATGCTTACCCATCTCCTCAATGGGATCGGAAGTAGAAACTAACTCGCCCGCTCGTCACGGTGCGAAATCAAAAAGTGAGACGTACAGCCGTGTCTCAAAATCGCCATTAAAAATTCCAAGTCATCGATAGGGCATTCAACAGCTGACCTGTCTTACCGGTAAAATACCACAGATGGGGAATTCGACAGAAAACTATTTAAATCAAGTCGATTTCATAATTAGCGACAGTTATTCGCTTAGAACTAATAAGTTCTTAATTTTATATGCTATATCTAGCATAAAATATAAAATAAAATTGTTAACCAACACGTACCATAAACTGTAATTCTATCGGAACAAGCGAACCGGTATTATTTTTTCCTTGCCTAGAAATCCAGTTCGTTTCACGCATGCAACGGAGCAAAACGCATGATCAACAAAATAAATATATCACCTCTGCATCTCCCACTATTGGAAACAAAATGTTAAAACAACTACAACGTAAGATAACGTGAATCTGTAACAAAATAAACCCAAGACTCCATCTCGTTTAATAGAAAAACAACTTTTCTCTTCACGCCAAAGCAACCTCGAACGAAACGGAACGTTTTCTTCCTGACAGACGATGTAGTAAACAAGTTTCTAGGTTAAGTTGTTTATTTCGGACAAAACATTATGTTCGTTCAGCTAAATATTCCTCATCGCGGGTGTTGGAGATGTCCCTAAGACCTGCTGAACCTTACTATGGTCATGTATGTGCTGCCAGACAAAAGTGGAGTGGAATTGTGGAGTTTTAGTGACCCAAAACACCGGGTTTCGGATCGTCGGCTTTCGAGTACTACTTTCAAGGTAAAAACAGCTTGATCTAGGGTATAAAGTGCTACAAATGGATGGTGAGCGTCACCAGCCTCTTATTCACTGCCGATATTTTTTTCCTATAAAGTTCAGTCAAGTTTTACTAACAAGCAAATGTTGAACTAGTTTTAAAAATCGTTTAATAAACCTGATGCTCGACTCGAGCACGAGTTTCCTTCATGAAGCAAACTTACTTCTTAAACAAAAACGAAGTAAAACTCACGTAGCTTGTCAAAGATTCAAACCCTTATGTGTATTAAGATTGGGTCTTAAATATGATTGAGGGTAATGGGCATTGAATTAAGAATAAGAATCATTTTTTCGCTATTCGCAAAAACAGTTCAGGGCAAGTTATAACAAAACAAAATAAAAAAGCAAGTTTTTGCGAAAGAATTGAGTTATTAACATTATTGTATGACTAGCTGTTGCCCGCAAGTTTGTCTGCAATGAATTCGTTTATCACTCGCACGGGGGAGTTTTAAATTTTCCGGGATAAACTTTGTTGTTATAAGCTTTAGCTGTTAACTTGCCTTCCACTAGTCGAATTAATACTTTTATTATTAATTAATGCTTTTATCTCTTAGATGTTTTGCTACACAGGTGTATTCGTTTGCTCTTTTCCTCGTATAGACCACAAGCTTACATAACCAGCACTGGAAGAGGCCAAATATCCCGACTTCAAAGATATTTCGCTAATTTAATTAAATTTGACACTTTTACTGTCTACTTTAGATTCTGGAAAATAACATGCAACGACGAGCGAAGCCAGGAGGCGTGTTAGGAACAATTGCGTCCACTACACTTGAACTGTTATGACCACCGACGCACATATGCGTTTTCGGAACTTCGCCCAGTGCCGCTGTCATAATTATTCAAAATTTTGAACGCACATCTGCGTCGGTGGCACCTGTGGAAGTCAGGTGGCAGTGAATGCGTTAACCGCTTACAGGTGAACAATTTTGCAACTTTTCCCCATAAGAGCTCGGTCTCTTTTAAAACTGTACACTCCATAACTCTACGACTAACATTTTAGCCATGTTTAATTGTTTTACCATTTTTATGCCAGTTTCTACAACAGAATAAAACAAATAAATACTAATAATAAATATTCTTATTCATATTCTTAATGGGGCTGATTGTTACAGTGATATTTTAAGAAGTGACCGATCGAAATATGTTTTTATGCCGAAACTAAAACCGTAACCGATTTTTTTGTGACTGAATTAAATCGTTCTATAAAATGTCTGTTTCTTGACTTGACGAACAAGCACGTACGCCACTTCACTGAACCAGCGGTCGGCGGAGTAGGGAGAGTTCAGGCTAGCTTCGCCATTGCCGGCTGTGCCGAGAGCATACCTAGCAAGCCAAACGCGATCTGAAAGTACCTACAGAGTTGTAAGTTTCGGCCTGACCGAAATATTCGGCAATTGTTTCCTTTGACCGAAACATAAAGAAACTTCGGTCGTTACTAATTTAAAGCCTAATTGGCATTCAGCCGCGGATTAGTTAATAAGTCTCTGGTCAACTATAAGAATTATACCTAGTGTCATCCACGAAGACGCGTGATTTTGTCAAAATTAGACACTAATGACACTGCAATAAGAACCACGGCACGCGTCATCGTGAATGACTCTACCTATAACGAAGTAATTTAAGTATCTAAGCAAAAAAAACGAATGTTACCTTTCCAGTTTTTTTTTTTTTACTTATTATATATAGCATGCATGCTACATAGCTGGGCAAAAGCTTCAAAATCAAAATCTTTACATCCGTGAAATAAAAATCCTATTAAATGTCGAACGCAATTTACGTACATAAGTACATAATTAATAATTAAGTCGGAAAACATTAAACGGGAAATGAAAATGAAAATGAATGAATGAAAATGAATGAATGAAAATGATTTCGGCAAACTGAAATGTTTAAACTAATTAAGTGAATTAATTCGCTTTGAGAATGCTCAATTAGATGTTTATCATTTTGGATCATTTAAGATAAGAACGAACAATTTCTTATTTCCGTTTACTTACTTATAACGTATAATAAGAGATCCAATCTTGCAAATAGATCTCGGCAAACTCTGTATATTTGTCAAACCCCCTTTGACCGCGGGTGACCCGACAGCATTTCTCGCCGACAAAGAATACTACCACTTGTCAATGTCTATGTACAATTGCTTCAGCTTCCATAAATAAGAGGTACTGTCGGCGATAAAATAAAACAAGGCAAATTTACAACGTAGCATGAATTTACCCCTACTAAAAGTAGGGGTTCTGTGAGCTGCAGACTTCGTCAAATTTTCAAAATTCCTAAACTCCGTTTTTTTAATTTTCAATAAACACACACATACACACACACACACACACATAACACTCCCGTGCATTTTAGCATGGCGTGCCATCACTGGTCGCGGTATCTAAAATACGCTCACCGTTAATGTGTACGATTATTCAATATTTGTATTGTCAACGTAAGATAGATAATACAAATAACTCCAAGTGGAGGTAAGCAGGGGGTCGCCAAATGTTTTTAAAACCAAGGGGGCCGCGTCCTGAAAAAGTTTGAAAAACACTGATCTAACAGATGGACTAAATAAAATAACTTTTTGTAGGAAAATAGGTACCCAATTTCCTGCCCAAAATTTCACGACAATCGGAGAAATGCAACCCGTAGAGAAGAACAGACAGCCGGTCAGACAAGGTTGTAAATGTATGTATGTACTTGTCTGCATATGTATGTGTGTCTGTGTAGCCAACTTTTTGTGCCAGTACCCACGGAATCTGGATCTACATGCGCAAAATACCAAAACATTCCCGGAGCGTTACAACTTAGGGATCTTTAAAAAACGAGCCTACCAATTCCTTAAAGGGTCGGCAACACACCTGTGATTCCCCTCGTGTTGCGGGTGTCCATGGGCGACGGTGATCGCTCTCCATCAGGTGACCCGTCTGCTCGTTTTCCCCCTCGTTTTATATAAAATCTTGACCGCAAAGTGCATAAATAAGCATGAGAATTGGCACGGTAACTTTGGAAGCTGGCAGCTTTAGCAACCAAAGTTCTAAGTACTGTCAAATCATCAAACATTACCTTCATATCTAACTAAGACATGACAATGATTAAGGAGCTTGACCCAACACACCAGAGGGGCTACTACACGAAACTCGAAAATCGAAGTTCGTATCGTACCGTTCCTTTCACTCGCGTATTAAATGACATAAGCGTCAGCGGCACCCATTCCAAACCCTATACTACGAAGCGCAAAATTCCAACTGTCTATCTTACCGTCCCGTTGCCGCTTATATTATTTAATACGAGAGTGAGAGGGACGATACGATGCAAACTTCGATTTTCCAATTTCGTAGTAGCCCCCCAACTACTTACCACCTTTTGTCCTTGAGCTAAAAGACAAAGGTATAATGGTCTGGTGAACCTTTGTACGATCAATTAATATAACAGGGTAGTCCCTATTATAACCCTTAATCAATAGGGCTCTAATGATCTAAGGAAATATGTCTCGATTGACGTAGATACTTAAGTAGGTATATATTGTACCTATATACGTGAAAAGAAGGTAGATTATTAGCGCGCCGAAAAAAGACAATTGTAGTCTCTGACCGTACGTGACGCTGAAGAAAAGGACAGCTATATGACTTTCATGGGTCTATATCGACTGGTCGAAAATTGTTAGTCATAATCACAGAGTACTCATAATGTAACGTTTGTCATAATGTCATAATGTTTGACATAACTCTTTTTTTATCTGAAACCATTTATGTTTCAGAATTGTTATAAAACAAACCTAACCTAACCTATAGGGTTCTACAGGATGACCATCTAAAAATGTATGAAAAATGTATGGTTTCAGCGGTAAAATGAACTATGACAAACATTACATTACCTAAGGATTCCGACGTTCATAACGGGAGCAGAAAGGAGATAAAACGTGTATGTGAGTCTGCTGATGCGTTTTGATATTTTTTTACGCTTCACGCTTTACTAGCATATGTAGATTAAAATTGTAAATTCAAATGTAAGTTTAGGTCGATTCACAATACCTGGCACGAATGGATAGAATGAAAGTAATGATTTATGACTCAGACATATTTGCAGGAAAATTACAGATGCGTTACATTTTCATATTTGTGTGAAATGTATTCAAATAGGTAACACACAGAACTTTCATTCACTCATTCAATCCATTCGTGTCAGCTCTTGTGAATCGAGCTGTATGTCTGTTTGTTGGTTACGCTTTCACACTTGAACTACCTATTAGTTAACTAATCGTGAAGAAATTTGGTATGGAGGTACAGACACTGAGAAGGACGTAGGATAGTTTTATCCCATACGCAAGTCCGTAGGATAGTTTTATTCCTATAGGAATTGTGATCAAAGTCAAAGTCTAAATGAGGATAAAATATAATTTATTTACACATATTCTATAAACTATACATAGAAAGATACATTAGAAAGTAATAACAAATAAAAATTGAAGACTAATAAATTGATTAACTAAGAAAAAAAAATTCGAGCTTTGCGGTGAAGGAAAACATCGTGAGGAAACCTGCACAAACCTGCGAAGCAATTCAATGGTGCGTGTGAAGTTCCCCAATCCGCACTGGGCCCGCGTGGGAACTACGGCCCAAGCCCTCTTGTTCTGAGAGGAGGCCTGTGCCCAGCAGTGGGACGTATATAGGCTGGGATGATGAAGAAAAAAAAATGGTCAAGTCAGTCTGTCAGTCGGAGTGTGGTAGGGCAGCACCATCATCAAAGCCAAACAGCTTCGCTGCTGGCTTCCATTTGTGACGGGTGTCTCGAATGCACATGCTAGTCGCTCTAATTATGGAAGTTAGTCAAAGTCAAAATATCTTTATTTAATTTAGGCTATAGTTAACAAGCACTTATGAATGTCAAAAAAAATCTACCACCGGTTCGGAAAAACCTCTGTTGAGAAGAATCCGGCAAGAAACTCAACGAGGTATATTTTTTTAAACAGATTTACAATATTATTAAATGATGTCTATTACATCACAAGTATTTAACACAACTTTATTTTTAACACAGTAGGTTTGCTATTTGAAGGGATCGCTAATGAGGATAGGAATTATTTCCAAATATCCCTGTCCATGATATAATCAATAACTTTGGCAAACAAGCAATTGGGTCTCCTGATGGTAAGAAATCACCACCGCCCATAAACATCTGCTACACCAGGGGTTTTGCAGATGCGTGACCAACCTAGAGGCCTAAGATGGGATACCTCAAGTCCCCTTTAGGCCGGCAACACACCCGCAGTCCTAATTATGCTGTAGGTTTCCATAGGTGGCGGTGAATGCTTACCATCAGATGACCCGCATGCTCGTTTTCCAGCTATTTGATAAAAAATGGGCACAGCTAATTACGTATCGTGTCCAGTCATAAAGCCAAATAATTACATCAGTCATCACTAAAATGTTCGTTAAACATATGATTTAATATACATGTCTAGACTGGGTAGGTATGCCCTAAATGACCTATTACATTTTATTTGTATCACAGTTTTCGTATTCTCGTACAGTACTGTCAACGTCATAAACAAGTGATCACTTTTGTACCTTGTCGCTTTCATTCATTACATGATTTCGTATAGCTTATCAAACATGATGTCAAAGTGACAAGCTACAAAAGTGATAACTTATTTACGACGCTGGTAACCAAGGGTCTAATAATAATGAATGAGGATATACTTATAAGAAATTCTGAAAAGGATCGTCCGATGTCATACAATTCAAATTATATTAACCATTCGTTGCTGCAAGACGAACACGCTATTCTCAATTCCACATATATATATACAGCCATACTAAGATAATGTAAAATAATAAATTAGTAATATTTATATAGACGTATAGACGTAGTTGATTTGCGCATGAGCTAGCAACTAAAAAGGTTGTATAGTTCTTATTAATACGACAAAAGCGTTATGCTTTAACCTTCTTGATAAATAAATTAAAAAATGAAAATAATATCAAGTCAAAAACCGCCAATTGCGAGTTGAACTCGCGTGGAGAGGGTTCCGTACAATGCCAAAGTCAAATGTTTTTTCCTCTATTTTTACATAATATCACATTTGAAATCCTCACAGTACCTAAGACGCGAGTTAACTACTGCTAGCGCTATCTAGTGGTGATTTAGTGAACTATTTTCCGTAAGTGAACGTATTTTTTCTCAAACATGCTCGGAAATGTATGCGTTAATGTCACGAAATGGAGACATGAAGTGTCTCATTTATGGCTCCCTACATAACTTTTTGGCCTAGGCCATGAAGTATGTATGAAAATCCATTATTGTCCGCTGCTCTAACTTTTTAAATTTGCTAACTAACATTAAACTGACAAAGGAAAAATTACTCTGTAAGCATTTGCGATATTGCGATGCGATGCGATACATGGATGGATGGATGGATGGATGGATGGATGGATGGATGGATGGATCCATGGATGGGATGGATGGATGGGATGGTTGGATGGATAAAATATTTCCTCACATTGTTTGAGAAAACCGCCGTCTACCACGACCTCGTCCATCAATCCCTTACTTCATGACCTCTGCAGTAATGTACTAATATTGAGTTTACCACTTTATTTTCAACTAGCTTTTTCCCGCAACTACGCCCGCGTGGAATTCTGTTGTCGCGCGCTGTTTTCTCGGGAACTGTGCGTTTTTCCGGGATAAAAAGTAGCCTATGTCACTCTCTGGTCCATAAACTATCTCTATGCCAAAAATCACGTCGATTCGTCACTCCGTTTTGACGTGAGAGACGGACAAACATACACACAAACACACACACTTTCGCATTTATAATATTAGTATGGGTTGATAGAATTCTTACAGGTTTTTCGGTAACCTACAAGCAATGAACTATATTTTGTAGTTTTTTTTTCAAAATTTTAGGCTCAGTAGTTTCGGAGATCAGGGAGGGATCTTAAAATCTATCTAAGTACTAAACTGTATTAAATCTGTAGCCTCAGTATATAAGTACTTACTACTTTTTACTATTTTACTGTGTAACTCATCAGATGAAAAAGATAGTTTTGTTGCCAGATAAATAATATTCGTTTAAAGTGTCTTTCTAAGAAAAAAAGCAATAACCTAGTAAAAAGGTCTTATTATTCTGCGTTATTAAAATGAATTCTAATGAATTGAAGTTATTTTGATTACTTACGTCTGCTTTCTTATTAGTGTAATGTAATTAATTTCTTATTACAAATACATAGTTTCATTGAAATAATAGTTATTTTACTTACTACAGAATAGTTTAATTTATTTAATTGTAAAATAATAGATTGTAGAAGGAAGGAAGGATGACAATCTCTTGCGCACACGCAAAAGCATCCGTTGAAAGATGTTAAATACGCAGCGCTACTGTGAACAAGGGGATATTTTTAAATTAAGCTTTAGATCGATAAACTCAGTAATCATCATCATCAGCAACCAGCCCACAGCTGGACATAGGCCTCCCTCAATGAGCGCCATTGCGCCCTATCCTCAGCTGCACGCATCCAGCTACTACCACAAATACACACACACACACACACACACACACTATAAAACACAGTAAAATAACTTTACAATGTCTTAAAAGACCACAAAAATTAAATCACCCTCCAGGTTTTCTCACTGCTGTTACTTTAGGACAATATTATTATAGCGCCAATCTGGAGGGACTTGGAACTGAGGACATTTTTTAAACTTTTGCCCTGTAAGAGATTGTCATCCTTCTCTCTACAGTCCATATTTGAAATGATTAATTCATTCCAGAAAGATGCTGTGGAGTTTTTTGCCTAACCATCCCATACTCTGTATACATCCATCCTTAACTAATATTAAAATTATAGAAGTAACTCTGTCTGTGTGTGGGATGACCGTAAAAGTAACAAAAAGTTTGGAATTGAAATAAAAAATACAAAAAGATTCCAAAAAAACAATCTTAATTTGATTGGATAACGACATCTCTTGTCCGGGTGAGCGGTTAGTTCCAATGGGGTGCTGAAAGTTTCTCGATGAGGGCTACAGCATAGATGTCGCTAGTGTCGCTGCTTAAGTGACTAAATAAGAAAAAACAAAACAAGCTGAGATATGTGATGCATAGGAGAAATTCGTGTCTGTACCACTGTCCAGTGGTGGTGTAGTGGTATAGCACGTGGCACGGAATGCCGAGGACCTGGGTGCGATTCCCAGCGCAGGTCTTATTTTTCTGGTTTTTCTATGCATCTATATTTCAGTTTGTATTTTCGATATGGGTTTTACGGGATGGCCGTAAAAGTAACAAAAAATTTGGAATTGAAATAAAAAATACAAAAAGATTCCAAAAACCCAATCTTAACTCTGTCTGTTACCTCTATACGCTGAAATCACTGGACTGACTTAAATATACCACTTTACGCGCTTGTTTCAAACTTTAACTAGGTATATTTATTATTTTTACCCTTTTAACTTAATTTTACAACTGCAATTCTAGTGCCAGTATAAACTTAATCAGAACCTAAATTATACTTACATACAAAAACATTTTATTACACTAACCCCCTGTTTCACCATCCATTGACACATTTATCCGTCAAATAAAATTAATCAATAGGTGGTGAAACAGCCCCTAACAGAAGCACATGTTTTAAGCTGCCCAAAACAGCATTTAAGTAGTCCTTTTTGTTGGCCACTCGAACTTTAAAGGCTACTTAGGCTGTTTTGCTAAAACGTCCACACTAGTAACTTTTACAGTGTTATTCAACCCCCCTATTGCTGTAAAGTGGGGGGTGTAAAAGTGAATGGTCGAGTAGTAAACTCTACGGGTAAGTGACACGGTTTTGCTTTCCAAGGGGTTCTGTAGGATGGAAAGTTTGGAATGGCGTTAATTGATAATGGCTATGGAATTGACAATAGAAACAAAGAATTGGGTAAAAAAATGTCTCGTCAGTTTCAAGAAGAGCAGGTGTTTCAAGTAGAATAATGCGTTGGCGTGATTATACAATCTTTTAAGATATTGCTTGATCAAAGTGGATATTTTAGCCAGGATTATGCGATTTATAGGTAAGCGATTATTGAAACGGTTAAATCATTAAACATGCCGTTGATGTTAAGTGTTTAAAATTGACTATATTGCTTAAGTCAGTATTTTGGAGGCATGTCATACAGCTGCGAGCTGTCGGTAGGCCTCCAACAAGATGGAGCGACGACCTGGTTAAAGTCGCGGGATCGCGGTGGATGCGAAAAGCACAAGACGGGTCTGAGTGGGGAGCCTTGGGGGAGGCCTATGTCCAGCAGTGGACGTCTTTCGGCTGAGATGATGATGATGTCATACACTGGATCAATTTTTTTGCGTTTAATAATGGATGACACGTACCCATGTCATTCACTCCTACAATTAAATATTTTATTTAAACTAAATTTGGATCATTAGTAGGATGTTGAACATATTTTTTATATTTGGATTGCTCTGTAAATAACAAGCTTCTATCTATCGTTTGAGACGTTTGAGTAGTGTATGACTCTGGTTTCAAACACTGGTTTTAGTATGCAGCCCCAACGAATGACAGATATCATTTATTAGTTCACAACTATAGTGTCACTGGTTACAAGTATTTTGCAACTTCGGTACAAAATTTAGTCATATAAACTTGCTTTTTTTGTCATAACTTGTACTATAAAACTGTTTTTGCGAATAGCGAATAAAATTTATGATTATTATTCTTATTATATACTGGGGCAGTGGCCTTTTTTTTCGTAGTCATAGAATGGGACATTCGAAATTTTTGCCAGTTATTTACTGGTATAATTTTAGAGGTTACGGAAAACTGTCATAATTTAATAATGGTTTTATTATTATGCAATTTATGGGTCTTATACTTAACATATATTAAGAACTGGTTTATGTACGAGTATTTAGAAATAGAAATAGAAAATATTTATTTCGCACTTCTCAAATTACACAAACACAAAACAAAAAAAAACATTAAGTAGTAGGTATTTGCGAAATTGTATTAATTGTATTTGTATATTCGCTTAGTCTATAAGTATATTTGATAATTAAGATTTAGAGACTTTTAAATTAACTAAGAATGCTCCCTAATAGTGTCATTCACCGGGACATTTACCTTACCAATTTGGTATAAGCTAAGTAGGTACCAATTTTTTTAGCTTTTTTTTCTAGACGGACGGAACCCTAAGAGTGTTCCATTAGCACGTTCGCGAAAAGCGGGAACACCGGTGCAATTTACTGACCGACCCCGCCTCTGACACATCGGCCTTGACACAGACTATTAGCGCATGAATTTATATTATGATCATCATCATCATCATCATCATCATCATCATCATATCAGCCGTAGCTTAGGATGTCCACTGTTGTACATGGCCCTCCTAGTCTTCAGTTGTCTCGGTTGGAAGGGGCTTGCATCCACCCTGAACCCGCGACTTTAACCAGGTCATCCGTCCATCTCGTTGGTGGACGTCCTACGCTGTGCTTGCCGATCAGTGGTCTCCACTCGAGAACCTTTCATTATCATCATTTCTACCCTATACACGTCCTTATACAGGAACTACAGTAGTTCTCAAGCGGGTCCCGTGGGAATATCGAGATCTTTTATCTATGTGTTATTCCAGACGTCCAGCTATCTACCTATCAAATTTCATCGAAATCCGTCTAGCCGTTTTAGCGTGAAGGAGTAACAAACACACACACACCACATACAGAAACGCACATTCTCACAAACCGTCCCAATATTATATTTGTAATATTTATTAGTAGGATTGCTAGGTTTTGTTTTCATTCAATATGAGGATTAGTAGGATTCAGAACTATGAAGCCATAATTCAAGATTTAGCTGCCAAATCTGACTTTACATTGTAATAATTCGAACAACAATTTGTCATTATAAGTTAGGAGCTCTCTAGGGCACGCTAATCATTATATACAACTAGCTGTTCCCTGCGACTACGTCTGCGATGAATTCATTTATCACGCGCCCGCGGGAACTAAGTCTCAAACTATTTGCAAATTCCCAAAATTTATCAAGATCGCCCAACTCCCCTCCCCCTTCCCATTAGCACCCGCAGTCCTAATAATGCTGTACGTGTCCATGGTCCCATGGGCGACGGTGATCACTTACCATTAGGTGACCCGCATGCTCGTTGGCTAGCTATTTGATAAAAAAAAGATCGGTTACCTTAGGCGTAAAAGCGAACGAACTTTGCATTTGTAATTTTAGTACTGTCGTTTACGACTTCAAAAAATCTTTTAATGCAAAGTATCCTATACTTACTCGTATCCTTCTCAGGATCTCAAACTGCCTCCATGTCAAAATTCATCGTAATCGGTTGAGTGCTTTAAGCGTGTGAGCGCAACAAACTCAAATTTGCATTTATAATACTAGTAGGACCAGCTGCTGCCCGCGACTCTGTCTGTGAAGAATTCGTTTATTGCCATCCCATGAAAACTACGCAATTTTCTGGGATCACTATCCTACGTCCTTCCGCAAATCATAAAATTTAATCGTGAAAAGGTAACAGAAGACACACTTTCACATTTATTTAAAAAAATGTTAAATAATATGCCAAATGTATTATTTTACGTACGGAATCCTCCCCACGCGAGCCCGACTCGCACTTGTCCGGTATTTATTAAGACACTCTTGGGAATAAAACTGCAAAAATAAATTTGTATAATTTAATGAAACAAAACTGTATTTGAAAGTTCTATTAATTTAATACCACATTTCACGACCACAAGACTTAAAACTTTGGGGAATCTAGGCAATAAACGCTGAAGCGTTTTCCAATAGCTTTCGCATCTACCATATCACATTTATTAACGAATTTGCCGAAGTTAACTGAAATAGTTTAATTTCGCAACGTGGTTTGGAAATTGTCGGTTGTAATTGGTTTCAAACTGTTATGCCGTAACCATACAAAGTACAACCTCTCTATCTTGAATAAGTAACTAATTTATTTTTCACATCTCTCCTTCAGAAAAGTAACTTTTCCTCCCTGACGAGAGGGAGCAAAGTGCAACTTTTCTGTTCAAGGCTTTTCTAAGTGTTTTATTGCAAATGCCATTTTTTGAAGTTGATAATTGTAAAGCCACGCCATTTTCTATGCTTGTTGTTCTATAATAATATTTAGAATTATTTTTTTCAAGTTTCTTAATGCTCGGTGTGAAAAGTTGTATGAGCCACTCGGGAGCAAAATTATTTTCATCTTGGGCGTTAACACTTGAACCCCTCATTACGCTCAGGATTCTACTTTATTGCAGAATCCTTCGCTACATTCTGGATTCAATGTACGCCCTCGCCGTAAATACACCATTTTGCTCCCTTGTGACACAAATAACTAGAGAATTACTTAAACTTTTTAGTAAGGAAATAAATTAAGTACTGGCAGGCATAGCCCATTTGATTGTTACGATAAATAAAACAAATATTTTGGCATTCGTTTGTTTTTTGTAACGAATTGGCAAAACTGGAGAATAATTTAAATTCATGTGGTAATTATAATTAATTATCTGTGCTTGAATATTGCTATCACAGAGCAAGTTAATTTCGATTTGAAAGAAACACACAATGGGTTCACGCTTCTCCTTATTCTACGGTTGCGCGATAGCTTGCTGGTCAAATGATTTTAATACCTAACTTTAATGTACTACTCATATTTATTATCTACCTGTCTGCCTACCTGCTGAAGTAATTCATAGTTATCGGTCTCCAAGCTCCCCGTAAATTGCCATAAAAAAAATAACTGCATCAGCGCACTTTTCATATTTTTAATATTGCTAAGCCACCACCCGCCGGCAAGAAAATTAAAAATGAAAACTGGCACAATATCACAGATACGAGGCGCGTAGTTTGCTGGCCAAGTTTTATGTTCGCTGCGTGAAATCTCCTTAAGGCTTACACGGATGTAGCGTCCAAAAACCTTGTCGCACTGCAATAAATGCAAACTGAACTAAATAAATAAATATCAGGACACTCGACATCAATTCGACCACCCAAAGCAAGCAAAACCTGTGTTATTTTTGGGTACTAAGCAACGGATAAACATAATTAAATAGATAGATACATACTTAATTACATATTAAACACCCAGGACTCGAGAATAAAATATTAGTATTTTTATACAAATATCTGCTGACCGGCCGGGGGTCGAACCCGGGACCTAAAGCTTCGTAGTCAGGTTCTCTAACCACTGGGCTATCCAGTTGTCTAAACTGAAACTGCAGTAACAAGCGCCAGAGGGCAGACCAAGGTGAGTCGCTTTCCTTATATTGAGGAACCTAGGGCCATCCTAATAGAAACCTAGGACCAGTCATCTCAAGCTATAGCCTCCTTACAAGAAGAAAATTATAAACTTTTATGTTACCTCATACAAAGTTCTACATCCGTGTTTTAAAGTAATAATGGGTAATTATAGCTCACCGTGTGGAATGCTGGCAGTTAGTTTGAACTAAGTTTTACTACCCGTACAATACATTTCCGCTTTAATGTACTACCAAACCAAGTTTTACTGAATTCTCGAAGTTACTTTAAATAACGATCATTTAAATTGTAGTTTACTGGTGACGTAATTGGGCCAATCAACTTTTTTACCCACACTAATCTGTCCGCGACATTTTTCAAACAATTGCAGATTTTTGTAAGTAAACATATTTTTCTATAATTTAATAGATGGTGTACATGAATACATGCCATCCTACGTAAGTTCAACCTATTAAACCATGAAATATCTTGTTGGAAGTACGATTTTTTGGTAACGCCAGAGACAATTTTGGTAACGCAGGAGACAATTTTGGTTACCTACGCAGGAAACGCCCAAAGTGTCGGTAAAATAGTTGATTGGCCCAATTATGCTTATGTTGATTACACGTTAAAAAACATTGAAAAAAGATTTGATGACTTTATCGAAAACTATGTTATTAAGGGATTACTTGACTGCGTAAAATTGAGAGTTAGCTAAATATCAAAAACACGTATTTTCTTATGTTATGCTGCAACTGGAATAAAAATGTTCTGTTCTAGGTTACAAAAATAGAGTAATACGTCGAGGTCAGCTGGAGCCGCGGCTGAGAATGCCGCGCGATCTAAGCACCTCAAGTACTCAGCTTTGGAGCCAACGTATGACTTCGTGCCTTTTGCGGTCGAGACGGCTGGTCCTTGGGGGGCTGAAGCGAAGTCTTTGGTGTGGGAGCTGGGCCGTAGGCTACGGGACAGGGGTTGCGACCCCCGCTCCGGGTCGTACCTGGTTCAGCAGGTGGCGCTGGCCATACAGCGGGGAAATGCGGCTGGCATTATGGGCACCTTTGAGCCGGGTACGACGCGGAATGGTGGTTTTTAGGTTGTAAGTAGTTTAGGTCTTAGTTTGTAGGTTATATTATAAGTTTAGGTTAATTTTTCTATCATTTGTTCTATGTGTGTGTTAATTATTGTATAAAATAGAGTTATATATATTCATGAAAAATAAACATAAATATTTTTCTCTTCAAGTGCCTCTCCATATAGTGAAGGTTGGCAGTCAGCTGCGCATATATAAATAAATATCAAATAAAATAACTATCACGGGACAATTCACACCAATTGACCTAGTCCCAAAGTAAGCTTAGCAAAGCTTGTGTTATGGGTACTAAGCAACGGATAAATATAATTATATAGATAGATACATACTTAAATACATAGTAAACACCCAAGACCCGAGAACAAACATTCGTATTTTTCATACAAATATCTGCCCCGACACGGGAATCGAACCCGGGACCTCAAGCTTCGTAGTCAGGTTCTCTAACCACTAGGCCATCTGGTCGTCTAAAAATATGATTCATTCTTCTGCCAGTTTAAAAAGCTCAGCAGCGCTCTTGATTCCCGTCCATTCCCGGACATTGTGTAGCCCCGATTACTTCCTACGACCCACTGTTCTTTTCCTTGCCACTGTGACCATCATTATTGAAAATAAATAGGTAACTGTAAACTACGGTGACTTTGAACTAATTGGGGCTTATTCTTCTACTCTAGGCAGTCAACAGAAGCAAACGAGGCGGGGTGGCTGTAGAATTGTGTGTATAAGCGTATGTGTATATGTGTACCTGTACCTACCTACCCCCGGAAATCTCTGGCTAAAATTAGAACTTCGTATCTTGCCGTCCCGCTGACGCTAATATTATTTAATACAAGAGTGAGAGTGACGGTACGATACGAACTTCTATTTTCGAATTTTGTAGTAGCTTCCCAGCGGTTGTGACGTCGCTACGCATCAACATATCATCACAAGCCGCCACGAGATCACACGAAAACATGTCCATCGTCAAAAAAAATAAACAATTCATTTTATCCACGTTTTAACCAGCCTTAAATAAACATCAATCATTTTATTTTCGTCGGCGTCCCAACATGAATGAGTCATGAATAATTTACGCATTTCCTTTTCGTCCTCACTAAACTTCATACGAAGTTCGAACGGCACTTGACTACTAGTGATGGGCGTAAACGAATTATATCGCAAAATTATCTGTCTAGCATAAATTAATGTTTTTAATAGCAGAACGTTTGTATAAGTAAATCGAAGACATGTCAAAAATTAAAAATATTTTCAGGTGCACGATTTGCTGGTTGAACCTTATCCCGAATCTCTACCCTTACCACACCGAATGTGTTTAATGCTTTGTATACAAATACTGTCAAGTGACCCGAAAAACATTTTCATTGCAAAAACTGGTAGAAAATTGGCTTGCTTTTTTGTATTTGAATTTATCTTGGTGCATTAAACATGATTGAACACAAACCGTTGAGTGCTATTACTGCCCTCTTAAAGGGCGATATCTATAAAAAAAAACACTTTTGAGCTATTAATACCATAGTAAAAATTATGAAATAATAATATGATAAATGGAATAATAGCTGTTACACAGAAACTCAGTAATTTTATAAATTTTAGTCGCACCATGTACTACTACATTGAGTTTACAGTGACCGTACCCGATAGCGACGGCGTAAATTATTTGTAGAGGCGCTGTACAATTCTCCATACAAATAATTTAGAGGTGGACATTATTTAACGTCACCGGTTACAACCAGTGACGTGACGAGTCACCGAATCACTGGTTTCACGTCAAGCGACAAAGTGGTGATATTAGTAACGAGCTTCTTTTGTGTTGATGCGAGTTTCGTTTGAACGTCATAGGATAAATCATGGTAGTGGTAAGTACAGGTGGTTAGGTTATCAGGCGGTTTATCGCGCCGTCCCTCTTTAAAGCATCGCTTGAGAAAGAGACGGTGCGCTAACTCACAACAGCCCGCATACTCGTAAAACGTTCTCGCAACGTTAGACTACATTGAAAGTAATTGACGTATCTACATAGATATTGGACCATTTTCAACTAGAATCGGTTTTTTCCGTCACCCAATTGAATCCCATCACTATCTGGACCATGTTATTGACCGACAAGTCTTAACGAGCCGTGAAATAGGACTGTAGCCAATCAGCTGATGCCGGAAAATTGCCTCAAAACCGTTTTCAGCCCTAAGATTTGAGGACATACTTTGTTCCCAAACAAGTTTCAGATAAATAATTTTTAAACTGCAATTTTTGTCCACGGTCATCATAATCATAATATCAGCCGTGGGAAGTCCACTGTTGGACATAGCCTCCCCCATAGACCTCCAATCGCTTCGGTTGGAAGCGGCCTGCATCCATCGCGAACCCTTGGCTTTAACCAGAGGCTATACGGCCAATACATCATCATCATCATCATGTCAGCCGAAAGACGTCCACTGCTGGACATAGGCCTCCCCCAAGGCTCTCCACTCAGACCGGTCTTGTGCTTTCCGCATCCACCGCGATCCCGCGATCTTAACCAAGTCGTCGCTCCATCTTGTTGGAGGCCTACCGACAGCTCGTCTTCCGGTCCGCGGACGCCATTCGAGAACCTTCTGACCCCATCGGCCATCAGTCCTGCGGCCAATACGTTGGCAATAAAATAACAGTTTTTGTATGCGAAATCTGTCATTTTATTGCAATCGCAAGTGTCAGGAACGTTAGGCAATACGGCCTCTGGTCATCCGTCCATCTCTTGGACGTCCTACGCTGCTCTTGTCTATCCGCGGTCTCCATTCGAGAACTTTTCGGCACTATTCTTTTTCTGTTCAGACGTTTCTTTGCTGATGTTCATATGAATGAACTACGCCTTTTTAGAATTCCGTGCTACATAAGGAAGCCGTGGTGGCTTAGTGATTTGACCTATGGCCTCTCAAGCAGAGGATCGTGGGTTCAAAGCCCGGCTCGCACCTCTGAGTGTTTCGAAATTCATGGGCGAAATTACATTTGAAATTTACCACGAGTTTTACGGTGAAGGAAAACATCGTGAGGAAACCTGCACAAACCTGCGAAGCAATTGAATGGTGTGATGGTGTGTGTGAAGTTCCCAATCCACACTAGGCCCGCGTGGGAACTACGGCCCAA
The DNA here is from genome assembly GCF_025370935.1 of Choristoneura fumiferana. NCBI lineage: Eukaryota > Metazoa > Arthropoda > Insecta > Lepidoptera > Tortricidae > Choristoneura > Choristoneura fumiferana. Next base: position 14,824,051 of record NC_133494.1, read on the forward strand.
GCCCTCTCATTCTAAGAGGAGGCCTGTGCCCAGCAGTGGGACGTTATATAGGCTGGGATGATGATGACTACAAAAGGAAAAAAAGGAACCCTTATAGGATCGTTCGTGTGTCTGGCTATCTATCTGTCACAGCCAATTTGCTTTCATAATGCAAACTACTAAGGAATGGAATTCGCTCCCATCGTCTATATTTCCGGGTATATGAATGTATACAACCCAAGGCTGTTCCAGGCTGGAGTGACTTTTCATTGGGTCATTCATTCGGGCTTTTACATATTTACGGGTCAGTTTTATGTAAAAATAAAATATTAATTAATAATCTTTATTCAATTCAAATTAAAAACAATGTCAATTATAATTAGCCGTGGTGGCCTAATGGTTTGACCTATCGCCTCTGAAGCGAAAATTAATGGATTCAAAAGTTTTTCGAAATTCATTTGCGGAATTACATTTGAAATTTATCACGAGCTTTACGGTGAAGGAAAAAATCGTGAGGAAACCTGTACAAACTGCGAAGCAATTCAATGGCGTGTGTGAAGTTCCCAATCCGCACTGGGCCCGCGAGGGAACTACGGCCCAAGCCCTTTCTTTCTGAGAGGAGGCCTGTGCCCAGCAGTGGGACGTACATATATAGGCTGGGATGAAACAAAATAAAATCAACTTAAACCTGTAATACAAACTACAAACTAAGACCTAAACTACAACCTAAAAACCACCATTCCCAAAAGTGCTCAAAAATAAAATACTTAGTAATTTAATTTTAAGATTTAGGTGAAATTCGGTATACAGATAGTTTGAGTCCCGGGGAAGGACATAGTTCAGTTTTTATCCCGGAAAATTTCATAGTTCCCGCGGGATAGAGATAAACGAATTTCAGGCGGATGGAGTCCCGGGCAATAGCTGTTACGTAGATATATCACATCCCTAAATATCCTGTAGCTTATTCCTTTGGTCTAACGAACCCGGATCGGTGAGCAAATGAAGTGTGAGGTAACAAATGAGTGGGATTAGCTAACTCGGCTAGAATCGTATTAATGCGACGCTGTCAGCATCCTGTATTTCGTGTCTACACTCAGTAACTTATTAGTAACTAATAACATTAGAATGACTCTACACCGTGTTTTTATTGGTTTCCGTTAACTTCGGCAGTTAAGGTATATAAGTATGTATGTTTATTCGTTGCCTAGTATCTATAATACAAGATTTGCTTATTTATTAAGAAAATATTAAGAAAATACAAAATATCCATAGGACTAAAGCTACTATTTAATTAAAATAACTAATACTAAAACTTTAATTAAAAAAGAGAGGTGGGCTGCCTGTTACCTCCCTTAACCTATTGCTGAGCTCCCTGTGTAGCTCCAGCGCACCCTTACCCCAAGGACCTAGAGTCTCGATGGCGAAAGCAAAGCAATGATATCGGGCGCCGAGACAGCTATATTTTGTGACCTTGGGTCGTTCCCGGGCGCCTGCCGCCGCCCCCGCATATATTGTATAGCTACTAGTAAGTAAGTGTTAATTATTGCTTGATTATTATATTTATGTCAAACTGTCAAGATGTTTCTTTATTAATCCAGCACATCTGTTACTCCACAATTACTAAAGCAGATAAATACTTTTGTGTTTTCACAAATTTAAAAAGTAATGGTACTTAACTCTACTCGCTAGTAAAATGTAACCGTTTTTGTAGAGCAGTCGGTGCAACCTCTTCTCGGAGCAATCAATTCGAGCAGCATTACGTAAAAGACTGAAATTGTAAATCAATCTTCTCATACATCTAAAACAAAGAACACACCTAGATTCCTGAAAGTTTTGGATTATAAATATAGACGTTTAAAAGAATGAGAAATCATTTCCTCAATTTGTGTCTACAATTTCTTCTGTTTTGGGGTCGACACTTAAAACAAAGGCAGTAGTAACAGCCAACCCACTTAGCTCGTCTTAGCGGTTGCCAAAACCAGAGACAAGAAAAAGCTCAAGATAGTTCACTTTACAGTAAACACGTTCCTTAGTTCCAGTCAATGAGGGCTATCGCGTATGAATTCGCCACTGGAGGCGCTAGTGTAGCGTGAGGTCTCCGAAATGTCAAATCTCATAGTTTTTGGGTGAGCTACGCGGGTTTATTTATAATTAGAATAATTTTGTGAATATTTTGCAATATCTGAAATTAATTATGGCAAATATGCGTTCCGGGGCAATGAATGTCTGTGTTTTGAGAAAGTTTTGTCTTTCGGAAACCTTTGTCCTCCCTTTTTTCCGAACAAAACGGGGACTATGCAACACTGTGGCATGCTCGATATTTTTATGGTATACGGTTTTAAGGTGTATTAACTATGATTTTAATCTAAACTTTGTTTTCACGCCCGTAATAACAGACTTTGAAAGTCATACTTAAAAACCTCACGCAACAGTGCGCCATCTAGTGAGACAAAAAACGATAGCCCTCATTGGCTATAGCCCGCATAGGTATAAATTAATTGTTAGAACAGTTGACGAATGTATTGTGTGAAGTACAAAGTTCGCAATAAAATAAAAACTAATACTTAAATATGATAAAGTCCAAAATCATAAAGCCTGGTATGTTATAAAATGGTAGACTTACGAAGAAACTTACTTCATTATTTGTCAAAAACTGATTGAAATAAAAATGATTTTCTTCTAAGAGTATTTGGAAATATTTTCTGTTCGCTAGTATTGCGCTGTGCTTTGAAGTATTTGGATTATTCTTTCTATCATTATGAAAAAACATACAATACACACAATATACTTTGATATCTGTAAATGTTTCAAAACGTTTATGCTTTAAGGCGGTTTTTTTTTATTCAGCGTTTAAATTGTAAAGTGATCTCACTATACGAGTCTACGCAAACTTTACGCGAGAGACGATACAAAGCGTTGAATACTAATGAGAGCTTAAGCAGCTCTTAAATGCTACATGAAGCACTTTTATTGTTACAGCGTAATCTAATACGTACGTAAAATTAAACTCTAATCTCTGCCTCTTCATTTCAGCCCCTTGTGGCAACATACGTAAGTCGACATAGCCTAGCGAATTAGCTCGTTGAAATGACATGAGTGCGTGTGAGCTAACTTTGGGGGCGGCAGACGTGAACTTGCCTTCGAAATCCAAAAGCTTAATGGTTACTTGACCTGAAATGTATATTTCAGAACTAAATTATTGTTATTATTATTTTAAAATTTACGACGGTGGAAGCATTCTACATTTCCACTGAACGTAGATATAGTTTAGATATAAGTAGTTAGTGTTTAGTATTGTAACTAAGGGACCCCATACATCCCTGTATTTTTATTATTATTATTTTTTGTATTCTTTTTTTCTTTAATTGTATAATATAGTTTTTAAGTATTTTATTTGTAATTATATAATTATGAAAAAATGACTTTCTGCCAAGTTTCTTGCGGCGCATTCTTCTTGGCAATGATGGTCTTTCCGAAAGCGCTGATAGTTTAAAAAATGACGTGTAAAAGTGCCCATTGCGGCCTATTTACTGAATAAATCATTTGAATTTTTTATTTTTTGTTTAATTTGACAATGGGTAGGCCATATCGATGGTCTAGTAAAAGACTAAGGGGCTGTTTCACCACCCATTGATTAATTTTATTTGACGGATAAATGTGATGCCGTCTCTATTCGAACAAAGCAAACATCACATTTATCCGTCAAATAAATTTACCTAATCAATGTATGGTGAAACAGCGGGTAAGACTTAAAAATGTGCTTAGCGCAAAATTTTGAATTTTTAACATTTGAATGCCAAATATACAAAATTTTGTACTTAACATATTCGTCTTCTAGACCATCGCACAAAGAATGGATGGCCGTTGGGGCCTCAAAGTTCTCGAATGGAGACCGGTGGGAGCCTACGGCAGAAATGAAATGAAAATTTATTGCGTAAGAATTAAGGTTTTAGATTGCAGTTATATACCTACACTTAAACTTAGTTTCACTTAACCCTACCTTTACAGGTGTACAGGTGTATCGTATAACGATCCAAATCTGCTACCCCTTGGAGCTGTCATAAAATCAAATTTCTAAGGTATTTTGACTTCTAATTGACTACAGACAATAGGTGGAACTAAATAAAAGCTTCTAAAAACTCGAAGCCACACCAGCCACGGTTTGCGCGACACCGCAGTTGTTGTGTACAGACATCTGTCAACCCTTTCTCAACAACCAGCGGATTGAGACGAACAGTTTTTGCTGTTTCATCCAATTAAGAGGAGGAGGAACAAACAAGGTGTTTTTGTTGTCTTATGTCTCATATTTCAACCCTTACTATGGCAGAGGGACGTTTATGTTTTTTTTGTGTTTCATACATTATGCTTAGGGCTTTGCTAACAGTGGATATTCATAGATTAAATACCTACAAATTTGTATGGAGTCCGACTCACGCTTGGTTTTTTATTTTATTTTGTATTTGTATTTGTATACATAATTAGTTTAGGACACTGACTAATTCTAATTATGTGAAAATAAAAACATTTTCAAATAACTGTTAACACTTTGTTTTATATTTGTACAGTCGCCATCGTAATCATAAGAACATTGTAGGGACATTGTGTAAGGATGTTGGTTTGGGTACAATATAGTCTCTACGTCCTCGTAGCACATTGCTACGGCATTGCTACGTCGTAGCATAAACATTTCGTAGCACAAGTCACAACGCCTTAGCATAGAAAAGTTTGGAGTAAACTAAAAAAAACCTTTCAAACTATAAAGATTAAAACTGGATAATAAACGGCCCTCTGCTGGGCACTTGTCACTCAGAATGAGTGAAGAGGTTATTCGATGTAGTTCTCACGCAGCCCCATTGTGGATTTGGGAACTTCACACAATCCCTTGAATTGCTTCGTTTGGTGCGTGCAGCTTGTGATAAACTTCAAATGCAATTTCGTTTTTAGGGTTCCGTAGTCAACGAAGAACACTTATAGTTTCGCCATGTCTGTCCGTCTGCCTGTCTGTCTGTCTGTCTGTCCGCGGCTATGCGCAAAGACCGTTAGTATTAGAAAGTTGTAATTTGGTATGAATATGCGTATCAGTCACGCCGACAAAGAGGTAAAGTAAAAAATAAATTGTTTATGGTACCTCCCATAGACGTAGAGTAGGGGTGTTTTTTTTTCTCGACTAACCCTAAGTATAGTATTGGGGATCGATGGATAGGTCTTTTAAAACCATTGGGGGGTTGCTAAGACGATTTTTCTTCTCAGTGATCTGTTTGCGAAATATTCAACTTTAAAGTGCAAATTTTTATTAAAATAAAATTAAAAAAAAAAACAAATTTACAAGGAAAATTATAGCGGCTAAGATTTCTTGAGAATTATTAGTAGTTTAAGAGTAAATAGCAGCCTAAGGTATAAAACGTACCTAAACTTGGAAGATTCCGTACACAATAAGAAATCCTTACTATTATTACTTGATTATATACATATTACTTGATTTTTCGCAATGGCTACGGAACCCTACCCTGGGTGTGTCCGACATGCTCTTGGCCGGTTTTATTGAATACATTTTTTTAATACTTGCCGCTTATTTGCATAGAAATATGTAATTTTATATTTTATTTTAACAACACAGTAAGACCTGAAGTCTACAAGAACAGATCGCCTTCAGAAATAAGTTCACATTAATTGTATACCAGTTACTTTCCCGTGTTTTATGTACAAAATCTCTTCCAAATCAATTAGTAAAAAAACGTGTCTACAGTTAATTTTCATTATCATTATCTGCTAGCATAAAAATCTCTCCTTTATAACGTCACAATAAATAATGACTTACCACTTGCGCACCGGTTGCCCATTGCCACTTCAATCGACACATTTTACTTTCACCTTTTTCCTAATGTCTAATTCTAAAGCAATTCTTATATAAAATATAAAGCCCGCAGTGGTCATTTATAGGAAATAATATTAACATTAATTTCCTCAATATATAAGCAACAAAGTCAACAAAATGCGAAGTCAGCTTCGACTCGAGGCCATTTTTAATAATGGTTGCAATCAGAATTTTTCCGCAATATACCAAAACAAAATCGCTGTCAAGATACGATGTGGCCTGCGGCACAGCGAACATATTTAAAACAGTTTGTAAACAAAGCAAAGCAATAGCTTTACAGCTATTTTGGGATCAAATTGAGCTATTTTGGATGTTTTTATATTTAAAAAATACCCATACCAATTTTTTTAATGTAAAAGTACCTATGAAGCCGTTCGCTGAATCGTTAATGAAATACGGGATGCACATATAGGATAGTTTTTGACACGGAAAATGGCATAGTTTCCACGGGATAGTGACAAAGGATTTCTTTTCTTCTTTTAGGTATTGCACAGATGCACCCCACAGTACTGATTTTAGATGTACCCATGATGCACAGTTTTAGCGAAGAAGCAATAAATTCGTGACGTTCATTGATGTTTTGTTTACAAACTGTTTTAAATATGTTTGCTGTGCCGCAGGCCACATCGTATCTTGACAGCGATTTTGTTATGGTATATTGGGGAAAAATTCTGATTGTAATCATTATTAAAAAAATGGCCACGAGTCGAAGCTGACTTCGCATTTTGTTGACAAAGCCATTTGCTTATATTTTAAGGAAATTAATGTTAATGTTATTTCTTAAAAATTACGATTGCAGGCTTTATAATTTATCTAAGCATTGTTTTAGAATTAGACAAAAGCTATTGCTTTAGCTATTTTGGGATCAGATAACCATTATAATACTGCTATCATACGGAAAAAAGATGCGTGTGTAAGTCTGTAATAATTTTTCCGAAACTAAGTTACATGTGTACTATACATTTTGCAGGTGGTAGGACCTTGTGCAAGGTCCGCCCGGATTGCTACCACCATCTTGCTCGCTAATCCTGCCGTGAAGCAGCAGTGCTTGCACTGTTGTGTTTCGGCGTGGAGAGTAAGACAGCTGGTGAAATTACTGGCACTTGAGGTATACCATCTTAGGCCTCTAGGTTGGCAACGCATCTGCAATCCCCCTGGTGTTGCAGGTGTCTATGGGCGGTGGTGATCTCTTACCATCAGGAGACCCACTTGCTCGTTTGCCATCCAGTCGAATAAAAAAACCGGCCAAGAGCGTGTCGGACACGCCCAAAATAGGGTTCCGTAGCCGTTACGAAAAAATTAAGTATTTTTTTTTAAGGATTTCGTATTTTATACGGAATCTTCCAAGTTTAGGTATATTTTTTACCTTAGGCTGCTATTTACTCATAAACTACTAATAATTCTCAAGCAAACTTAGCCGTTATAGTTTTTCTTGAAAGTTTGATATACTTACTACCATCCTGAATTTTATCAAATTTTTCCACCCACCGGTTTAGATTTTAGAGGGGGGGGACGTTCGATTTTAATGAAAATTTGCACTTTAAAATTGAATATTTCGCAAACAAATCACTGAATCGAAAAATCGTCTTAGCAAACCCCTAATGGTTTTGAAAGATCAATCCAACGATACCACACACTGTAAGGTTGGATGAGAAAAAAAATCACCCCCACTTTACGTCTATGGGAGGTACACTAAATTTTTTTTTTTTAATTTTTATACCATTTTGTCGGCATAGTTAACATACATATTCGTGCAAAATTACAGCTTTCTAGCATTGATAGTCCCTGAGCAAAGCCGCGGACAGACGGACAGACAGACAGACAGACATTGCGAAACTATAAGGGTTCCGTTTTTGCCATTTTGGCTCCGGAAACCTAAAAAGCTTGTATTAAAATATTTTTTTAAATAAATTTATTAATTGATTTCGAATATGAATAATAATATGCACGTCAATGTACGAGTAGAAATAGATGCGTTTTTTTGCCGATAAATGCGCATACTGCCTTTATCATGTTTACAGCCGCAACCTTTTCACTTAGCGCCGTAGGGTGGACATTTTTAATTTCCCCAAGTGACGCGCGGCCAGCCCGGGCGAGATCCCGGTCGGATCCGGTTGGCCCGGATAGATAAACAATAGAAAACTTGCTCTAAAACTCCGCTGAATAAATGTTTTTCAGCTAAACACGTGTCTGCGAAGGCAGTTTTTAGGTATTTGCGACCTTGCAAGTTCTTTTGTTTTATGTAGTTGAGATAGAAAAAGCAAAACGACACGTGTTCTTTATGTCAGTCTGAGACGTTTGAGAGGAATATTCACAAATTTTGCATGAAAAATGGGATTACATTACGGTGCTATTTTTTTTTATCGTATAATTAAATGAACACGATGCTTGGACTTTTTTGCGTGATAAAATCCCAAATATGGAAATACACCGAAGAACTAAAGTCATCGACATAGCTCGGAAAATATGCAAGTTGCAGTGGTAATCTTTGTAGCGTTCTAAAGTGGAGGCGTTTGTTCAACTGCGGAAGTCTTTGTGGCGTTCTTAAATGGAAGCCTTTACTTCAACAGTGGATGTCTTCCGGCTATTGCTGATGATAAACAAAATATTCGACTAACCCATTACCCCAAAACCAACCTTAATAAATAATGAACAACAAAATTATACTTCAGCAAAACTTAATTGCTAGTCCGTGTTATTTAATTTGGTCGCAGACTTTGGCGTTAAATGTTGAAAATTGAAATGCTTAACTTTAATAACTTTTGTAAGTAGCGGCAGGTGTGGGTTAACTAAATGTTTCCCAGTTTAACTTTCTGGTTAGGCTTGACTTGAAAGAAATACTTAGTTTAATTTTTAGCCATTGAACGTATTTTCTGGTTAATTTGAATTGAAAGGTTTAATAGGCTTATTTATTTAAAAATCGTAGGTATTCATTCATCATCATCATCATCATGTCAGCCGAAAGACGTCCACTGCTGGACATAGGCCTCCCCCAAGGCTCTCCACTCAGACCGGTCTTGTGCTTTCCGCATCCACCGCGATCCCGCGATCTTAACCAAGTCATCGCTCCATATAGGTATTCATTGTAGTTAACAAAGTAAACTTAAAACGTACTTAAACTTCATCATCATCCACAGGCCTCCTCTCAGGATGAGAGGACTTGGGCCGTAGTTCCCACGCGGGTCCAATGCGGATTGAGAACTTCACACACACCGAAATCTACACTTGCATGATTTCATTAGTCTATTAGGTAGCCCAACACACCAATAGACAACACTACACAAGACACAACAATAATTATTAAGTAGATAAGTAGTAAGATAGTGTGTGTCATTGCGGTGTGAATCGGCCACTGGCTTAGCATAATGCTGAGACGTTAAGAAAATCTTGATTAACATTATTATTATAGCACTGTAGCGACCTCTTTGCGCCGATCAATGATTGTGTCCCAATCGATCGATGCTTGCTGGTTGTTGGTTGACAGGAGAAAGGTTCTTGAAAGGAGACCGCGAACCAGAAAATGCAGGTCCCAATCCCCCCAATAGGTGGACTGATTGATGGCACTGGGAAAGTTACGGGCTATCGGTGGTTGCAGTTAGCAAGTTGTCGTTCAATGTGATGTTCCAAGTGAAAAGTAATTTGTTTAACAGTAGCGGATGATGATGATAACCCTTCTATCCCTAAAGATAAATAACTCGGAAAAAATAACTGAAACAGGTTATTTTTTTATTTGCCGTAAAACTACCCCCACAGTCCAAGAGTTTCAACAGCAAAAGTCTCAAATATCATTTAGGTCTATTAATCAAATTCGCATATTAAATATTTAATTAAAAATGTTAATATTTTTAATGTTTATTTTTATTAGGATAGTTTTTACTTCAAAGAATAGTTAGTTATTAATCTTGTCACTTAATGAAAGTTACCATATTAAGGGGCTGGTTCACCACCCATTGATTAATTTTATTTGACGGATAAATGTGATGCCATCTCCGTCCATTCGAACAAAACAAACAGAGATGGCATCACATTTATCCGTCAGATAAATTTAATCAATGGATGGTAAAACAGAGGGTTAATGTTGTTGTGCGTATTTACATTATTAGGTAAGTATAGGCCAAAATATTGTTTTTGAATTAATTATGATTGTAATCCTTCTAATATTATAAATGCAAAAAAAAATGTGTGTTTGTTTGTTTATTTTTTTACTCAGCACAACAACTATACGCACATAAAAGGTTTTCGTTTCCGGCAGCGGAATTACGAAAAACCTTTTAAAAGCCATGAGCGTCCTGAAAACACACCTTAAATGATAAATAAGGTTAATTAAAGACGACAGACAAGCTAAATGGCAATTATTTCTATTTTGCCGAGTAACGTTACATTTTAAGACCAATTAGGTTAATAATCCGTACGTCCCTAAATAATTAGGGATGTCAACGCTTGGAGATTTTTTGCGTAAAATGCGCAGGTTTTATCAAATCCGCTAGTCAAAATAAATGCGTTTGTTTTTCATAACTAAACAAGATGTCAGGCGCAAACATGAATACCGTGGTCATATACATACGTGGCACAAGTGCCAGTATATTCATTTTCGAGTGCCAACTGTCGCAGAAAACACAATCGATTGATTCAAGTATGCAGCAAATTAACAGCGTTTATATACCTACTGAGCTGGCAACGTTGTATTTTTGTTAGTTTTTCTCGATTATTCCATAAATATTGAATGATAATTAAAAATGTGGTCCGATAGAACTGTTCTTAATATATAAGTAAATTTGTCTACTCCAATAATTATTCGTGATAGACTTTTATATTCCTTAAAAACGAACAAATGTTTATTAACGGTTTAATTAACTTATATATTAAGAACAGTTCTATCAGACCACATTTTTAATTTTCATTTATTTTTTATGGAATAATCGAGAAAAACTAACAAAAATGCAACGTTGCCAGCTCATCAGGTATAAACGCTCTTAAATTGGTATTAGTTTTTGAATTTGGAATTCAGGCTTCGAGTAGAGAGTAGACCGGTGATGCCTGTACTATACGCAGACGGCGGTACAAGATTTTTAGAGGCAGCACTGCACTGTACAGCGTTCCGTTGTTATTTTTTTTGAAAATTGTTTGTGTATGTATCTGCATTCAATTTTGCTATCGACTTAGATGAATTAAAATTAGTTAGAATAGAAACAAATGAATGCCTTGTGCTAGCTGGGGTGGTAAATTGATAGAAATACGGAAAATGCATCAAAAAATCATAATCCCTTATGCTCCAGATTATTTTATAACTAAATAAACTCCAAGAAAGCAGTAACAAATGGCGTCTAAATCTTGACAGACAAGCGATCTCCGTGAAATAATCTCGCTGTAGCTTAATAAAATATTAGCGAGTGATATGTTCGGAGAGAGCATGCAAATTTTATCCACGGCTTTGCCTAAGCCGAAGACTTAAGTACTTAATTTACGTGAATATGAGATGGGTTTTACAAAGACCCAGGTGTCTTTTAATACCGTTTTGATTCTTGTAACAGTTTGCCATACAATCGAGTTGGGAAGAATGCCAGCTTTCTGAGTAGGTACACTTTTAACCCTTAAATTTACAGTGTGCACCACAATGTACATGACATGATTCAAGACTCTTGAATCAAATTCTCCTGAGTTGTAATATTTTTGTATTTTTTCTTCAATGTAGATTTTTTTGGACTATAAGGTAACGGCGAGGTTTGAATCATGAACTTTTTAATGAACGACTTTTTTCGCGAATCGATTTTTCTGGGTCGATTCAAATCGATCTTTTCTGGAAAGAACCGCCATCCATAATTCACATAAACCAATGAAAATGCCGTCATTTTTTAATAATTTAATTTAAGTACCTGGGCGACCGAGCTTTGCTCGGGCTAAAACTCGATAACAATCGTTTTCCCAGAGATACCAAATAAACCCCTACATACCAAATTTCATCGAAATCGTTCGACCCGTTTTCGAGATCCCCAAAATATATTTATACACACCGTGGGCTCTTATAACCCGAAAGATTTAAACCAACGATTCTAGAGCCTAATTAGAGTATATAAAGTGGTAATATAGTCTAAATAAATAAATCCTGGAAACAAAAAAAAAAGTCCAATAGCGCATAATTTTCGAGTTATTCATTATTTAATAATAAACTCAAGTTGTAAAATCTCAAGTCTAACACACCCCAAGTATATGTGTGATGTAGGTATACAGTTGGGCGAAAATCAGCTTTACCGATTGAGTATGACAAATTGCGTCAACCTGGCAACCTGCTAAACATAATCTTATTTAAAGGTGACCATAGCAACCCTACCATTACGACCAACAGCGAACTAAGTAGATCGATGTTGATTGGCCGTGATAATCTCCATAGAGACTGCTGTTTTAACGTTGCTATAGCACCAAATCCCTCTCCGCACTCGCCGATCGTATGATGTCGGAGCAACTCGTGAAGTGTCGTTTGCTTACTCTGTTTCTGGGCGTGGGATTGGATTATCAATCTCACTCTTTTAACAAAAAAATTCTTACAAGGAAGTACTTTCAAAAAAAATATTTTCTTAAGATACTTAATTGGGCATATTATGTTGATATAACATTATTTACTCGCATTATTGCCAGAAATACGCTGTTTAAATGTGTCGGGTTATTAGAGCCCACGGTGTACAAGAATTGCTCGTTTAAAGGTATTAAATATATTATATAGATTTAAAATTGTCTGTACATTCTCGTTTTTTTTGTTGTATAAATAATCTTTTTTTGTAAATTTGTGGGGCTGGCGGACACGAGATTTGCGTGGGTTTCCTATTAATAAACATGTGCGTTTGCCTAACAAGGTTTCGGGTGAACCTTTTCTTTATGTTTACGTGACGTCATTGGATGCCTTTGATTATGACAGTATTAAGGTGTTCCTTTACAGTTACATTACAACATCCACGCGCGTTGGGAACGTGCAGCCGGGCTTGTGTCCGTTACCAGTCGTCTATAATGTATTTTTCCCGACTGTACGCGGGCGTTTTCAAAAAAAGTGTGAAATTTTGGAAAAAACATGGTTTTTCCTACTCAGAATCAAGAGCACAATCGATTCCGATTGTTTAAAAAAGTCCCAATTTTTTCATACAAAATTTTATGAGTCAGTTTTGTCACGCCCATATATACTAAGTGTATGAAAAAACGTCGCCAAACTGTAATTTTTTTTGGGGAAAATTTTTTAAACTATCGTAATCGATTGAGCTCTTGATTCTTAGTAGAAAAAACCATGTTTTTTAAAAAATTTCACATTTTTTTTGAAAACGCCCGCGTACAGTCGGGAAAAATACATTATAGACGACTGGTAACGGACACAAGCCCGGCTGCACGTTCCCAACGCGCGTGGATATTTTAATGTAACTGTAAAGGAACACCTTAATACTGTCATAATCAAAGGCATCCGTTTTTGCCATTTTGGCTCCGGAACCCTAAAAATGGTCTACCGATAACCTTCATGTACTTGATATCAGAAGGCTACGCCTTGCTAATAATAATAGTCTGGTGGTTTACGTAAACTGATTTATTTACATGAGATATTCAGGGCCCGAATTCAACGTTGTCAAAGTGATATCACACCTACGCGTAGGTATATCAATATCGTTAACAATATGCCTACAGCTGACAACGGTAGACGACGCAGGTATTAGGTACGAGTATATCCCACTCTTACGCTTACAGAGGCATCCAGTTTATACTAACTCAATACTCAACCTGCGGCTCACATACAAAAAGGTAGCCCAAATAGCATAGAAATTTTATATTTTTTAATCATTAAAAAAATAGTTTAATTACTAACTATATTTTTTTTTGGTCAGCAAACTGTTTTCGGCTCAATTTTCTGGTTCGTTTGTTTATTCGTATACCTAATTGTATTGGTGGCAGCTTCATTGGTTCCATCCCAGCCTATATACGTCCCACTGCTGGGCAGAGGCCTCCTCTCAGAACAAGAGGGCTTGGGCCATAGTTCCCACGCGGGCCCAGTGCGGATTGGGAACTTCAGACGCACCATTGAATTGCTTCGCAGGTTTGTGCAGGTTTCCTCGCGATGTTTTCCTTCACCGCAAAGCTCGTGGTAAATTTCAAATGTAACTCCGCACATGAATATCGAAAAACTCAGAGGTGCGAGCCGGGGTTTGAACCCACGACCCTCTGCTTGAGAGGCGATAGGTCAAACCACTAGGCCACCACGGCTTCCTTGGTTAATGCGAATTAACTATGTTTAAGAATAATGTACCGTTTGTGCCCAAATAACCATGAAAACATTTGGACCTGAGGACAATCAAATAAATTCACACAGAGGCCCATGGCACCATAGCTATAGTTGTCAGCTCGAGTATTTGGTATGGATGGAGCTAGTTTGCGATACTGGAAAGTACATAAAATACTTTTAATCTCGGAAAATTGCATAGTTCCCGCGAGAGGGAGTCGCGAGCAACAGCTAGTGAAATATGAATCTGGTTAGCGTCCAGTTACGATATCACCTGAAAGGTGTAGAATAATGCCACAGATCTCACGCAGATACGAAAATAAGAAAATCACGGAGAAAATTGGATAAGTATCATAGGTAGATGCTTATTTGGTAAAGGTATTACTAGACTACGAATGGATTTGTGTAACTACTCCCAAATCTGGTAAATAATGACGGTCAAAGTACACGGTAGAAAAACAAAGTTATATTCTATTGAGTGACTAATGAGATGGGTTTGTTTTCAAAAATGTCTCGGATTGAGTGTACCTACGGTAGACATGATGGAATAATATTTTTGTTGAATATTAGTAAATTTTGTAT
>NC_133494.1:14838777-14841856 GCF_025370935.1 Choristoneura fumiferana
ATACTCTGATCGCTTGAAGTTTCAATTTTAACGATACAATTTGTCGAAAGAACACGTAATGTGTGACCTATACGAGATTATATTATATATACACAGCAACACAAAATTTGGCCCACTCTATATACAAAATTACCTATTTTTGCATACATTTGAGGGCCAGATTTTTTGTCTATTATGTCAAATAGGTAAGGAATGCTAATTGTATTTGTCATGCAAAATAATAAGTTTGCAACTGAAGATGTAATAATTCGAGATCGGTTTATCATTTTCAGCACGAGCATGTTAAATGGATATTAGATATATCTATCATGTTGCTAACGTAACGTAACGTAGTAAAAAAATTGAACAACTTCAATTTAATGTTTTCAAACAATCTTTATGGACGTCTTCAGTTATGTTACTCGACAGCTTCACTGGCCAGAATTTTAAATAATAAATTTAAATTCCAGTTTACAGCGGAAAATCCAATCCGCTTAGGTTAGGTAAGGACTACCTGAAATGCTCGAGAAGTCACAATAACTATAAAACAATGGACTTAAATTTCTAAAGACAGATTCCCTTAGAATAAACTGTAGGTTTATGGTAGCATGTTTTTTAATCTTATGACACTGGCCTAACCAATCCGTTTAGCAATAAGTACCTTAATACGACAATAGCTATAGAAACAATACACTGAAAATTCCAAGCCAGCTTTCTTTTTAAATAAGCCGCAAGTTTGTGGTAGCAAATTACGAAATTCTATTACTATCTATGACAGACAGGGATTAAAGTTAAGGTTGCTTTGGCAGCTATTGTCTTTGTTTTGTCAGTTGCAGGTATCTAGGCAGTTTTTGAATGCAGAAGACAATGTAACGGGAAGGCGATAAGTTAATTAATAGAATGCAAATAGCGTGTTATTTTAAATGGTACTGAAATTAACTTGTGAGCCTACACTCTGGATTTACTAGATGTTCCTGGCATCCAATGAATTCGTTCTAAGCACATATAGTTACTTCCAACCAACTTTGTTTCATGGAAAAGTACATGAAGGAGTTATTTTGTTACCAACAAAAAATCCTGATTTGAATCTTAACCTTTTGTTCTTATGTATCCATACGGTACATACATATGTTTAGGGTGTGTGGTTATACCTCATTTCAAATTACGATTCACTTCACAGATGAGTCAACTGTCATCATTGTTTAAGTTTGTCTCACATTTTACGTTCGAAGTGTCATCATACTCATCAACCGGGAGAACGTCCCTATAGGTTTTTCTGAACCGGTGGTAGATTTTTTTTATGACATGCATAAGTGCTTGTTAGAGCCTTTGAATAAAGATTTTGACTTTGACTTTGGATGTTTGCATGGGAATATACCGTGTGGGTGGAGCAAATTTTAAGACATAATTCGATCGTACGTCGAATGCCCGGTTCACATTATTGATACTGAGTAATTAGCGTATAGGGATAGCAGTCACGTCTATTATAAAAACAAGGTATAAATGTAGTCATACATTGTATCAAAAATATTATCTATTACTGACACCAAAAAAATTGTATTCATTAAACTTTTTCAGTATTATGTAATCACAAAATGCTTCAGAAAAGTTGCATACTTAAATAAATCCATTTAAATGTATCCACCTGTAGGCAAAAATAAGTATACATGATTGGGTTCCATATACAAATAACCACACCAATTTGGCAAATATTTGTATACGCCCTTTGATTCATAAATATGTAACACGATTTGATATTTTGATTCGTTTTGAAGAATTACTGTTTTGTTTAAGATTACATGTCTGTCTCTTTCGTAACCTGCATGCGGGTAGGAAATACATAACTACGAATCCATACTCCATTAAAATAATATTATATACTGGTGACCCGTTTCCGGCACAACACGGTTACGGTATACATAGACACCGTGAATCACACTATTTATTTGTGAAACCGCATCAAAATCCGTTGCGTTAGTTTGAAAAGATCTAAGCGTACAGACAAAAAAAGCGACTTTGTTTTATACTATGGAGCGATGAATTGAAAGTAACTCTGTCTGTTCCGGTATCACGTCGAAACCGACTGGTTTCGACTGTCAAGGGGCTGAACATAGGGTACTTAGTTTTTATCTCCAAAGCAACCCTTAAGGGGAGAAATGGGGGATGAACTGACTGGAGTGAGCTGGATGAAATTTGGTATGGATATATTTAATTTTTTATACACCATCAAAATCACCAAATACTTGGAACGTCCAGAGTGGTCATTAATTCGACTAAGCCAAAGCGATCAAGTTGTTCGGGTCATCCACTGAGGACAGATCCACTGAAGCATCTATAATTTGCAATCTTTAATCATTGTAATTTTAATTATAGATCTCTCATCCGTATCGTACGAAACACAGTAGCAGGACTAGCCAGCTCCTGCTTCACGTCGATATTCTGTGAGAGTGTGGTACTACCCCGTCGAGCCCGCCCATTCGTACTGCAACCACCAAGAACTGGCTACAGTGCGGCTCTACCCTAAACAATTAACAATAAATTAAAATAAATAAACAAAAAAATGCTTAGTGCACCTTTCTGAGAATGACCCTAAACTGAAATTCAATATTTACAAGCCAGTTCAATCTAAATACTGTCAAGTGCGTCATAGAATAATCGTGAGATAGACCGTATGCAGTGACAAGTCCGCACTGTTTTCGTGAATTGTCAAATCAGTTAAATATACAACTTACGATTCTATGCCAGTCAGACAAGGTTTGTTGTTGCAGTCTGATACATATTTATGAATCAAACGGCGTATACCAATATTTGCCAAATTGGTGTGGTTATATGTATATGGAACCCATTCATGTATACTTATTTTTGCCTACGAGGTGGATACATTTAAATGGAATTTATTTAAGTATGCAACTTTCTGGAAGCATTTTGTGATTACATAATACTGAAACAGTTTAATGAATACAATTTTTTGGTGTCAGTAATAGATACATATTTATGATGAAAATGTGTGGCTACATATTTTTCAATTTTTTTTGTGTATACATACTTAGACGTGACTGTACATTGCGGGGCACACTGGCGTTAACTGCAAAAGCACCAC
>NC_133494.1:14843899-15015604 GCF_025370935.1 Choristoneura fumiferana
GGAAAAATACTGAAACAGGTTATTTTTTTATTTGCCGTAAAACTACCCCCACAGTCCAAGAGTTTCAACAGCAAAAGTCTCAAATATCATTTAGGTCTATTAATCAAATTCGCATATTAAATATTTAATTAAAAATGTTAATATTTTTAATGTTTATTTTTATTAGTTTTACTTCAAAGAATAGTTAGTTATTATCTTGTCACTTAATGAAAGTTACCATATTAGGGGCTGGTTCACCACCCATTGATTAATTTTATTTGACGGATAAATGTGATGCCATCTCCGTCCATTCGAACAAAACAAACAGAGATGCATCACATTTATCCGTCAGATAAATTTAATCAATGGATGGTAAACAGAGGGTTAATGTTGTTGTGCGTTTACATTATTAGGTAAGTATAGGCCAAAATATTGTTTTTGAATTAATTATGATTGTAATCCTTCTAATATTATAAATGCAAAAAAAAATGTGTGTTTGTTTGTTTATTTTTTTACTCAGCACAACAACTATACGCACATAAAAGGTTTTCGTTTCCGGCAGCGGAATTACGAAAAAACCTTTTAAAGCCATGAGCGTCCTGAAAACAACCTTAAATGATAAATAAGGTTAATAAAGACGACAGACAAGCTAAATGGCAATTATTTCTATTTTGCCGAGTAACGTTACATTTTAAGACCAATTAGGTTAATAATCCGTACGTCCCTAAATAATTAGGGATGTCAACGCTTGGAGATTTTTTGCGTAAAATGCGCAGGTTTTATCAAATCCGCTAGTCAAAATAAATGCGTTTGTTTTTCATAACTAAACAAGATGTCAGGCGCAAACATGAATACCGTGGTCATATACATACGTGGCACAAGTGCCAGTATATTCATTTTCGAGTGCCAACTGTCGCAGAAAACACAATCGATTGATTCAAGTATGCAGCAAATTAACAGCGTTTATATACCTACTGAGCTGGCAACGTTGTATTTTTGTTAGTTTTTTCTCGATTATTCCATAAATATTGAATGATAATTAAAAATGTGGTCGATAGAACTGTTCTTAATATATAAGTAAATTTGTCTACTCCAATAATTATTCGTGATAGACTTTTATATTCCTTAAAAACGAACAAATGTTTATTAACGGTTTAATTAACTTATATATTAAGAACAGTTCTATCAGACCACATTTTTTAATTTTCATTTATTTTTTATGAATAATCGAGAAAAACTAACAAAAATGCAACGTTGCCAGCTCATCAGGTATAAACGCTCTTTAAATTGGTATTAGTTTTTGAATTTGGAATTCAGGCTTCGAGTAGAGAGTAGACCGGTGATGCCTGTACTATACGCAGACGGCGGTACAAGATTTTTAGAGGCAGCACTGCACTGTACAGCGTTCCGTTGTTATTTTTTTTTGAAAATTGTTTGTGTATGTATCTGCATTCAATTTTGCTATCGACTTAGATGAATTAAAATTAGTTAGAATAGAAACAAATGAATGCCTTGTGCTAGCTGGGTGGTAAATTGATAGAAATACGGAAAATGCATCAAAAAATCATAATCCCTTATGCTCCAGATTATTTTATACTAAATAAACTCCAAGAAAGCAGTAACAAATGGCGTCTAAATCTTGACAGACAAGCGATCTCCGTGAAATAATCTCGCTGTAGCTTAATAAATATTAGCGAGTGATATGTTCGGAGAGAGCATGCAAATTTTATCCACGGCTTTGCCTAAGCCGAAGACTTAAGTACTTAATTTACGTGAATATGAGATGGGTTTTAAAGACCCAGGTGTCTTTAATACCGTTTGATTCTTGTAACAGTTTGCCATACAATCGAGTTGGAAGAATGCCAGCTTTCTGAGTAGGTACACTTTTAACCCTTAAATTTACAGTGTGCACCACAATGTACATGACATGATTCAAGACTCTTGAATCAAATTCTCCTGAGTTGTAATATTTTTGTATTTTTTCTTCAATGTAGATTTTTTGGACTATAAGGTAACGGCGAGGTTTGAATCATGAAACTTTTTAATGAACGACTTTTTTCGCGAATCGATTTTTCTGGGTCGATTCAAATCGATCTTTTCTGGAAAGAACCGCCATCCATAATTCACATAAACCAATGAAAATGCCGTCATTTTTTAATAATTTAATTTAAGTACCTGGGCGACCGAGCTTTGCTCGGGCTAAAACTCGATAACAATCGTTTTCCAGAGATACCAAATAAACCCCTACATACCAAATTCATCGAAATCGTTCGACCCGTTTTCGAGATCCCCAAATATATTTATACACACGTGGGCTCTTATAACCCGAAAGATTTAAACCAACGATTCTAGAGCCTAATTAGAGTATATAAAGTGGTAATATAGTCTAAATAAATAAATCCTGGAAACAAAAAAAAAAGTCCAATAGCGCATAATTTTCGAGTTATTCATTATTTAATAATAAACTCAAGTTGTAAAATCTCAAGTCTAACACACCCCAAGTATATGTGTGATGTAGGTATACAGTTGGGCGAAAATCAGCTTTACCGATTGAGTATGACAAATTGCGTCAACCTGGCAACCTGCTAAACATAATCTTATTTAAAGGTGACCATAGCAACCCTACCATTACGACCAACAGCGAACTAAGTAGATCGATGTTGATTGGCCGTGATAATCTCCATAGAGACTGCTGTTTTAACGTTGCTATAGCACCAAATCCCTCTCCGCACTCGCCGATCGTATGATGTCGGAGCAACTCGTGAAGTGTCGTTTGCTTACTCTGTTTCTGGGCGTGGGATTGGATTATCAATCTCACTCTTTTAACAAAAAAATTCTTACAAGGAAGTACTTTCAAAAAAAATATTTTCTTAAGATACTTAATTGGGCATATTATGTTGATATAAGTATCATTATTTACTCGCATTATTGTCAGGAATACGCTGTTTAAATGTTTCGGGTTATTAGAGCCCACGGTGTACAAGAATTGTTCGTTTAAAGGTATTATATATATATAAATCTGTAGATTTAAAATTGTCTGTACATTCTCGTTTTTTTTGTTGTATAAATAATCTTTTTTTGTAAATTTTTGGGGCTGGCGGACACGAGATTTGCGTGGGTTTCCTATTAATAAACATGTGCGTTTGCCTAACAAGGTTTCGGGTGAACCTTTTCTTTATGTTTACGTGACGTCATTGGATGCCTTTGATTATGACAGTATTAAGGTGTTCCTTTACAGTTACATTACAACATCCACGCGCGTTGGGAACGTGCAGCCGGGCTTGTGTCCGTTACCAGTCGTCTATAATGTATTTTTCCCGACTGTACGCGGGCGTTTTCAAAAAAAGTGTGAAATTTTGGAAAAAACATGGTTTTTCCTACTCAGAATCAAGAGCACAATCGATTCCGATTGTTTAAAAAAGTCCCAATTTTTCATACAAAATTTTATGAGTCAGTTTTGTCACGCCCATATATACTAAGTGTATGAAAAAACGTCGCCAAACTGTAATTTTTTTTGGGGAAATTTTTTAAACTATCGTAATCGATTGAGCTCTTGATTCTTAGTAGAAAAAACCATGTTTTTTAAAAAATTTCACATTTTTTTTGAAAACGCCCGCGTACAGTCGGGAAAAATACATTATAGACGACTGGTAACGGACACAAGCCCGGCTGCACGTTCCCAACGCGCGTGGATATTTTAATGTAACTGTAAAGGAACACCTTAATACTGTCATAATCAAAGGCATCCGTTTTTGCCATTTTGGCTCCGGAACCCTAAAAATGGTCTACCGATAACCTTCATGTACTTGATATCAGAAGGCTACGCCTTGCTAATAATAATAGTCTGGTGGTTTACGTAAACTGATTTATTTACATGAGATATTCAGGCCCGAATTCAACGTTGTCAAAGTGATATCACACCTACGCGTAGGTATATCAATATCGTTAACAATATGCCTACAGCTGACAACGGTAGACGACGCAGGTATTAGGTACGAGTATATCCCACTCTTACGCTTACAGAGGCATCCAGTTTATACTAACTCAATACTCAACCTGCGGCTCACATACAAAAAGGTAGCCCAAATAGCATAGAAATTTTATATTTTTAATCATTAAAAAAATAGTTTAATTACTAACTATATTTTTTTTTGGTCAGCAAACTGTTTTCGGCTCAATTTTCTGGTTCGTTTGTTTATTCGTATACCTAATTGTATTGGTGGCAGCTTCATTGGTTCCATCCCAGCCTATATACGTCCCACTGCTGGGCAGAGGCCTCCTCTCAGAACAAGAGGGCTTGGGCATAGTTCCCACGCGGGCCCAGTGCGGATTGGGAACTTCAGACGCACCATTGAATTGCTTCGCAGGTTTGTGCAGGTTTCCTCGCGATGTTTTCCTTCACCGCAAAGCTCGTGGTAAATTTCAAATGTAACTCCGCACATGAATATCGAAAAACTCAGAGGTGCGAGCCGGGGTTTGAACCCACGACCCTCTGCTTGAGAGGCGATAGGTCAAACCACTAGGCCACCACGGCTTCCTTGGTTAATGCGAATTAACTATGTTTAAGAATAATGTACCGTTTGTGCCCAAATAACCATGAAAACATTTGGACCTGAGGACAATCAAATAAATTCACACAGAGGCCCATGGCACCATAGCTATAGTTGTCAGCTCGAGTATTTGGTATGGATGGAGCTAGTTTGCGATACTGGAAAGTACATAAAATACTTTTAATCTCGGAAAATTGCATAGTTCCCGCGAGAGGGAGTCGCGAGCAACAGCTAGTGAAATATGAATCTGGTAAGCGTCCAGTTACGATATCACCTGAAAGGTGTAGAATAATGCCACAGATCTCACGCAGATACGAAAATAAGAAAATCACGGAGAAAATTGGATAAGTATCATAGGTAGATGCTTATTTGGTAAAGGTATTACTAGACTACGAATGGATTTGTGTAACTACTCCCAAATCTGGTAAATAATGACGGTCAAAGTACACGGTAGAAAAACAAAGTTATATTCTATTGAGTGACTAATGAGATGGGTTTGTTTTCAAAAATGTCTCGGATTGAGTGTACCTACGGTAGACATGATGGAATAATATTTTTGTTGAATATTAGTAAATTTTGTATAAAAAGTATTGTATAATTTTTTATTATACATGACACATAAAATACACGGTTTTTTACCTTACAGGTTAATTTGTGAAATGCTCTGAACTCAAGTGTAACTTACCATTGCATCTCATCCATTCAGATCGCATTATGGCATTGGTACTCATACTGTTTGCATGAAATTATAGTAAAGACAGTGTGATATTTCATAGGTATTGAATTCAATCTACAAATACGGAACTAAATGCCGAATTAGAATAAAAACAAAAAAGAATCACTCAAGCTTTCTTTACAAAACAACGTTACGATACACTACCTATAACCTAAACTTTTTAAAAAATTGAGGTCGAAGTATCTGAAATTGTTCACTCTAATTCTGGAGGATCTTCCGCTATTGTGGCGGCGCCGTTGCCCAATTTTGGGGCTCTAGGGCCGCCGAGAAGTCTTAGGTCTAATACGGAATAATTGATTTGCGTCGAGAATAAACAGAAGTTAGGAAATGCGCGAAACCGGGATTAATAAATACTACGAGTATGTTAATCTGATTTACGCGTAACTATTCAGTTGTTTAATACGTTTTTGTTATTAGCTTCAGAAGTAGCTATAAAATTAGCTACCACTAACTATTACATAACATGGTCTCTTTGAACATGATTCCCAGCCACTTCTTACTGCGGTATTCTCACGAAACTTGATAATTATGTGTATACTCGTAAGTAGTTGTAGTGACAAAACATTAACATGGAACTCCGACAGAATAACTTAAGTCACTTTCGAACTATGAATTTTATTTTTCCCGCTTTATATTTACTTTTACATTTTCCATTCCTAGCATTTTCAAAAAAATGACTAGTTATATTAGAGGGGAAAAAATACAGAGCTGTCTTTACTCAATCTATTTAGGACCAGGACTATCGATAGTATCTCCAGAAAACTTTCCTTAGCCAGGGTTTCAAAATGTTGACTGACCAAATTATGTATTTTCTCAAAAATGTCCTTAAAAGTTGACATTATTCTTTACATATCAGAAGGTGAAGTGAATAGTTTATGGTCAGCGAAAAATTAAAAAGTTAAAAAGATTGCAGGCGCGCTAGCTCGACAATAATGAATTAGCGCGCCTGCAATCAGTCACATTTTTTTTTAAAGTTAAAAAGGCCATGGAAATGTTGGCACAAGTCGTATACAGCCAAGTCTAATGGCCGGTATCAGATATTTTGTTGGAACTCCGGACTTTTTCTATTGGGTCTGAAATAGCTTGTGGTGTTTTCGGTGGAAAAATACACCTGCAGTTTATTTTTAATGAAAAAAGGCGGGAAAGCATAAGAAAAATATAGGAATGAAATTAAATTTTATAATATATTTTGAGAAAAAGTTTATTCTATTTCAGAATTATTCACCATTTTTGAGAAAAGCTTTATATTAGTCTCGGCTGGAATAGCAATTGCTGGCTTCGTATTAGTTCGTATTACTCATACTCAGCCAGCAATTGCCTACTTCCAGTCCACGACAATAATCTACTATTACATATTTAGCAGGCAATTTATAAAGTGAAATTCAGCAAATACGCTGTAACGTTTAGTTCATTTGTTCGAGTAGGTCGAAAATACCCGTATTCGATTATCCCATTTGTTCCCGTACGTAATGATATTTGTGTTTTTAATTAATTTCCTGTTTACGCGGAGCGAACTGTACAGAACTATGCGTGGCGCCCTGCTAACATAATCAAAGCTTCTCAACTTTTAGGGAGGTGAAGATGAAATTGCGTAAATATTGTTTACGAATGTGACCTTCGTTGCTTCTTGTGCCCCTTTTTAGTCACGTAAACAGAAACCTTCTAATTCCTGATCCATTCCTGTTCTCACAGTAAGTTTCATAATGAATTCCTTTGCCAGGCAATACGATCTCACTATGCCTTCTTCTATGAAATGTGAAACGGTTGAACTGGTTCACGATTCAGTCGCACATTTTGACATAAAATGGAGAAATCTAGAAAGCAAAATATAAGATAATGGTGGATGAACGATCACAGCGCGACCACATTTGATACTTGTATTATTTGGGTATTTGTCATTTTTTCACACACAGTCACTTCCGTGGATGTCGCTACCATGGACGTTATAACCCTTTCTAATCCTACTAATATTATAAATGCGAAAGTTTGTGAGTGAGTGAGTGAGTGAGTGAGTGAGTGAGTATGTTTGTTACTCTTTCACGCTGAAACGGCTGGACGGATTTGGATGAAATTTGGTATGTAGATAGCTGAACATCTGGAATAAAACATAGGCTACTTTTTATCCCGATATTCCCACGGGATAGGGATAAAATCTCGAAATATCAACCGCTGGGCTTAGAGTCATGAAATTTGATAAGTAGGTAGCTGGACGTTTGAAATAACACATAGGCTACTTTTTATCCCACGGGATAGGGATAAAATCTTGAACTAATAACCGCTGGGCTTAGGGCCTGAAATTTGGTATGTAGATAGCTGAACATCTGAAATAAACATAGGCTACTTTTATCCCGATATTCCCACGAGATAGGGATAAAATCTCGAAATATCAACCGCTGGGCTTAGAGTCATGAAATTTGATAAGTAGGTAGCTGGACCTTTGAAATAACACATAGGCTACTTTTTATCCCACGGGATAGGGATAAAATCTTGAACTAATAACCGCTGGGCTTAGAGCCCTGAAATTTGGTATGTAGATAGCTGAACATCTGAAATAAAACATAGGCTACTTTTTATCCCGATATTCCCACGGGATAGGGATAAAATCTCGAAATATCAACCGCTGGGCTTAGAGTCATGAAATTTGATAAGTAGGTAGCTGGACGTTTGAAATAACACATAGGCTACTTTTTATCCCACGGGATAGGGATAACATCTTGAACTAATAACCGCTGGGCTTAGAGCCCTGAATTTTGGTATGTAGATAGCTGGAAATTATGGAATAAAGCGTAGCCTTCTTTTTATTCCGATATTCCCCCGGGATAGGGATAAAATCTGGAAACAACGAAATAACAACCGCTGGGTTTATAGTCATGAAATCTGGTAAGTAGGTAGCTGGACTTCTGGAATAACACATAAGTAGTCTACTTTATATCCCGATATTCCCACGGGATAAAATGTTGAAATTTCAAACGCTGGGTTTAGTCTTGAAATTTTGGACAGTTGTTCGTGAGGAAACCTGCACAACCCTGCAAAGGTATTCAATGGTATGTGTCCAAGCCCTCTAATTCTGAGAGGACGCCTGTGCCCAACAGTGCCCAGCAGAACTAGGATAGGCTGGGATGATGATGATGATGATGTTCTTAACACAACCCTCAACCTACCATACCTAGGGATAAAATCTTGAAAAAACAACCGCAGGGCTTAGAGCCATGAAATTTATGTAGGTAGCTGGACCTCTGGAATAACACATAGGCTACTTTTTATCCCGATATTCCCACGGGATAGGGATAAAATCTTGAAATAATAACCGCTGGGCTTAGAGTCATGAAATTTAGTATGTAGGTAACTAGACGTCTGGAATAACACGTAAGGGACTTTTTGACTCGATATTCCCACGGGATACCTAGAGATAAAATCTCTAAATAACAACCACTGGGTTTAGAGCCATGAATTTTGGTATGTAGGTAGCTGGACCTCTGGAATAACACATAATCTATTTTTTACCCCGATATTCCATCGGGATAGGGATAAAATCTTGAAATATTAACCGCTGAGCTTAGAGTCATGAAATTTGGTATGTAGGAAGCTGGATGTCTAGAAAAACACATAGATGACTTTTTGACCCGATATTACCACGGGATACCTAGGAATAAAATGTCGAAATAACAACCGCTAGGCTACGCTAGAGGCATGAAATTTGGATGTAGGTAGCCGTATGTCTGGAATAACACATAAGTTCGCTACTTTTATCCCGATATTCCCACGGGATAGTTTTGTAACTAAGGGACCCCATACATACCCGTATTATTATTATTATTATTTTGTATTTTTTTCTTTAATTGTATACTGTACTTTTTAAGAAGTTTATTTGTAATTATTTTATTTTGAAAAAATGACTTTCTGCCAAGTTTCTTGCGGCGCATTCTTCTTGGCAATGATGGTCTTTCCGAAAGCGCTGGTAGTTTAAAAAATGAGATGTAAAAGTGCCCATTGCGGCCTATTTACTGAATAAATGATTTGAATTTGAATTCAGCATTTGAATTTGGATAGGGAAAAATTTTGAAACTTCAGCACTGGGTTTAGAGTCTTGAATTTTGTACAGTTATTCACAACACAACCTCAATGAAGACCACGATATAAATATTGGAAATTTCCAGGGGAATTCTGTAAAATCCCGAAAATTTCAATTGCAGCTACCACACCGAATAGTTTACGCGTGCGAAGCCGCGGGTAAAAGCTAGTATTTCATAAAAACAATAATCACGTATTATAAAATAATTTGTGAATCCAATCACATTCTCGCAATATTAGAAAGCGTAATTACGAGTACATCCACGGCACTGAGGACCTACTCCGAAATTCGTATTCTATTCGTATTCGTCCTCTCACTCTAGTGTAATAAAGTGTCAGAGAGACGGAAAGACACGATCTTCGATTTTCGAATTTCTTAGTAGCCCCGCTGATATTCATGAAAGTGGCTGTGTGCACAAAAATAAGCATCCCAGCTTATACACGTACCACTGCTGATCACAGGCCTCTTGCAAGAATAAGGGGGCTTGGGCCGTAGTTCCTACACGGGCCTAGTAGGGACTGGGAACTTCGCGGACCCAGTGCCGATTGGGCACAAAAATGATAAATACCCATTCCCGAGATTTTGTAGCTATCTACATACAAAAGATCATCCAAACTGGACAGCCAGTCATTGTAGCGTGAAATCTTAGCAAGTAGATAGTTTTTTTTTTCATACCCATGACAGAATTATAAGCTAATGCTAAACTTCCAGATACTCGTAAATTTAACCCTTTCGCGTCAGCACAGGTTCAGCGTTCTAAGCAATGCAATAAAAATCCATACATAACGATAATTATCCGGATGTTACTAAGTCCCGTACCTACCTACCTATCCCTTAAGTAAGGCGTTGATTGATGGGGCTCCTGGAGACCCTTATCACTGCCCACGTGGGGAAAAATGCCTAAAACCTGCTAATGCTTGTGTAAAAGAACTCTTGCCCCTAATGTTGCTGTACCTATCTCTAATGGTTTTTCACGATACTTTGCAATAACAATAGAAGTTTTGAAATAAATAGTAAAACGTAAAGGCGTATTAAAGATTTAGCGCCTCGTGCCAATTAGCTTTCAGAAAGCTGTTTATAAAAAAATGTTGACCACCGAGGACCTCTAAAATATTGCATTGCAAAATGAGTTCTATGCTTTGGCATTTAGCTTCAACGCGACAGAATACAAGGCTACAGAACTAACAAATGCTAGTAGAATCGTCAAATTTAAATTGGACAACTAAATTGACGTAAGTAGGTAGGTGACGTACCTATGTACACTTACGTACAATTTTGAACCTGTTTGTTTTTTTGCAAAATATGGCTTTGTCCATTAGAGGACAATTTTGCCAGTGTCTAGTAGGTTTTGCCGTTGAACGGTAAAAAAAATCTAGAAAACGAAATATCAGAGGTAATGGTGTATGGACGATGACTAGTTTTGAACTTATGTATTTATGATCATTGATCAGCCTGTGTCGTGGGCATGTCACTTCCACTTGTCTTTAAAAAAAAAAATTATAACCTGAGGCCGTATTGTCTAACGTTTCCGGCCCTCATGATCACAATCAAATGACAGTTTTCGCATACAAAAATTGTCATTTGATTGTGATCGCGAGTGTCAGAAACGTTACGCAATAGACCCCCTGCTCTAGTTTGCTGTCGTTGTTTATTTTGGGCCAAATGTTACAAATTCACTTTGACCGACTTCCACTGATCGGAGTGACTTAAAATTTGGTATACATGTGTGTAAGTTGGATGATAATGCAATTACAGTCAACAAAAAGTTCAGTAAAAAAATATATTTTTGTTCCACGCGCTTGGCAGTATCTAGGATTTTTATGTATATATTTTATCGTACATATAAAAATGACAAATAGAGTTGCATCAGAGGGTCAGCGACCACTAAGCGGCAATACCAGCGATGTCTCCGCCTGGACCAGACGAAGGTGGAATGCGCCCCAGCTCAGGAATTTGCTCATTCAGACCAAATTCTTCCTTCATCCCAAGTAGCCACAGCTTATTGGTGCAGCTAGAACACAACGCAAATTCACTGTCTGTGAAAACGCTTGCTTAATTTGATGCTGTAGGAAAAAAATCGCAGCATCTCTTGCAGTGCCTATCCGGTAAAATACCTAATGGGCAATTTAATATTTATGTAATACATACTTATTAGATTTATTACCCGCAACTTCGGCATCGTTCTGTATGAGTTTTACACTTTACGGGATAAAAGTATGCCGTAGAGCAAAATAAAGTAACATATAGGCTATGTTAATCTGGAACAGTGTACCCTTCTCTTAGCATATAGTATGGTAAAATAGATTCGCAGTATTATTATATCATATTATATCATGCACAAACTACATATGGACAAAATTACCTATTACTGCACACATTTGAAGGCCAGATTGTTGCAGCAATATTAAGAGTGGGCTAATTATTCGATTTCATTTGACACCCAATTGTTACAATACAATGTTTTTTTTTATTCTCCCGCCATTTTGAAATATTTTGTGCCCCATGTCACTTCGCCAGTTATGACGAATCTAAATGATACCTCATATGTTAAAATCCGTCTAGCCGTTTAGGCTGCAGAGAGGACCAAAGAATGGACATAACATACATACCACATGCATACATAGTTACATACATTATGCTTCATAATATAACCTTCCATCAAGCAGTCGGGTAAGAACCGGCGGCATATAGGTCAAACGAAGCCGCTGAATTTGTCACAGCTATAGACGAAGCTACGTTATCGTCATGTAATTCTTGGACTCGAAATGCATATTAAGTTTATTGGTTCTATCTATGAAGCACATGTAGACGACCTTTCGTATTTTTGTCATCACAACATTAGCTAACAGCGCGCGATAACCGAATTCCATGCGGGCGAAGCCGCGGGCGAAAGCTAGTATTATACCTATTATTAGGCCTAATAAACCTACTGCAATGTTTTGTCGCGATTTCTACTCATTACTAACGTAACTTAATCATGATTACAATTTATAGCAAAATTTACCTCGACGTTTCGATTCGACCAACATTGTAGAAGCAATGATCACTAGTCAACTCGTAATTTTAACAATAAATAGAAGTTATAAGCAGAGGTTGGCGGGGGTAATGTATTTTCAGTTTTTGCACAAGATGGACATATCTTGTCATTTAATTCAGTCAGATATTAGAAGACGTCATCTCTAAAAACCCTGACTTAGATTTGTATAGGGAGTATGCTGAAAAACTTTCGGAAGCAACAGACGCGGACATCATTTTAATGTACAATTTCACTCAACTCATTTCAGTGTATGTAGAAAGATCTGTTTCTTCACAAAGTAGATAATATAAGTTTCTATCTATAAATGGATATTAAATACAAGGCAAAACGCATAAAACAAATTTAAATATAGTAAACTTATAGTTATTTATTTTTCACTTCTCATGCTCTAAAAGTTGGTCGACTTACGAGGCGGGAGTAAAGTGAGTACTTTAGTCCCTAGGGAGTAAAAGTAATATTTTTTTTTATTTACTTCGAGTAGGTGCTTAGATAAACTCAAACAGCTAGTACTTCCAAAAATAAGATTGTGTGTGGGCCCTTTTCCAGGCGAAAATGTTACGTTCTTAATCTACGTGATCTTACTTCTATGCTTTTTCCGCATAGAAGGTGGCGCCATTCTATTTTTTCCAGTAGTATGGACCATTTCGCCGAAGCGATTTTGTTATATCTGTGTCTGGTTGGAAAAACCTATATACCGCGAAAGTTTTAATATTGTTGTAGAGCGTAAATCGTAAGCGATTAAATTAAATTGATTATTCTCACAATGTCATCGCTATAGTGAAAATTATGATGTCGTGCAAAGGGCAAAAGACTTAATTGATAATATTTTGTCGCCGAAATCTAGAAAGATTTATTTTTCATTTTGTACTAAAATTGTCGAAGCAATCGAAGTGAAGAATAGAGTTTTCACCACGAGATTAAAATCCAAGATACCTATAAACCCTTGGATAAATAGACACCCTCGCTAAAGCTCGGGTGGCGTACCACCTCGGGTATATATTAGCGTATTTTAGTCCCTCGATAAAAAATATACTATATTACAACAGCACAGACAATTTATATTAAATAAGAAAAAGCTTCATACTCGATGTGTAATGCATTTTCGTTTTAAAATCTAAAATACACATCTATGTATATGACATTAATGACGTAAAAAAGCTCAGCCCCGCCGACCTTTGGTCAAAAGAGACGTCCTTAATCCTAGCCCGAAGCTCAGATAGAAAATATTTAAAAAAGAAATATGTGCCCACTGGCTGTAGACAAGATAGGTACTAGCTTAAAATGCAAAATAAGACCCCTACAAATAAGTGTCGCTCTCAAGTATTTTTATAGCCACAAAGGACGTTAAAGCGAAACCTTTGATTTCGGCTTTTACTGATTCTCTTTATTCCAAATTGCATCTTTACCTTGGATTTTTTTTAGATATTTGATAAAAGTAAATTTGAAATCAATATCTTCGAAATAACCTGGCGCCATAAATCAAGTGAGAAAGAGAAAAGTGAACAAGTGCTTTAGATTTTTCATTTAAAGTCAATAAATCGATTTCTTCGGTATTTTTAGAATACCAATTCTATTTTTAAAGAAAACTCAGGTAGAGTTTTGAAATTCAACTCGAATCTAACTCGCAGATGTGAATTTAAATAGACACTGACGACGGAAAATTGCAGTATAATTGACAATACACTACTACTACATAACGTATTCGAACGCTATCAACTCCAAATACAATACAAAATACAATAGGTACAACGACTCTGTCAATTTAGTAAGCAGTACAAAAATTAAAGGTACATTGAGAAAAAAATCCCAGGCAATCCTATCGCTTAAGTGATGTCTTCCAGCCAAACTTTATAGTAGAAGTTGAAGGTTTTTAAAAACACTGCAGGTTTGCTAAGATCATTTCGCGATTTAATGATACATTCGCAAAATATTAAACTTTAAAGTACTAACATTTGTTATACTCGTATGTATAATATTCAAGTGTCTCCTCTCTCCCCTAATTGATACCGTAGGCTTAAAAAAAAATAAAATTGAAAATTCAATATTTCCGCGTCTTAAGTTAATACAGAACCCTACACCGCGCCTGGCCCCAAAGTCTTGACCGGTTTTCCTTTACAATATTCTTTTACCAAGAACTAAAATCTTATTAGAAATATTAACGCTGATTTATCGTGTGTTGTGTAACGCACATTTAGGATTTAATATACCTCCGTTATTAAATCGTGTAAGTTATAAAATATCTCATTAATGGATCATGGGAACTTTCACTTGAAAAGAGGAATACCGAAGTACTTAATACATAAACGAAATGTCACACCAAGCATGGCATATATCAGTCACATATTTATTTATTAAGGATCATCAGCAGAAGCCTACCCAACGAAGACCAAATATTGCCTCTCAGGGGAAAAAACTCGTGTGCAAGCGAATTTGGGCATAGTTCGTAAATAACTCGTAAACACTAGCCCACAGCCAAAAATGTTCTGAGACATAAGTAATCTACATAAAATTATCTGCAAAAAAGATTCTATACTTTTTTCTCTGAGATCAATATTTCACGAGATATGGCGGGCACATTTCTTTAAGGGCGATGGATGGATATTTATTACTCTTTCGCGCAGAAACTACTGAACGGATTTTCATTAAATTTGCCATACAGGTAATAAATACCCTGGATTAACATATAGGCTACTTCAAATAGATATATGACATTCCAGGTAGATGCTTATCTAATTATAGGTAACCACAATTAAATCTGTAGCATCGAACATGCCTATATGTATATACCTACTCGCACCTAGTACTCGTCTAATGCATTATTATTATACATGTAATCTAACCAACTGTAAAGTTGTAAATTCCCCGACATTGTCACTTCAAAGTTCAATATCTTAAAACCGGCTGTACCGATTTTAATAAAACATAAGTAATAACCACCGCAATGAAACTCGCTTTCACGTGAAAAAAACCCCCGCATCGAAATCGATCCGTCCGTTTTAGAGCTACGATGCCATAGATAGACAGATATTGGCATCACATTTAGAAGACTCCGTTGCGTTGGGGGTTAAAAATTATTGTAAAGATTCTGAAAGAAAAATGGGAAATACGTGTCAAAACTCCAAACATTGTATTTCGTTCGAATAAGGAAGAATACTTTCCGAAGTGCAATACAATACAGAAGCGTTAGAAAGAATACGAGATGTTTTTTTTCATTGTACGATTCGGTTTGGGGTAAAAGTGGAGAAATAAAGGAAAAATATGTAGGTACTTTTTTGTTCAAGGAATTTCAAAGTCTTCAGTAACCTTGTGTTCCCACACAAAATCACATGATAATTTAGGTTTTAATATAGTCAGCAGCAGAAGTGAATGAACGATTACGATGATCTACAACACGACTCTACTGCCAAGGTAATAAGAGTGTTTAGATCATTTTGAGCACCACAACCGCTCATCTACTTCTACTGCTGACTGTACCTGGGCAACCGAGTTTAAATCCGAAACTAGACGACACGCGTTTCCTCTAAGATCATGGAGTTCGGACGCTCACAAACTTTTTGGACAAATAAAAAAAAAGTTATTCGAAATTGCCAATGACCATAGGGCTGGTGCATTTCTCGCCCAACGTATTGGAATCACGATCCAGCGCGGAAATGCAGCCAGCCTTATGGGCACTCTTCCTAAGGGACAAGACTTGGGGGAACTTATATAGTTAATTTATTTTTAGGATAGTTTAGTGTAACTTCAATTGTACCTTTTTAATTTAAAATAAAACGTTGTTAGATTCCCCTTTTTAACTTATAGCTAGATGCTCCCACATAGAAAATTTATCAAAATAGTTATTTCCGAAATCCCTGAAATAAATAAAATGTACAAGAAGATTTACAACCCACAAGCAATACAAGTATATGTGGTCGACATAGTCGAAAACAAAATCGTGCGACCATGGCGTATCACTAAACAACAAGTAAACATGATAATTACCATCCCCGAACTAATTACACGTAAATTATGCCATAGATTGAGCCGTGCGCTAAATTCCCAACACGTAACGGGTAATGGCCTCGGGAGATAAACAAATAACGGATTAACTTAAGCATGAAATAGGGACAAATATACTTTGTAAATTATTTGTCTAGATTGGTGGAACAGTTGCAATATTACATGTTGCAAATGTCGCAGTAGCCCTAAGAATATTATACAGTCGAGTTCATAAAGTTGTGAGCAAAAATTTGATCAAAAATATCTGAACACGACTCTATGGCTAACGGCGTAGAAGCGTGTTTAGATATTTTTGCTCACAAGTTTATGAACTTGACTGTTAATTAAATAACTGAAAACCTGAAAGTAGTTTATTCAGAATCGAGATTAGAATTGATTACTCGTAATTAAAGGTTTTTTTTTAATCCCTTTCTCACTGTGCCCAGTCTAAGAGTTGCGAATGCAGCATACACCAATGAGGTATATAAGAAAGAAAGAAAGAAAATACATTTATTTAACGCCATAAAAACAAACACAGAACAGATGATGACATAAATGACGCTAAATAGGTCCCCACTCAGCATAATGCCACGGCAAGCCGTGGCGCTGATTTTCAGTGAGGACCTTATCTAAAACTAACTTAAAATAAAAATTAAAAATAAAATTAAATAAATATTAAATTGTATGGCAACACCGGCTTAATATGTTTTAACGACGTTGCATACTATTTAGATAAGTAATTAAATACTGGCCTGTTCGTTTAATTTTTTTCTAAAGACGACGAAGTGCTACTGAAAAGTTCAAATTACGAATGTAGAGTTAGAAATTAAGTTAGTACCTAAAATAACTGACCTAGCTGAACGTAAGAATATTTTTTAAATAACTATGTTCTTTGAAAATGAATGCAATAAACTAAGTTAAAATAAAAAACCGGCTATGCTCAGTGTAGAGTTCCGTAGCTGTTAAAATAAAATACCTGAGCCAAGGAAGAGTGGATACTTACCTCTTAAAACAAGCACGACGCAAAAAAAGTTTACCAGCAAAAGAGCGTATCTCTATAGCACTTACGTCCTTTAGATGGGAAGCGCAGTGTTTCGGCAATAATGCACCTTCTTATCGTTTCCGCTTAATAATTCGCGTTTCGTGGTAGGTATGAGTGACGCTCAGTTAGAGACAGCAAACCTGTTTCGATATACTCAGAATGGTGATAATTTTCTTTTTTAATTTCCTACATTGATGCCACTGATCATTTCTGAACTCACCAAAGAGGGTGTTGATCAGTGTGGTAGGCGCAAAGGTTACGAGTATTGCATTGTTTCGCCTGCCCTAGAAACAATAGCACTTACTACAATGTAGCTAAAGATAAGTATAGACATAGCTGTAGATATCTCTAAATATGTAAATTTTGTACGAACCCTGAATCGACATAATTTATAACGCAGATGTAGGCGACGGATTGGGCAAAGTGTCACTTTACCTGAGCCCCGATTACGAAAAAATTAAAAAAGTTTTAGCTCGATGGAGTTCGTGGAGTAACTTAGCCGATGAGCCGATCTCTGTAAAGAAGAAGGATTTTCACAGGGTTTCGGTAAATTAATAGCGAAATTTCAAAGCGACGTCTAGTAAAGCTGTACCTTTCTTCGATAGTCTTAATTTGTATTTTTGAATATTTTTTGTGCTATAATATGCATTCAAATATTTTATATTTTGATTTAGAAAATCCACTCCGTAAAATCTGCTCATAAAAGGGCATACAATAGTTTACTTAAAATTAGCTTACGAAAGTGACAATTAAAAATTATACCTAATTTTGAGAGACAGTTACCAAGCATACATAAACGGTTTTTTGTGAAAAATTCGCGATCTACCGAAAATTTCTTAATTTGTTTTTTTGTGCTTTACAACTTTTGTGCAAAAATTTAACATTTAGTATAATATACCTAATGGTACATTTGATATAATTCACTTTACTCGGAAAGTCAACTCTCTGAGATTATTTGATAAAATAAACATTTACCTAATTATACCTACCAAATGTAATAGTTATTTTATATGTTCCCTGATTCAATTAGTTCAGTTATATTTAGAGACGACCAGATGGCCTAGTGGTTAAAGAACCTGACTACGAAGCTTGAGGTCCCGGGTTCGATTCCCGTGTCGGGGTTGATATTTGTATGAAAAATACGAATTAAGATTGGTTTCAAATATATTTGGAATTGAAATAAAAAATACAAAAAGATTCCAAAAACCAATCTTAATTAGATTGCTTAGTAACGACATGTCTTGTCCGAGTGAGCGGTTGGTTCCAATGGGGTGCCGAAAGTTTCTCGATGAGGGCTACAGCATAGATGTCGCTAGCGTCACTGCTTAAGTGGCTAAATAAGAAACAAACAAGCTGAGATATGAGGTGCATAGGGGAAATTCGTGTCTGTACTGTTGACTAGCAGTGGTGTAGCGGTATAGCACGCGGTACGGAATACCGAGGACCTGGGTTCGATTCCCAGTGCTGGTCTTATTTTTCTGGTTTTTCTGTGCATCTATATTTTAGTTTGTATTTTCATTTTTTTTGAAAAATACGAATGTTTGTTCTCTGGTCTTGGTTGTTTACCTACTATGTATTTAAGTATGTATCTATCTATATAATTATATTTATCCGTTGCTTAGTACCCATAACACAAGCTTTGCTAAGCTTACTTTGGGACTAGGTCAATTGTTGTGAATTGTCCCGTGATATTTATTTATTTATTTATTTATTTAATGTTGTTAGGTGTATCTATCGAGCCTATGTGGGAATTGTAAACCGAGCACCTTTCGTGTAGTACAGTCACCAGCATTAATATCTGCCACAGCGGAGCGTGCAAAAATATCTGACACGTCCTTCCTACCCTAGAAATAGAGTCGTATCAGATATTTATGCACGCTTGTTGTGTCAGATATTGGTACTGGTGAGTGTACCACCACACTTCATAATACTATAAAACTGTAAACAATACAATCCCCCATACTTCTTGGTCATCAATCATCTAGTATTACCGAACTCTGTATTGTACAAAAAAGGTTACTTTCGCAAAAAAATAAATTTAAAAGCGTAAATTTATGAAAAACAGGATTTAATTGCGCCATGGCGCGGACAGGCCGAATTTACACATGATTAATAATACATTCTGTGCCATACGCCCTTTAATCTTCATGGGTTATGGTCAACATTGAACGGACTGCGATTAAATTTTTGATATCTGTTTTGAGAAGATTGTGAAGCAAAGATGAAACTGGTATTTTTATGTGAAAAGAGAGAGAGAAAGGATAGATTTATTTACATATATTCGATGTTTAGGATACTGGCCGCATTGTAGGTAGGTATCCATAAATACGCAATGTTAGCAGAACCCTGCGCCTAAGCAAAATTTACGGAGAGTTAGATCATTTTAAATTGGTTAAAGACACAGACAGACCGACATACAAAAGTTAAGATTTGAAGGTTTTTCTTACTAATATATATGATCGATTATAAGACTGTTATAGGAGCTACCTTCATGCTCAATTTGAAGATTACAAGTACCCCATAGCTTTTGATTCTCTAGCGATTTGACTGCAAAATTGGAAAATTAAATCTTTTTTAACCTCTTCACCGCCACACAAAACGTGCTGTGTACGCCAGAGAAAAACCAGCGACAAATCAATTTGATTTCTAATTCCATTGCAGAAGGATTAATTTCGAGTTGAATGTTGGTCATGTATAGATGACCGTGGCGTGTGAGGCATTCCATTGGCTGGCACGATTAGATGACTCTGGCGGTGAAGAGGTTAATGACTGTATCTTTTGATTGTATTGATTTGAAAGTTTGATTTTTACACTACTTCAAGCAATAGCAGACCTGGCTACTTGTTATTAATTTCAGCTTGATTCCTTCACGCGTCCCTGAGATAAATGTTCTTGACTCACGAACGGATGGACATTATTATAAGGGTACCGTTTGTGCCGATTGTAGTACTTAACCTTAAAAATATGATGCTATTAGGGATCAAAAATAAGTAGGTACAAATACAACATAACTACAATACACTTTCCGTATCAAGCCTATGAAATCTCAAAATATATTCGCTAACATATCCAGCAGAGCGCTCAATCCCTTACCCGCGGTGAATATCTTGAAAATAGATAAATTGCTTCATATCTACATGAGGATAATCACCTTTCTGAGGCAAAACTGTATGAATAAATAACACACAAGAGTAAGCATTGAAATTGGCTTTTTAGCCTGAGAGTTTTGTTTAGTATTTTTGCGTCTAAGTTATCCTACGCGTTTTAAGCAAGACTCTGATTTTACGCTCGTTATTCTTGTAAATGGTAATCAGAAATCCGTAGCTAGCTTCGCCGGGTCAACGGCATCCTGCCTGCTAATAAATTATAAATGGGAAAGTATGGGAATATGCGAGTTAAACCATGATATAACTTTTGTGTAAGTATTTCCATGAGTTTTTCTTTTAGAAATCCCGGAATTTCAATTTAAATGCTAGATCTAATGTGCGGTTAAAGTCTAGTATGAAATACTTATAAATTAGGTCTTTAAACACACTTTAAAGCCATCCACTAAAATAAAAGACTTGCCGACGTCGACGTCCTTTTCAATTACGCCCAATTGGCTCGAGGAAATTTCAACACCATTATGCAAAATTTACTGCATTTTCATTTATTTTATACGCTGATTTACGAAATAAACATTTTGAAATATGAACACAATCGATGTTTTTTTTTTCAAAAATTCAAGACCATATAGTACCTACAATAGTCTACCTTACTCTTACTGCTTGAAATAACCAAGAATTAAGATACATAGTTAATTATGCATAATAAAACGGCGCAGCGTAAAGTTCATTAATAATAAAAACCGGAACTATAGTGGTAAAATATGTATCTTTATTCAATTTAGGTGAGATATACAAGGTGGGCCCTGTAACAGGAACAAAAAATTAAACCACAGCTTCCACTCTTCATCTTGAGCTAATTTAGTTCTACAACTTTTGAAGATAACTTGTATTATGATTTATATAACAGTTTAAAGTTTAATTAGACAAGCAATGTATTGCGAAATTCGTCATTTGCTACGTGACAGGCGATGTCATTTAGGCTATTGGATGCCGTACATTGAAAATCATTTAATTTGTTTGGATTTTTGAAAGTTGCAGAACTAAAGTAGTTCCATTTGAGTAGCAGAACCTGGATTTTAATTTTTTAATTTATAAATTTTTTGCTCCTGTATCTATGGAACATCAGTTTTTTGAGCTTTTTGTAAGTGTTCTTAATTCACACAGATTCTTAAGGCTCTTTTATGTGTCAATTTTACTTTTAACAATAACTGTGAAGGTTGCTTTCGTAGAACCTGTCGTTGAAACCTATTGCATAGATTCTGATAAAAGGTGCAAAATAAATTATGCATTTATAAAATTTAACAAAGCCTTCATAAAACAAACGATTGAACTCTACTAAAAAATCTTCAAATCGTATCACACATCCTTGTTAAAACTTTTCTAAAAAATACTAAAACAACACTGTTCATAAAAACGTCCATGGTATGATTTAACAACTATGTAGAGATGCTAAGCACCATTTTATCGAAAAACTAATCATGACATAAATCAAATATTGCTAAAATAACTTCAATGTTTCGACCATATACAGTAGCCATGATCATGAGCAGACCCAAGAATTAAATTTATAACTTGTTGAAAACATTTTTGGTACAACATGAACATATTTACAGGAGTGCAAATCGTCGTCATACGTCTCAGTTCGAATGAAACGGTTTCGATGTCGTCTGAGAGTCACTAAGCAATTCACCAATAAGCAAGTTCTGTATCTCATTCCTCACTATCAATTTTCTCAGTGGATCTAATCGTTTCAGGTACGGTACTATCGACAACGCAAAATGCAAGTCTTCATCCAATTCCCTACCAACCGACGTTCTGTGCATTCTCCTTGGAATCTCCATTTGTCTTTGAACATTCATCATTTTAACACGTTTAAGATTCTTATTTAGTCTAATTTTTTTAGAACTTCCTTGCTGTGCTAGGGGCGTCATCATAGAATCTGAGGTGTCATCGTTATGATCAAGGGGATCTAAAAAATCTACTTCGTTAGGCATTTCCTCATCAAAATCAATATCTCTTTTGATGACAACACGAGTATCACCGACGTTATCGAAGGAATCGTCATCTTCTGCATCAGCTCTAACGTCTTCGGCTGGTCTGACAGTTATGTGGTCTTTGAGGAACGTGAGCATGTCATAATAAGCCCATTTACCGCCGTATTTATCTACTTCTGGACTGCCAGACTCAGAAACTGGATTCTTCTTTAGTTCTCTATGAAATTGATCTCGTAAGTTCCGCCATTTCACCTTGATCTGATCTTCTGAAAGAAATCAGAAAAAAACATGTTAAAATTATTAACGCCATAAAAAGAGAATTGTGGCCTTACCATTCTATAATTTAATAGATGGTGTACATGAATACATGCCATCCTACGTAAGTTCAACCTATTAAACCGTGAAATATCTTGTCGGAAGTACGATTTTTTGGTAACGCAGAGACAATTTTGGTAACGCAGGAGACGCCAAAAGTGTGGGTAAAATAGTTGATTGGCCCACAAAAGTATCTTACTTCTTGCAAAATCAAAATGTTGTGACTTTGGCTGTATGTAGTGTAGAATGTGATGTAGTCGATGATTTTTCTGTGAGAACTTTATGAACATTATTTCAAGGGTTAATTTTGTTGATATTGATTTGAAATGCAAGATTTTTTCAAAGTAGTGGCGATATGTTTTTTGTTTTTTTTTTATTTGACTGGATGGCAAACGAGCAAGTGGGTCTCCTGATGGTAAGAGATCACCACCGCCCATAAATATCTGCAACACCAGGGGTATTGCAGATGCGTTGCCAGCCTAGAGGCCTAAGATGGGATACCTCAAGTGGCAGTTATTTCACCGGCTGTCTTACACTCCACGCCGAAGCACAACAGTGCACGCACTGCTGCTTCAGGAGCTGCGGCAGGATTAGCGAGTAAGATGGTGGTAGCAATAAAAAAAAATGTATTGTTAAGAAGTGAGGCACGACAATAGGGTAATCCAAGTTGCAAGTTGTCATGATATATATCAATCAAGTTGTTAGGATTTTCGTGAACTAGTAGTAGTTAGTAGTAGTAGTTTATGTCTGCCGGATGCACCCACAAAGATGGGCGCATAAAGCCACATGGTGGGTACCACATGACGGGCACCGACGGCAAGGCAGGCCGAGGCGGAGATGGCGAGATGACCTGGACGCGGAACTGAGTGAGTGGCGAAATATAGCTCTGGATAGGGAGATGTGGAAGACGAGAGGAGAGGCCTTTGCCCAGCAGTGGGACACAGTTATAGGCTAAATATAATAATAATAATAAAGTAGTTTTGTACGTTTAATTTTAAACGTAGATCAACTGAACATCGGACATGTATCCTTAGGAATTTTATACATTATAAATTTTGGTTTTCGCAGTTTTGTCTGTATGAATATCGTAAAAAACGACAGCAGTATAGGTATAGGATAGGTATTATATACTTTTGAACAACAGCGCCTAACAATACTTTCAAAATAATGAATATAATTATCTTGAACGTTAGTTCTGAGGAAGTTATTATACCTCGGTGAGCGCTCGAAAAGAAACTTTATTCTGTAATGCTATTACCTCCATTTATTCAAATGCGTGAGTTCACGAACGTAGGTTTGTTACTTCAAGTGTGCTGTAAGCCTGTAATGTTCCTTGGAGGAAACAAAGGTTTTCCCTGCGCGTTTCGTTGTAATTAATGTACGTATTACCTTTATTAATATTGAGACTTAGATACAGACGCTTGAATATAATTCAATTCAATTCAAATTCCTTATTTCGGACAAACAGAGTATCCATAGTGTTAGTAATAAACGGTGTAATAAACGGATAATAAACGGTGTCAAATTATTATGATATCATGGATCACGCTTAAGTCCACTTATTTTAATTTTCGACAAGTGACATAAGCTTGGAAATAAACTTAAATTATAGGCTTAGGGGTCTCTACTGTAAAATGGTACATGTGATTTCTTCAAATCAAATCTCTGAAATGGTTCAGTGAAATGGCGTAGGTATGTAGGGATGTACTAAATATAACATTTTACTCTACAATTAAGTTTGATCCAGTCTCTCACATTTAGTGAAATGGTAAAATAAAATGTCAAAAGTAGGCATTAAAGTTCAATATTGATCATCTTAAATCATCAAGGAGGTAACACAAACGCACGAGCGACTAGACTTGAGATTCATCATTATCACTGAACGTGTCTAATGTAATAGGTAATAAAACGAGTTGACTTTGCGAGTTCATTTCGTTAACTCACTGACGTGTTTCAGAGATTTCATCAAATCACTAAACAAATCTGGTGAAATGAAAAAAACGAGTTGCCTTTATCGGTTGTTTTTATCATTTCACTAAACAGATTCAGGGACTTGATCTAATGACTGATATTTCTAGGTAAATGATAAAATTGATTCGCCATTGCAACATCATGCCCTGCGTGATTTGGTCATGGATAGGTATCTTCGTAGGTCATATCCCAGAGATTTGTTTATACTACTGCGGATCTTAATTACTAATGCTACAGTCAAGGGCAAAGATATCGACACAGCCAAAGTTACAAAAATATTTATATGTCGGCGGCCGATCGTAAAATCCGCCAGATCACGAATTTCCTAGGCATATCGTGAAATGGCGCCATTTCATGATATGCCTAAAAGTTGTCTAGGCATATCACGATGTGCCTGAGAAACAATACGGTATAGATCGATTAGAGCAATGCATTCGTCGATATTCCTAGCTCTATACCAGGCACATCGCAATATGTCGAAAAAAAGAAAAATTTAGGCACGACGAGCGAAGCGAGGAGTAGGTAGTTAGTTTGAATTATGACCACAACGGCAAATGGCGGCATTTCATGATATGCCTAGGAATTTCATGATCTGCCTAAACGTCACTAGACAAATGAGTTTTCAACGATATGGCGGATGTCCCTTAGCCAATTCATGAAATGGCGCCAATTCACGATATGCGATATGCGATAAGAATTTCGTGATTTAGTGGATTTAACGATCGGCCGCCGACATATACACGACTTTATGCACTTAACATTAAGGCCGTGTATACATTATTTTGCAACTTTGGCCGTGTCGGTATCTTTGCCCTTGACTGTACAACAGATAATAGGAATGATATCTGAGCTTAGCGA
Organism: Choristoneura fumiferana; assembly: GCF_025370935.1. NCBI lineage: Eukaryota > Metazoa > Arthropoda > Insecta > Lepidoptera > Tortricidae > Choristoneura > Choristoneura fumiferana. The sequence continues at coordinate 14,869,539 of NC_133494.1, forward strand.
ACCTGACACAATATTTGCTTTATGGAATAACTCAGCAATATTTGTATTGCTGATGTGCTTCAGTCTATAATTAGCAGATAATTGTGCGCGTTTTAGGCAAATATAGGAGCTTGTGCTAATTGCTTTGGTACGAACATAATAGACGGACCTAATATAAATTACATTGTTAGCCTAGGCTAGAACTAGACATAATACGGTATTTGACAACTCCTGATATTGTCATATTTTAATATTATTATGAAAATAGAGATATACAGATAGTGTTTAGCGAAGAGAAAGTTTAAATCGGTTGTAAATTGGATTTATAGTGATTTTTTGAAAAATCTACCTGTCTCTTTCTAAAACGCTTTTCTCTATGCAGCAAGTATGGCGGTACTGGCGTGTGACGTCACATGCCAGTATGTCTTTCTCTGTCTAATCTTGAATTTCAAACATTCATAACTTTTTTAAATGTAAAGGTAGCTTAAAAATTGTTTTTCTATTCGATAACAGGCATTGTATATTTTTAATTTATAAAACATATACAAAATAGTCAAATACCGTATTGCTTAAATCAACATCATCATCATCAGCCAGAAAACGTCCACTGCTGAACAAAGGCCTCCCCCTCAGAACGCCACAATGAACGACAACTCGCCACTTGCATCCACATGTTACCCGCGATTCTCACGATGCCGTCAGTCCACCTGGTGGGAGGCCTGCCAACTCTTCGTCTTCCGGTTCGCGGTCGCCACTCGAGAACTTTTCTCCCCCAACGTATCTATTCTTCGAGCGATGTGGCCCGCCCATTTCCACTTCAACTTGCATATTTTTACAGCTATATGTCGATCGAAAACAACAAACCTAAAAACTACAAACTAAGCCTTAAACACCTACTCGTATAATTTTGTATTTTTTTTTAATTGTATTTTTATATATTTTCCTTTGTACAGTAAAGAGTTTGCTTTCTAATACGAAAATAGATGGCTTGGCTCTAATTTTATTGTAATAATTAAGAGTCGTAAATTACGACTGAGCAATAGAAAAATAATAAACAATAGATGCACAAGACGCGCGCGGCTGTTCTGTCGGCTCGGCCGGGCAAAAACAAAAACCTCTAACAACATTTTGATTCCGCCCCTATCCGAAATTTTTATATCGGATTCGGTTACGGATAGTTTTTTTATTTCGGATATCGGATAGTTTCGGTTACGGATACGGAGCTCCATAACATCCCTAATTCCGATCCTGACACGGTGTAGTGTAGACCTCTATACGAGCAATGCTTGCATATTTATTTATTTCGTGGATCTCGGAAACAGCTCTAACGATTTCGATAACATTTGACGTGTGGGGATGTTTGGGTCTTATTTCTGGGAAAACGTGTGTTTACGAGGTGTCTATAGCCAGAGCAAACTCGGTCGCCAGGGCCTGATTTACCCACAGGCTAATAAGGCGAGAGCCTAGTAGGGCGTAAGGACCACGGGGACCACAAGTTAAGCTGAGATTTACTTACAACTTAATATCTGGTAATTTTAGGAAAATTCGTGCATTTGACACTCAGATGAGAGTGCTATAGTGGGATAGGTGGATTGAGTGAGAAAAAGAGAGGTCAGTAGATCAGTGAGGAATTATTGTTGCTAGGGGGGGGGGGCATAATATTCATAGTTAGCCTAGGGCGGTTAGAACTCTCAATCAAGCACTGTTGGTACATTAAGACGACACGACAAACGTTGGCGCAAGCGCGTTTTAGATCGGAGCCTCGAAAAACTTGACTCTCCCTCGAGCAGTCGGGTAAAATGTTTATAATATTACTTATCTACGAAAAGGTCCCACAGCGATTACTTTCAAACTAGTTCGATTGTGCGTTTATAAGACTTAAGTTATCTTACTTGTACCGATCCGTTCATTAGGTATGAACGTGTGTGTAGGTATAGTCAAGGAAAGTATCTACTATGCGCACTACACATTGGCGCCTGATAAAATCTATTAGCAAGCTATCCTGCCCCATTCATTGCTAAACATTAAACCTACATAATTTTCTTTTACTACGATTTTTTTTTTGTTTCAAGGGTTACTGATCTGAGTAGTGATATTAGGTTCCTAATATCAGCTTAATACCTTCGCGCGTTCCTAAGAAAAACGGTCTTGACTGACGGACCGACGGACAATCGGACAACAAATTAAAAGATCATTAAGTATTATGTTATACGAAAAGGGGTTCCGTTTATTTTCCTAAAAAGTAATCGCTAAAAAGAAGTAGTAAGTATTTAAGTGTAAGTAAGTATAAAAAAAACTTGTTAAAACTAACTGTGTCTGCGTGACTACATTTAACAATTTTATGAACTTACTTGTTCTATCCAAAGCCTCGGCAACTTCATCCCACACCTTATCAACATACACTCGATTCTTATAATAATCGTCTTTCTTATTCCACAAGCATTGTCTTTTTCTCACTTCGTTAATCAAAGATGTCACGCTCACTTTGGTCTCCATGACCGATTGCAGCGACAGAATGTAACAGACTAGTTATGCGACGCGACGTTGCCGTTTGCCGCACGACATTGCGGTGCGACTGCGACGTTGCCGTGTCGTGCAAGGCCGGTCGTGGTCGATACTGTCGCGACGCGATTTCACGCGATGTCGTGTTTAGTTTTGAAATTAGCAAGTTGGAATATAGGTAGGTTCTGGTGTGATTATTTCTGGTGTCTATTTTATAATACATTTACCTACAGGTACCTATGTAGGTACATAATATACATATAAATTATAAATATACGAAAGTTTGCAATAAGATAGGTATGTTCGTGCGTGCGTGCGTTTGTTACCTACTCCTTGATGTTAAAACCGCTGGAAGATTTACTTTAAAAAAAAAAAAAAAAGTTTTTATTTTCAGACAACTAATTTGACTTAGATGAATTTTTTTTAGTAGGTACAGTCAACTGCAAAAATATGTATCTACTCGAACCACTCAAATATATTTTACCACAACCTCTTTACGTCGGAATAAGTCTGTGGTACTTACATATTTTGTAGGGTTAGATAAGTCCATATTTTTTGCACTCGACTGTACGTAAATAGCTCGACGTTTGCCATCTTAAGCCTTTTTATCCTAAAATTTCCACGGGAACGGCATAAAATCCCAAAATTGAAGCCACTTGGAGTAGAAGTAGATGAAAATTGCTGCAATCTTGGGCTGAAAAACCAGATTTCCGGGATAAAAACTATCCTATTCCTTTTCAGGGTCTCACTGTCATCATAGTACCAATTTCATTCTTTAGCTGAAAAAGGAAACGTGTAATTTGAACGAAGTCGATAATTCACCCCAAATCGAAGTCAAAGTGTCATCGAAGTACAGTCAAGGGTCAAAGTTTCCTTTCCCCTGCCCTACATAACTAGTTTACTTGTGCCTTTAGGAATTTAAATTAAATTTGATTTGGAAACTTTGAGATTATTTCAGGCCGTTAGAAAGGTAGACGTTTCTGTGGGAAATTGGCGGATTTAGGTCTAATCTAATCATCCCACCCTATGTAGGTCCACACGCGTGTTGGGCACAGGCCTCACAGCATGGGAGACCTTGGACCGTAGCTCCCGCGCTGGTTCCATGGACACCCGCAACACGAGGGGTATCGAGGTGCGTTATCAGCCCTTTGAGAGACTGATAGCCCTTAGGTTCCTCACGAAGTTTTCTATACCGTTATACTCTCAATGTTTGTCAATTGTGTTTGTTTACTTATTTTGTACAATACTTAAAGAGTTTACATACATACATACAATACTCGAGGATAAACTTTGGCATCTTTCATACAAATAATCTGCCACGACCGGAGAGCGAACAGGGACCTCGCTTCATAGTCAGCTCTAACCACTGGCCCATCCGGTCGTCAATTTACTGTACCTACTTAATACCTAACCGCTTATTACCATATGAGAGCATATGTCACGGAACCCCAGCTACCCAGCAAATGGCCTCCAGCCTGATGGTCTAATTTCCTGCAGCTTCTAACAAATAATTCAGAGAGAGCCTCAAATACGTTATACTGTCTGACTGTAGGGCAGAAGTACAAAAGTAAAAAATCGCTGAACTAACAGTATCAAAGAAAAACGAACAATCTTCAGGACTGATGGCACCTAAATAGATTGCAGTGGATATTGATTTCTTTCGTTGGATTTTCTTCCATCCGTTGTGAAAGGCGTGATAGAACTTCGTGTGTACAGGGTGCGTGGGCTGAGATAAAAGGTTGTTATTTAAGTTTTTTCATTGAGCTCTCTGTGACGTATACAGGGGTGCTTTGAAATTAAACTATTGGGATTCGTTATTATTGTTGATACCTTTTATTTTTCATGCATTGCTAGGTATTCACTTTTTTTCATTTTATACCAAATTGTGTTAATTACTTATATTTATAAAGCCCCTCGTTCAGAGAAGGGGGGCTGTGCCTTGGAGTGGGACATATCATATATGGCTATGGGTTATGATTGATATAAAACCCACATTATTAAAAAAACTGAATTAATTAAATATTTTTTGTTCGAGGCTGTTGGCATGATTGTTTTAGTTTAGACGAAGTTTTTACTCAATTTATGTCGTCTATGTAGATTCAGCATAAATAGGAAATCGATGAGCATTAGAAGAAAAAAATATTTTTATTAAGTAGGTTTTTATTTTATAAAAGAAAGGGCTTTCTTAACAACACAGCTGCCCAACCAGTGGTTACCGCCAACAGAATGCTTACTACTGAGAGTTATTAATCTAATGACCACTTGTTGCATTGCCCACCAGTAGACATCAATTCCAGGGAAGTTCCTGGAAATTCCCGAGAATCACATTCGAAGCAGTACAGATTCCGCAATCTTACTTACTTTACAAAATATATGAAAACCATACTACCTACAGAACTAAAAAATGGTTTCGCAAATAAGAACAGTGTGGTCTAAGATCCGAACTTGAAAAAATCAGCACCGGTCTGTTAATAGAATGAAATATATTTTATAATAAATTTTGTATATTAGAAAATATATTTTGTTTGCTAAATAAATCCTTTTAATAAAAAAAATTGCATCATCGAGATAATAAGAAAACTTTATATTGACTTAAAGTATGAAACCTGTAGAATTGTTGACGTTGGGTTTGCTATTATTTACCTGGACGAACTACTCGGTTGCCAGGTTTATACAGATGTCGATGCCAGCTACTTTCACTTGATTAGATAATAGAACAAATTGTATATCAACGTAATCGTTTTTTTTTAATTGTGAACACGTTGATATACTCGGAAGGTTGTCTGCATTTAATTAAAAATCATTAAATATTATTTAGAAAAAAAAATACTATTATTATTATTATTAATATTTTTTTTTATTTTATTATTATTTTTTTGTATTTTTGTACAATAACAATTGTACAAAAATAAATTGTTTACGTAACATACCTAGGTACATACATAGTAGTTATATATAACTATTGGCTTGAGAGTTATAGTTTAATACAAGCAGGTCGTTTTCTCGGTTCAAAGAGCACAGTTAAATAGTAACTAAATTAGTGCCAGTTTGAGCCACAGGGACATGACCTACAACTTTACGGTGCTTCCATATCCATTCTACTGGGAACAAACAATATAATTAAGCCTGAAGTGAATAGAACGCCACAGGACGAAGTTCTAGCGTCGATGCGGGAAGGCACGTTGAAGGAAGTTTTAGTAGGTACTTACTTCTAAATATCGCGCACCGTGTCGTGCAGAAACTCGCCGCTGCCCCGTGCCCTTACACAGCTCAATGCGCTCCTGGCATCGACACCTGAGTGCGATTTGTTTGCGTGGCGATGGGCGGCAATTTACTGTGAGGCGATGGACGATAGATGTTCTACTGTTCCAGTATAATTTGTTTGTTACCTGTTAGTGTTTATTCGTTAAATCAATAATCTGTCATAGTTAGTTTAAGTTGAACAATGCTAAAAAATGCCGCATCAATGGCGGACCGAGTCATGTGACATTCAGATAGGTTGTCTATTGTACTAGCCAAGGTCATGCGACGTCATTACATTTACACCTACTTTTAGAATGGTAAGTTAGGGGACTTAGTATTTTTTATTTTCACAGGGACACTTTTTTAAACTGTACTGTAAAATTAAATATTCAAGTTCTGTAGATTGGCACAACGTTTTAAGATACTAAATGCAGTATTTTATTTAAATAACCCATAACATTAAATACCAGTGAACGATTTTTTTACACCAAGACGAAATTAAACATTGAATGTATGCACAGGGACACGAAATTTTTGTATGGAAGTGAAAATGTGTCCCCTAGAAAACCAATAATTTATCTATAAATTATAAAATGTAATATTCTATATTTTGTTCAGTTGTTGGATGATAGTCTAATTAAATTATTAACATAATAGAATCAATGTATGTCTTATATTTTTTGAAATAAAATTGATATACCAGTAGTGACACACAAAAACAAGAAATTGTTGATTGACCCAGGTATGTCTCACCAGAGCTTAACTAAAGCTTTCCGCCAATAATGTGCAAGGGTGTGTTGCGAGAAATGTTAAGTAGTACCTACCTGCCTCGCCTCGCACAGCACATCTGTGGTGGAAAGCGGGTGTGGTGGAAAGAGGTAAATGAAGCGTTTCTATTGGTTAATTAAAAACACATGCCTTGCACAGATTGGTGGAAATGCAGCTTAATAAGGATAATGTAACTAATACGACCGTATTTCGTGTCGAATGAAGTAAAACTTTAACCCCCTTATTCATAAAACTTAACAAGCCTATGTTAACTAACAAATGCTTTGTCCCTTTCTAACAAATACAAATTTCGAAGTGACAGATAAGGACAAACGAATTTTAGCGGCATTTTAACTAAAATAGGTTTGATTGTCGTTTATGAATAAGGGGGTAAGACTTTACGTTACAAGCAGGTGCAGGTGGTAGGACCTTGTGCAAGGTCCGCCCGGATTGCTACCACCATCTTGCTTGCTAATCCTGCCGTGAAGTAGCAGTGCTTGCACTGTTGTGTTTCGGCGTGGAGAGTAAGACAGCCGGTGCAATTACTGGCACTTGAGGTATCCCATCTTAGGCCTCTAGGTTGGCAAATCATCTGCAATACCACTGGTGTTGCAGATGTTTATGGGCGGTGGTGATCTCTTACCATCAGGAGACCCACATGCTCGTTTGCCATCCAGTCGAAAAAAAACAATCTAACATCAGGCTGTAGTTGAATGAATCGTAGAAACCCCGATACAATGCCATTCTTAGAAGCATTCAATTAAACGAAATGAACATGGACTCAGTTTCCGCAGCGAGACAAAGATTAAAAGGACCAATTACACTTGCCATTAGATACTTACAAATTTTTAATAGTGCATTGTGGATTAAGGGCGGTAAATGAGAAATTACAAACGAGAGTATGAGAAGCCCAAAGTTGAGGGCTTTCGTCCCGTGTGATATACAGATACAAGTTGTTATATTTGATAAGTAGGTAAATAATGTACATCAATGCGAAAAGGTCTGCAACACTTTCACCCAACGGCTTTCATCTCCAAACAAAGGCAGAAAAATCACTGAATATAACACATTTTCATTATAAATAATAAGCACTCACGAATCCGAAGGAAGGATATCCGTGTTAGGATTGTAACAAAGACAATTTCTGTGAAAGATAGTCTTTGATCTTAACAATTCAACCCTGGGTGAGTGGAGAGTGTATTTGTAATAGAACACGAGGTATAAGACAGAGGCCATAAGTACTTATTTACTTGCTTTAAGTTAGTGCCAAGTGTTGCGCATAAATCCTAATGATTTTGTTTTATGTTTGTTGCCTCTCGCAACGTTAAAAACTGTAGGTAAATAGATAACAAAAATAAAAAGACGGCCAAGAGCGTGTCGGAGTCGTACACGCTCAAGATAGGGTTCCGTAGGCATTACGAAAAAATCAAGTAATATTTTTCTAAGGATTTCGTACCTATTGTGTACGAATCTTCCAACCTTAGGCTGCTATTTACTCTTAAACTACTAATAATTCTCAAGCAATCTGAGCCGTTATAATATTTTCCTTGTAAATTTGATGTACTTATTACCATCCTGATTTTCACTTAGGTTGAATATTTCGCAAACAGATCACTGAATAGAAAAATCGTCCTAGCAGCCCCCAATGGTTTTAAAAGACCTATCCAACGATATCCCACACTATTATGGTTACTTAATCGAAAAAAAACACCCCCACTTTACGTCTATTGGAGGTACTTACACTTCAAATGTTTGATTAAATCTTAAAATATTTTTGAGTAAAGGTTTTAAATGTGATAATTATATTTGTTTCGTAATAATCGGATTATTTATATATTTTTATATTGTTTGTTTTGTAGATGGGTAAGTATGTGATTTTATTCTAACCTAAGTATGTTCTCGCTGCTGAGGTGAAAAGTTGTATGTGTGTTTTTTTTGCATCTCGTGTGTTTGAATCCCTCACTGCTCGCAGGATTCTAACCTAGAATCACTCGCTACGCTCGTGATTCAACTATAGAATCCTTCGCTTGCTCGGCATTCAAATTCAACACTCGCACCAAAAAGTAAATAACTATTTTTTTACTATTTTTAATTTACCACTGATGGCGTGACTGATATGTATATTCATGCCAAATTATAGCTTTCTAGTAGTAACGGTCTCTGAGCTTAGCCGCGGACGGACAGACATGGCGAAACTATAAGGGTTCCTAGTTGACTACTGAACCCTAAAAACGTAATAGAAATCAAAACGGTTATTCCACACAGATTAATAAGAGATACTTTTATTCTGTAAGCAGGCCGCAAAGGACTCTTTTACATGACACTTTTCAGACTACAAGCGCTTTCTTTAAGACCAACATTGCCAATAAGAATGTGCCGCAAGAAACTTGGCAGAAAGTTTTTTTTTCAAAACAACATACCTTATTAAAATTACAATTAGGTACCTATCATAGCTATGAAATCTAGACCTAACAAAGTATACTGAGCGGCAAAAAATCTGGCCCTCAAATGTATTCAGTAATAGGCAATTTTGTGCCGCTGAGTATAATATTAAAATAGAAATTACATAAAAAAATACAGGGATGCATCGCTACTTGAGAACAAAACCGTCACTAAACTACATTTGTCACCTCTTAAAAATGACACTATACACATACTTACTTTAATTTTGCGAATTGACATAGGTATTTCGTTTAGTGACGGTTTTGATCTCAATTAGCGGTAATCCGCGGGATAACGTTAAAAGAATTACACGCGGACGGACGGTGTCGTGGGCAACATCTAAGTAGTCTGTAAAAATAAAAATAAATCGTAAAATGTGTTGCTAAGCGCAAAACTCGGGAACGGCTGGATCAATTTCGCTAATTATTTTTTAGTTGTGTTCGTAATTGTCAGGAGGTTTCTATGGAAGAAAATTTAGAAAACTTACAACGGGGGCGAAGCCGGGGGCAACAGCTAGTTTAAAATATAATTTACCTAGCTCCATATCTATCTTATCTAGTCTAGCATTTAATTAGATATACCTACCACTACCGCACATCCGTGTAACATTAACAAGTCAAATTAGTTTGGCCCCAAATTATCTAAACTGCGCACCTCGTACAAAATGTAATTCTCTAGCTCTTACATTTTACTGTAATGCGACACTGAGGCAGCAATTTCCTGAAATTCCCAACCCCTCATATCCGTTATGATGGGCATACTATTTACTATCAGATAGTATCGAGGTAGGACCCTTGCGGAAATTTGGACAGCGTGTGATATGCTAAGTGACGTCACTCGTTTCACGCGATCGTTGAGTTTTAGAAGTGATGCCACTCACTCGAGAGTTAAGTGAACGATTACACACACAGCTACAAAAAGAACTGATTGCATAAAAGGAGGATGAATGAAATTAATGAGTGAATGTCAAAATCCCACTGTCATTACATGACATGTTCTTGTGTGCGTAACCTCAACTGTGGTGGCATTACCTTATGGTGGTGAGCGTGCTTATAATTTCATTCTAACTTAAGTACAGTCACCAGCACCAATATCTGACACAACAAGCGTGCATAAATATCTGATACGACTCTATTTCTAGGGCCGGAAGGACGTGTCAGTTATTTTTGCACGCTCCGCTGTGGCAGATATTAATGCTGGTGACTGTACCATCAGCCAAATAGCTGGTCTACCACCCTAAAGTTGATAATCGTTTGCATGTCATAAAACAATAATACCAATAGACGTGTCTGACAACTTGAAAGTTCGACTTTAGCGACATATTCGTTTGATAGGAACTTGTTTAAAAATTGATAGACCACTATTTGGCTGATGGTACCTACTTTAATTAGTAATTTGTTGAATCAGGCGTTACTTTGCGGAGGTCCATATCAATGAACTATAAGCAATTACTTTGCTCACCCGCGACGTTACGATAGCTACGTCTATGAAACAATGTGTGTTGTTGTAGCTGCTCCACCTCCACACTGTCGGAACACACACAAACCCAACTATCACCATCACCACACTACACTGACGCGTTTCGAACTCAACGGTTGGTATTATGGCGTGTAAATAGCCAATTTTTAGGGGTGGCGGAAGGCGGAGAGCTCGCTAGTCCCAAATGGATTTTCCAACAGTGCAGAAGCACTTACCTGGTTAGGGCTCCGGCCGATGCTGATGGATGAGCGAGGGTTCTTGCGGTGCGGTTTTAACAACATGTAACACGGAAGACGAAGTAGATACGAATGACATGAATGACAAGACGGCTTCGCAAGACGGCCATGAAGAGAAGACGGTTTATCTTTTTTAGGGTTCCGAAGCCAAAATGGCAAAAACGGAACCCTTATAGTTTCGCCATGTCTGTCTGTCTGTCTGTCCGTCCGCGGCTTTGCTCAGGGACTATCAATGCTAGAAAGCTGTAATTTTGCACGGATATATATGTAAACTATGCCGACAAAATGGTACAATAAAAAATTCAAAATAAATTTTTTTTAGGGTACCTCCCATAGACGTAAAGTGGGGGTGATTTTTTTTTTCTCATCCAACCTTGTAGTGTGGCGTATCGTTGGATAGGTCTTTTTATATCATTACGGGGTTGCTAAAAAGTATTACTTATTTTTTTCGTAATGGCTACGGAACCCTATTTTGGGCGTGTCCGACACGCTCTTGGCCGGTTTTTCTTGTGCCAGAGAGCACAGCTGCAAAAAGGTTTTAGTGCGCGAACAACGGTCGTTTCACGGTTGTCGCTCTGAAGATGATCTCTAGTGGTAGTTGTGCATGTGTGTTTTTTTTTGTTATGAGAGAGAGGCAAACGAGCAAGCAGGTCATCTGATGGGAAATGATTGCCACCGTCCATGTGTACCCACTACTCAAGGAGTCATTGGTCCGTTGCCGGCCTTTGAAGAAAGTTTAAGCACTTTTCTTGAAAGACCCCATTGTCATAGTTGTCAGGAAACAGTGCTGACGGAAGTTGATTTCATTCCACTATTTCACTGTACGTGGCAGGAAGTGTCAAAGGAAACGCACAGTGGTAGATCGCCATTCATCAAGATGATGTTGATGGGATTTCGCAGCAGGTAGCAGGTCAAATAGTTCTTCGGAGCACTCACCATGGTGAAATACATAAAGTGTGTGTTCTTACAGAGTGGAGGAGCTGCACATTTGATGTACTTAAGCATCGTTAAAATATTACATAAAAAAATAAAAAATAAAACGTATTTTTAATGAACTAAAAATAATTTATTTGCTCACCCGCGACCTCGCGACTTCGAGCAGCAAATCAGCAGGGATCAGCAGGGTCGCGGGTGAGCAAAGAAATTCAAATATGACATGAAATATTGACGTTGTGTCACAAATAATACGCTGAGAAGTATCGCGCTGCAGGCGCTGTGACTCAGCAGCCTGCGCGCGGTCACTCTAGCGGCCTGCAAAGAGATTTCATACAACCTTGCAGGCCGCCGGCCGGCAATGCGACCGTCTTTTGTATCAGCGCGCGCTCTGCGACACGCACGCGGCCCACGCCCAGCACCACCGCCCGCAGCCGCCCGCCGCCAGCAGCCACACAACAGGGCGACCAGACTAGCGTCCCGCCAGCTTCATTTCTTGTTTTTTTTTTATTTTATTTCATGTAATGTTTGAGAAAAGCACTATACAAGCCTCGGCCGGAACCTGGGGTTGCAGGCCTCGCATCCCTATCCGTCTATATCTACTTCGCCGGCAACCCCCTACTTCCCGGCCTCTACAGTAATACAGTAATGTACTATAAAACTGTAGCAGACAGTAATTTTTTTTTGTCTTTGAGAATAAAATAAAATAAACGTCGTTCACTTAATTTCGTTCCAGTGAAATTCTTTAGTATATAAAATACTGAAAGTTATAGCCTCAATTATAGCGTATAATGTATGCGTATAATGAAGCAGAATATCTTTGCGCGAATCAAAGCGCAGAATGCGTCAGTGCAACGTCAGTGTCAATGTCAGTCAGTCGATGAATTTTGTTTGCTGTGGTTGAGCTGAGCTGTAAACGCTTTTTTTGTTGTTATTGATCTTGCTCAAATAGAAAACAAACAATCTAATTTCCCCTCTATTTAAGTGAAATTACTAATTTCTTTATCCCATAGTATGGGTAAGAATTATTGACAATGGTGAATGTTATGAAAGGAGTCCTTGTTGAGTGGTTAGTAGGTACTTGGCTTTCCTAACATAACCTAATTTCCTTTCAAATAATGAACATTTGTCGTTAAATCGCTTTATTATAATGGATCAATCAGAACAAAGGGTCAAATGTTTTATAGAACTATTCAATATAATCTAAATCTTGCGGAATATTGAAGGTTTGGTCAATAACTTCATTCTCCACTTGAAAAGTGTTTTTCATGTAGGATTTCAGAATGTAGATGTTTTCAGTCCATCGGTTTGCTGCTGTTTTTAAGTCCTTTGGAATTAAAATAAGATTGAAATACCCATTCATTCTTAAACTTACAAATATGTATTATTAAATTGAAATACTTACTTCTATCTCTGTTTTTAACTGTGCTATGTATTCAGGGTCTGAGTCCCTGTATTTCTGCAATTCCTTTTTCAGTGCGTCTTCCTGTTTTGACATTGCCTCCAATTTTTTCAATACCTCTGTCCTTTCATCACAGGGTTCCCGACCCATCTATTGAGATAGAAATTATTTTAATGCAAAACATTAAAACATACCTAATATTTCAATCCAAATACTTACTGATTCATTTGTTATAGCATCTTCAGTTTTTTTTAGTTTCTTACTGCACTCTGCTAATTCATTCTGCAAATCATTCACTTTTCTTTTCTTAGCATTTTTGACTTTACTGTGAATAAAAAAAGCCCTCAATATTTATTTATTTATTTCACCAGCACATACATAACGCAATTGACATGACCACAAAGTGTGTGCGTTCATAAATGATCAAAAGAAAAAACCTATAGAGTACTTTTTATTAACAACTAGCTTTTGCCCACGGCTTCGCACGCGTGGAGTTTGTTTATCGCGCACTGTTCCCTCGGGAACTGGGAATTCCAGGATAAAAAGTAGCCTATGTCACTCTCGGGCCCATAAACTATCTCTATGCCAAAAATCATGTTTATCCGTCGCTCCGTTTTGATACACATGTTAGCATTTATAATATTAATATGGATTATATATTATCTTTTGCTTGCTTTTAAATTTGTATACCTCAGTGCACAGTCAGAGACACATTTTGAGCATTTTTTAATTGAAATTTCACGTAAAACTAATTTACCTGGGGAAGGACCAGAAGTATATAGATGTGCCAATCTTTTCAGAATCCACCAGATGGTCATCAACTAAACCCTGAACTACTTCTTTCACTGATTGCACTGTGATGCCTTTCTCTTTTGGTGCTATTTTCTCCAATTCCTGAAAAAAAAAAAACAAAAATCATTTAAAAAGTAAAGGAACCAAATTGATATAAAACCAAGTAATTTTTTCAGAACTTTCCTGATTGATTAAAAAGTTTTTGTTCAATATTTAATTACTATATTACTTTTTACTGTTAAACTGTTTACTGTTAACATTGTTTGCAATAAATATATGGAAAAGACTAGAGAATGTGATCTTCTTAAAATGTTCTGATGATTCTTTATCAATTCAAATGAAGTATAATTTACCTTTAATTGAAAGAAATCTTTACTATTATGAAATATTTCCAACATTCTGGTTCTTTTCTCCTCAGCACTGACCCCTCGTTTCTTAGACATGCTTTTATAATTTCAGCGATCCGGCTATGAAGCAGTTCCTCCTTCACTTAGATGAGACTCTCGCACTTGGACGGAAGTTTATCCTGCAAGACTTGGACGAAACACATTTATTCATATCAGCAGACATTGTTGAAACTTTACAAGCTCGAGTTGACGATTTAATGGACCAGATGAGCATCCCTGTTCATGATAAAGGCCTGTAACTTGTTATATCTATAATTGTCCACAATGTCGGCAAGAGAGTCTGGTAGAGTCAAGGATGGAGGTAAAACAAGGGTGCTGGATGATGCGGCACGGAAACGCAGGGCCAGAAAGGCCGTGGAAGCTTTGGAACAGGATAACTTCCATGAAGATCCTCATGCAGATCTTGTTATGTCAAAAAAGATACCAAAGTTTGCAGATTCAAATGAGAAACCAACAAGGAAGAAGAAAGCAAGGAGTGCAGATTACTATAAGATGAGGTTCAGGAAATCCTTTGCTCAGCTAGTTGAAGAAGATGCTAATTTTAGACCAGAGCCTCCTAACTATTTGTCAGCACAGGCTCCCCCGTCTAAGTAAGTTGTAATGAAAAAAAAAATAACAAATCTCCTGACATAGTATATCGGCGTTTTCCAAACTATGTCCTATGTCGTTATTTTAATGTTTTTATACCTTTCTGGTGCACACAGTGATAATAAAAAACATCGCATTTCAATATCCACGTAATATGTGCAAGTGTTTCAAACAATAGCAACAAATTATGCTGTGAATGGTGCAGTACATTTGCGTCTCATATAAACCTTTAACAGGTTTCTGTAGCGCGTCTTAGCAATAAGTATTTTTTGTAAACACTTTATATTGTAAAAAAGAAAAAACTGGTCAAGAGCAAGTATCATTGATTGTAAACAACAAGACAATGCTACAATACACCATCGCACTGTTATTTTATTTTCATACCCTGGAGCTAGTTATGACTCACTATTTGGGAAACGCTGAATTATATTTCTTTACTTAGCTGTTATGATTTTACATAGATCCCATGGAAATATCAGGACTAAAAGCAGCCTATTTCTTATTTCGGATAATCCAGATATCCAGCTATCTAATGTCACCCAAATTGCATCCAAGCATTTTACAGTCGAAGAATAACAAACACACACACAGACAAACTTTGGCACATGTAATAATTAGACATTCCCTTGCTGCACTCAATGAAAATGTTCTAGTATGGCGTTAAAAAAGTTATGTATTAGCTTGCTCAGGTTGAACATACAATTTGATATTTAAATATCAAATTTTATATAATAGGTAATTGGTACATAGTACATAGTTAAATAATCATTGTGTTTCAGGTTCCCTGAGCGACATTTTTGTGCAATCTGTGGCTTCCTATCAAAGTATACCTGTATTCCGTGCGGCGCGAGATATTGCTCCGTCCGATGTCTGGGAACTCACTTAGACACACGATGTCTCAAATGGACTGCTTGAATTACGTATTTCTCTTGTACCTAGTTGTTAAGATTCCAATAATTAATAAAGATTGCTACTAAATTTAACTTAGTTTAATTTAAGACTGATATAGTCGCTTCAATTAATTAGTTCAAGGTAGTGAAGTGATTTCCCGCCATTTTTTTATTTTTATTTGTACGATTTGGTAAGTTTGAGTAGACGCCTTGCCTGTTGCAGTACTTTTGCAGTCGACATCTAGCGTCGACTGGCTGAACTAGTATCTAAATGTATTTTACTGCCATCTATGAATGAATAGCGTAACAACAAGGATCAGGCTTTCAACAGCAAGGACAGTAAAGTCACTACTTAGCCACCAGATGGCTAAGCGTTACCAAAATTTTAATAGTTTTGTAAAGTAGCAAATAGTTCTAATGTACCTATACACACATAAATGTCAGATAGCAATAATTACCATCGTTACACCCTTCTATATGTCATGTTTACCTACCCTTCGATACACCCCACGGTCCCCACAGCAAATACATGATTAGTGGATTCAGTTGGGGTCGATTAGACACATTTGTTGCGATAATTTAATGTGGCAACAGCTGTCACTTTAATGTCACTAACGAACGTGAATATAATAATATCTGGACTGAAGAAGTAGCTGTCTCTATATCGCGGAAATTTCGAAACATCCCTTCCTAGTGCACGATCGGGCCAGGAATGTGTTTGCCAAACAAATCTCTAGCTCCAGTGATTTAGGCTGTGCGCTATCTGATCTGTCAGTCAGTTATTCAGTAACTATAGGCACTCTTTTATATTTAAGTACATAGGTAACGGCTAACTAGAACTACTGGTACAGTCAACGTCATAAATAGTGATCACTTTTGTACCATCAGCCAAATATGTGGCCTAAAACCGTAAAGTTGATAATCGTTTGCATGTCATAAACATAAAACAATAATGCCAATAGACGTGTCTGTCAACTTGTAAGTTCGACTTTAGTGACATATTCATTTGGTAGGAACTTGTTTTAAAAAACGATACCTACACCATAAAAAAAAAAATGATAGAAATGATCCGAGATGATTTGGCTGATGGTACTTTAACGTCATGTTTGAAAAGCCATACGAAATTATGTAACGACTGAAAGCGACAAGGTACAGAAATGATCACTTATTTATAACGTTGACTTGTACGGTCAGCATCAAAAGTAGCTGGTTACTTTTCTACCCTGTCACATTAGCACATTTGTTAATCTTGTACGGCGCTAAGTACGTGGCTGTAAAACGACAAAGTACAAAAGTAACCACCTACTTTTGATGCTGACTGTACTAGCACTAGAAACTGCCATAGGCATAGGTAAACATAGTAGCGAAGATATCAGTACGAAGCTTTACATCAAGAGCTAAAGATTAAGAGCGAATGTGAGTTCCGATATATTTGGCCACTTTGGTCATTAGAATATGGTCGGTGACCACATAAATATAATATTATCGAACGTCTTTCTATACATATGTATAAGCAAATGCTAGGTGATATTTTAAGGACGAAAGCATAGAGGTAAGTTACTCTGAGTGTATGTTTTCTATTATTTTTATTACTTCATTTCATACTTTACTTTTCTGATATTCTATGTAAATGATAGCTTAAAAGTATTATATTATTATTAGCTTCCATTTGAAACCTATTATTGTTACAATACAATATTTTTGCGGACGCCATATTGAAAATATTGTATAGGTACCGTAAACTCAGGTTTCTATAGTCCTAGCGTTCGTCAATAGTCCAAACGGACTTTTTAACATTTCGAAAAATTACGGAACTGCTAACGTCATCTAGGGGGTTCATCGTGCATTTTCTATTGGATTAGGCTGCGATGAACCTCCTAGATGACGTTAGCAGTCCCGTTATTGTTCAAAATGTTAAAAAGTCCGTTTGGACTATTGCAGAACGCTGGGACTATAGAAACCTGAGTTTACGGTACCTAACCTAATGTCAGTCAGACACTCATTAGATTTATGACGAATATAAGATACCTTACCTATATACTTATCAAAATTCGTTCAGCCATTTGAGCTGCAGAGAGGAGCAAAAAAATAGACATTACGCTCAAAAAAGATAAGCCTTCTTCTATAATTATAACATTTTCACTTGTTTTTTTCAGTTGTTTGTGCATCTAGTCTAGAAAGACGAACATAAAACAAAGCATCGACTAAAGGCCACATCTGCAGAATGCAGATGGCCTTCCCCATTTTTAAATAAAGAAGCTCTATCTGATAAGGGTGTTTGTTTTTCGGCACGTGCTTCTTATCACCCTGTGGATAAAGCGGCTTTGTAGTCTAATATGAACAGATGTCATTCCCGTAGCTTCCTTGTAACTGTCACTTCCTATTTTTTAACACGTCAAGGGGGTTCATAAATTTGAAGTTGTTTGTCGGCCTGTCCCTATGGTAGAGTCATAGCTCGGAGACGGGATTACCAGCAATTGCATATTCATTTGCATATTTAGCCCAAATTCATAGATTAATAATACTACATATTTTGAACATGAAACTACCGTGAGACTCACTCATATTAAATATAATGACCCGGATAACTCACGTCTTAAATCGAGTTTAGCTCGACTGTTTCGGGCTAATCCGTAGCCCTTCGTCTTCGGAGCAACGCGACTCAGCGGCTGCTGCAACACGTGCACACACTAAGCTCGACCGAGCTAAACTCGATTTAAGACGTGAGTTATCCGGGTCATTATATTTACTACATATTTTACCCAAAGTCTTATGATGCTGTATATATTTTTTCACTACATACTCGTATTTGCAATATTTCAGTTTGTTTCAAATCCAGTACTACAATAGTTAAGTTAACACCCAAATTCAAACTTTGTGGATGTGGACCGGCCCTTTTCCATCTTCTGTTATCGTCAATAAGAGAACAAGGATAGCGAAGCGAAGCGAGTGTCACTATTCGCAGCAGGTAGATGTCAAAAAGTTGGACCACGTGTTAACCAAACAAAGCCGTGCTGAAAATCTAGTTTCAGATAAGGGCGGATCATTTCCCGTGGGTTAAAAGTTCCTATCAAATGAATATGTCACTAAAGTCGAACTTTCAAGTTGACAGACAGGTCTATTGGCATTATTGTTGTATGACATGCAAACGATTATCAACTTTAGGGTGGTAGACCACATATTTGGCTGATGGTACACTACTGCAGCTTGATTTTTACAAACCTTTATTTGAATTGATTTGTTCAGGTATAAATGTACCTACCTAAGTAAGTACGAGTATGTGAGGTACGTTGTGGTTTCAAAATTTACAAGCCATTTTTCGATAATTTCCTGGCTTTATACTACGAAGTGCACAATTCGAACGTCGTATCTTGCCGTCCGACCGACGCTTTTATTATTTAATACAAAAGTGAGAGAGACGGTACGATACGAACTTCAATTTTCGAATTTCGTAGTAGCCCCTCTGTAATTCTGTAACTATGGTGACAATACTACAATTTGGTTGTGGTAGTGAAATTCTGGTGGAGTCGGGATCGTCTGCAGGACGGAACTCGTCGAAGACCAATGGCATCGACTTGAGTACAATGACACACTCGGTACGATAGATACTTACTTATGCGGCTTGGATGTGGTTTGGATGACAAAGCACGTTATTAATAAAGTAAGTTAAAAAAAACTACTATTTTAATAATTATAGCCAAATTACAGTACCTTTTGTATTGTAAATTGGCAAAGGACCTTAAAAATAAAACAAAAAATAACCACGTATTTCCCATCATTTATTCTTTGTTTTATAACGTTTTATTGTTTAAAATACAGCTTGAGGTATCCCATTTTTAAGCGAATCTTATTTATTTATATCCAAAAATGCACTTGGGTCTTTTGAAATACATTGTATTTCAGAGAAATAAGTATGTCGGAGTGGGTTCACATTCGTATAATTTTAGCGTATGACGCGTATCGGGTCGAGTACTTGTAGGTATCTTAAATATAGACACTCACTTTGACATTTAATTTAACTGGGCTCTTTAAGAAAAGTAGTTAACTACGAACTCCAATATTTTTCCATTTTCAGCACCATTCTCAGAACTCTTTATTGTACTAACATAAAACAAATGAGATTAACAGATAAGAAAAAAAGATGTACAAAGGCGAATTTATCCCTAGAATGGATCTCTACTAGTTAATCTTAAAGCGATTGGTAGGATATCGGAAATAAGAGTAGACAAGCAATTAAAAATTGATGGAATGGAAATCTAAAAATAATCAAAATAATTAAGTTTCTGAGATACGCTGGGAATCATCGACAGCAACATGTCAGCCTAGATAAGACGTGCTGGGTGATCGCGTATCTTTTGGTGTCCAAACTACCATCCGCTTTTTCGTATTTTACGATACGCTTTGTCATACATGATACGCTAAAATTATACAAATGTGATCCTCCTTGGACGTTCGATCAATGTTAGAAAAAGTTTAACAAGGCTACTTTTTTTTTAATAAATGGCTTCTGTCCGTTTGGACAATTCTGCCAAAACAAGGCTACTTAAATGACGGCAAAGAATAAGGGTTTCTGTTACTAGGCTAGGTGGCGCTACTATCGTGATCGTTTGACAACTTTGACATTTTCGGCACGATTGTGATTGGGTAAATAACTAAATGCGCCAATCGCAAGCACGACCAGTAACGTCAAACGGACCCCACGAACTTACGCCATCTACGGACATTTCGCATGTCAAGACACCCTCATTGGAACAGACCAGACGGGTTTGAATACAAAGCAGCTTTCCGTTTGGCTGTTAGATACGTATAATCAAAATGTGATCCAATGAGACACAAGAATGGTTGCTACCATTCATGGGCTTCTTAATAACGATAAAAGGACCGGTGGTTGATAGCAGTTAGTTTCGTTATTTTAGGAATTATTTATTGTAAAGTTGGGTAACGTTAACCCTGGAGGGTAACTTTATCAATACTATTTTTTATTGAAATTACTTTCTTTTATTTAAACCTTGCTTTCTCTCTCAGTAAAGTAACACCTGAATCAATCTTTGTTGAACTTAGACATAGTTTGTTTGTTGGGTCTATTACTTGACCAAGCTGTATTAAAACAAAATAGTTCTTTCTGGTTCGATATACTTACCCTCTAGCTAGTGCTGAAATGTAACCCACTTAACGATACTTTAATTAATTATGTAGGTACAGATTTTTTTTTAATTAGCTGCATTATATTTATAGTTTTAATGTCCAATAGTCTTTTTCTTTCAGTTTGATCGAACGTCATCTTTCTACATCGGACTGAGGCGTTAAATATTTTTCTACCCTATCTATTTACATTATTTATATCACAATATATGTTCAAGGCAATCTAGTTCAAATTTGTTACGTTAGACCAAAGTTTTAAAATCATTCTGGCATACTTATCGCAGAAACAATATTTTCTTGATAGTTAATTGCAAAAAATCTATGTCTCCAAAGTTGGGCGCCGTTAACCGTTTGTTAATCGGTTAATCTATTACTAAAACAGTTGGTTTTGTCAAAGTTAAGGCGTTGCATCTTGGAAGATTTAACATAGTCATTATTGTTGCGTTAATTTGAGTAAAGTTGGTAATAGCAATCAATTATTTAAACATAAAATTCAAATGATAACAGGCCGCACGTAGTTGTCAGATCAGAAAATTGTTTTCGCGATGTGGTGCGATCTGTGGTGTCTTATTGCCAAATCGTACTTAGTTAACAATTAGGGAATGTTAAAGGAACTTAATGAGCCCATTAACAATTTTTAAATATGTCTTTAATTAACGATTAACCGATTAACTGTCTTGAGCCGAGCTTTGGATGTGACAAAAAAATTGTATTAATCAAGAAATATTCTTGAGTGGAAATTGCAAATTTGATGGCGTAAATCATTTTGACACTCTTGTGTGACTTATTTAATAAGAGGCGAAATGCGACGTATGTTCAAATGGTCAACTTCACTTCAATTTAGTCAACATTTTTCTAAATCTCAATTGCAAAACATTCCAATAAATTTATAATTAACAACTGGCTCCATGTACCTACTACACTATACTCCACTATATTACAAAACTTACACTAAAAAATATACAGTATCGCCTTAAAATTACTGACTCGATTGTAATAAATTATATTTAAAGCCCAAATACATTTTTATTAAGGTAGATTGTCAATTTTATCTTAATACTGGACTCAGGAATGGACATTGACATATTGGAACTATCACCATTTCAGTCTAACACCAATTGGCAACTCCTTTAGGCACGGTAATGCCATTCT
Source organism: Choristoneura fumiferana (assembly GCF_025370935.1). Lineage (NCBI taxonomy): Eukaryota > Metazoa > Arthropoda > Insecta > Lepidoptera > Tortricidae > Choristoneura > Choristoneura fumiferana. The sequence continues at coordinate 14,891,494 of NC_133494.1, forward strand.
TAATATTTGGCGTTATAGTTTGTTGCAATTCACGAGTGCGCGCCTTTTTTTTTTTATGGCCCGCACGGTTTGTGCACTGTGGCCCGGGGTAAAAAAGTGCGCGCCTTTGATAAGAAATTTGACACCATCTATGAGCCGATAAAAGGCGATTCCTTCATATTTAAGTATGGCAATAGTGAAATGTGACGTGGCTCATTTGCCAACTTTGTCTATTTATTTATATCAATGTAATTAAATGTTTTTCTTAGTTTCGTCTTGGAGTAATGGTGTTAAATACCCTTTTGTGCTGAACATGTATCAGTGTGGTTAGATACACTTCCTACAGTCAAAGGTTTAGCGCCTTCGTGAGATGCAACAACTTATAAGGTGGCCAATCTCACTGTGAACATAGGAACCAAACCCGGAATCAGGAAGAAAAACAAGTCAACAATAAATTCCGACCAAGACGAGATTCATAAAGATAACCATTGCTTTCACTGATTTTTCAGACAGTTGTAGCGGCTTCTCAGCAATTTAAGAATCGGAACATTGGATCAATTAAAATTGCTTAATAGTCACTACATTTTAAAATGTGGTAAAAAGCACGTTAATATCCTCTAGTCTCCAATAAATACTTTATTCACTATCCCATACTTTATTGTCATTTTTGTACTACCAGAGTTAAAATTGAGAACTGGCATAGGGACGGCATTATTTGTAGTCTTGAAAACTCTATGGATCGTCTTTCTTTTTTCTTAGTTTGCCTTCCGTGTGTATCGTTTGCGTGACGGCTTCCACTGCTTCTGAGAGATCCGCTTCTGGGTCAATTGCTGTTGAAAGTGCAGCAATGTATGCACATGCTATTCGGAGAACCGACAGTTTTGACAATTTCTGGTTATGGCTGTACGCAGGCACTGATTTTCTTAACGTGTCGAAGGCAGCACTTATCGTGTGAACCCTTGTTCTTTCTCTAGCGTTAGCTTCGATTCTTCGTTCTCTTGTCATGTTTTTATAGTTCCTTTGTTCACGTGGTTTAGTTTTTTCAGGGAATGGTTCGACCACTCCAGGATGAGGGGGCACTCTTGGTGGGCCAGGTCGTGGTTCTTCTTTATTTGGGGGTGGTAAAGGTGGCGGTGGTTCGAGTGGCCTCCTTCTTTGCCTTAGTAAGCTCGTTTCGCTTTTTTTGACTAAGGATAAGGGTTCTCTTTGCGGTTCTTCTGTGAATGACCAGGGCCGGAAAGGGCTGGTGGTTTCTTCTGGGCTGGTGAGATCATCGGTTGAGGCTAACCGTCTCTTCTTAGGTGGTGGGAGGCGCGGTGGGGTGCGGTCTCTCTTGAGTCGGTCCGACTCAACCAGTCTGACTCCTGAGTCGTCAGAGTGAGCGGGGCCGGAACATGAGTCGTCGTCGTCTCCGCCTGACACGAATCCGGCATCTCGTTCGATGCGATCTGAAACAAACGAGACAACCATCATCTACTTGAAACAGAATGCTTTAGGTGGAAATTTGTGCGTTTTGACCATTCGGGTATATAGGTACTCGTATTTAGGTAATGATGATTTATGAGATTTTCAAATTCCATTGAAATGGAGTTTACTTATAATTTTATGTTATGTAAAGTGTGTTTATTACATCATTTGTTAAAAAATTGCAGTATCTTGTTGACTTGTCAAATGGTAGAGAAGTGATAAGGAGACTCGTCAGTTCAAGATATGATATGATGCATATACTAATGATATGCAGTATCATCGTAGCAAGAGTTAGAAGCTGTTAAGAGGGTCTTATGGGATGATGTTCTTTAAACTGTCTTTGTACTTGGATGATAAAATTGTCTTTTCTTAACTAGGTTAGCTGGAAGAGATCATTTTTTAAGGATAAGCTCGCCTTTCTCTCCTTTCTGTGTACTTTTATTTATTTTTATTTTATTTTTATGTCCAATAAAGAGTGTACATACATACATAAAATGAAGACTAGTCCTTGTATTTGAACTACCTATTAGTGAGGCTTTAAGTTGAATGAGGAGTTTTTGACAGGCGAAATATCGATAGATGGCGTTAGTATCCAGAGATCCATTTGACGTTACAGTCTTGCTTGTGATTGGCTCATTTATGTAACCAATCACAAACGTAACGCAAATGTTAAAGTTTGCAAACGGACTTACACTATCGCAGAATAAATAAATGAATAAATATTAACTTGTTCGAATGATGAAACCAGAAAATAGGAGAAGCATAATCAATGTACATGTAAAAAAGAGTACCATGTTTGCCATGGATAGATGGAAATACTAAACAAAGGATTTATCCTAAAGGATCTCGCTAACAACGGAAGCTGCGCGTACGCAGCGCTAGTCGACATGCGCGGGGCATGACTGGCTTACTAATGAGGCCAGATATGAGGCCGGGAAATGTACGATATTATTAAGTAGCGACCCGCCGCGGCTTCGCATAGGTAAGTAGACTTTGAAAAAGAGACAAAAAAAGTCTATAATCAAAGGCGGTAATTTTATATTTTTCATCTCCCTTTCCCCAAAACTATACCGGCATAAAAACCTTTTCATTCTGAAAGGAAGCTTTTGCCCTGTAGTGGAACGTATATCGGCCCAGATGATTTCAACCATGGGCTATTCAAAGTACATATAACGCGTCAAACAAATGAATGAAAATTTCTAGTGAAACTCTTGGGGTGTTTTTTGAACTTGGTCACCCAATAGATGAAATATTCATAGAACTGCACAGTAAAATACAGGCAATAAGAGATGAAGCAACAGAAGAAAAAGGCATTTTTGCAGAAAATCCAAGTTAATTGAAATGAGAAAATTCATCGCCTCTTTGAGAATTATTTTACTCTGGCCAGTTAATTTTGAAAGTAAGTACCTTCTGAACTTTGTGCAGTTAGGTAAGTTCGATTTTTAAACCCATTTGACATCTCGGCTCGCGTCTGCCACAAAGTGAACGACTTTTTTTTACAAAATGGGACCAAGGTCGAGTCATAGTGCCACTGGTGTCCTTTTGCATTTAAATTAGATATTAATTTTAATTATTTTGCAATGTTTTGTAAACGGAATTTATGGTCAGCAAAAAGTTGTGGCCACGCAGGCGCCGGCGCCAATGCTTTAGCCATGACGTCAGTTAAACTTAAGTGATACAAACTATGCTGTGTCCTTATCTAATATGATAATGAGTATACAATGTTTTTTTTTTAATTGTGAGAATTAACTGAATACTTGTGTGATCTTTGTTTAAAAAGATTGGTCAAGTTGACTGGTCAGCAGACCTATGGTCTCTCAAGCAGAGGATCGTGATGGAAAACATTGCAAGAAAACCTGCACAAATCTGCGAAGCAATTCAATGGTATGCGTGAAGTTAATAATTTGCACTGCGCCCGCGTGGTAACTTCGGTCCAAGCCTTCTTGTTCTGAAAGGAAGTTGAAGAAAAATGGTCTGGCAGTCGACTCGTTACAAAAATGGGCTAGCATGTGTTGTCAACTTGTCACCACGTAAGAGACAAAGTTCACAAGAAGTCGAATTAAACAACATGCTAGCACCCAGATGAACAGAACAGGTTTGCGGCCATATGGTCGACGTTTCTGATTATTATTAATGCTTTTATTTTTCTCGAATAATGATCCGCATTCCATTTTACTCGTATTCAAGTGGATTTCTCTCGTACTCATAGAATTAATATGCATTAGTATTTAGTGTAATGTAAACATTCGAATTTGTTTTTTTTTTCTAAATGAGTCTGGCCGCTTTTCTATCATAGACAATTATTTTTTATGAATAAAGAGCGGCCAGTAATGCATTGTCATTTTAAAAGAGTAGGAAGTTCATTCGATCGCATGACGATCAGTAATCATTAAACCCATAATGACAGTTGACATCTCACTTTATCTTAAAGACCTTAACTGTAACTGATAATGATAAGGAATAGAAATTAAGCCACAAAACCGAACGGAAATAGCAACTAAATGAGATCTAAAATCAATTTATTAAGAAATAAACGGAGTTTTTAGAGCGGAAGTCGTGATGGCGACATTAATTCTCTAATACAGACATAAAAAGGTTAAATCGGCTGTTAATTAATTTAATCCGATATCACGACTCAACAAAGCGTTTAAGATAAGTTTTGATGGTCGGCCTGGTTTCATGTACAAAATGTAACTGTTAATTAATCAGCATTTGTTGTCAATAGAACCTAACTGCCGTAATGTGAGTCGTTTGGTATGTCTTTTTCAAAATTAATGTAAAAAAATATGTGATTGTACATGCAAACAATTTAATTTTTAAACTGATAGACCACCCTCTGGACGTTTTTGAGACTAGACTCTAGTTTTAGATTTTTTTCATAAAACGCACTTGCAACACGGCCTTCATCCAGCCAGTATTTTAGAATTCGAAATTCAAAGTCTAATGCCATTCATAATCATAGATAATCGCGTGTCCATAATGGTTTAGCTACCGGAATTAGTTTATGGCTCGTAAGTCGTAATCGAGCGGCCGTGGCGCCACGGAGGCGTTCCCACTTAATGCAACATTGATAGCTAGTAAACTTAAAGCAATGCAAATACCAACTTTAAACCTTCGCATTAAGATTCCCATGGCACTTACTTGGCTGTAAAATAATGCAGGAACAAGTAGGTAGATAAGATGCGAGCATTCACGGGGCGCGCTTCTCACACTACAGGTGTTTTTTTTTGTGAGTAAACGCCTTTGCTTGATAGAGATTTTAATAACGGCCAGTTACTTTTATGGTTTTATTTAGAGAGCAAAATCTTTAAGCAGTACAAAAATATTGCACACCATTATGTTTACGTAGCAATTAAAAATAATCGGTTAATTAGTGTGAAGCGCACAAAAAATATGGTAACTAGGTACGGCTTTTGGAAAACAAAACAATAAAAAAAAAACTTCAGGGATGGCGCATTATGTTTACAAAGATCATAGATGTATCTGCTGTAGATATAGTATGCTAGAGTTTCTGGGTCCCAGCTTTTTACATGCCTTTCCTTTTGGGTAGAGTCATGTAGAGTCGGTCCCCATACAAAACGAAAAATTAAAAAAAAAACAGACGGCTTGCCGGTGATAAACGACTTATGGTGTAAGATATATCATGGGAGTAACAAACCAGGGATCGCAGGAGGATTTATCATACGTAAAATACTTTAATCGAATAGTGGTTTATTTTTTCAAAAACGTCTTAAAGTTTTCCTTTTTAATTCATAAACTTATTAGATAAGTATTCCTAATTTTAATAGTCATTCTAATACAAATACCTGTGATTTTAGAATTATTGAAAATTTCTTATCAAACATAGAACACTGTTAGGCTATGTTAGTTTATGAAACACAATTGAAATTTAAAGGAAACGAATCATAAATAATTTTTCACCTCAACTATTTTTCTTCAATTTGCGCTATGCATTTTATATTATGTAGGTAATATACCTTGAAACAGCTCCTAAATATCTGTGTTGTCCATACTTTTTTTTAAACTTCTCTTCGAGGAATACCTACTGCAAGTTTCTAATTAGACCATCGACACCTAAAATTTATAGCTCTTAATGAAAAAGCAGTATTTTCAGACCCTTGATTTTTAACAGCTCATTACGGCGTTTCACAGGGACATGTTAAAACAAAGAGGAGGCTCAAAGGGCCCGCAACCACAACATATACTTAGAAAAAAAGCTTAACACCTTCGTAAAGTTCTGTATTCCTTGCACAATACGATATGTTTTTTAACACTCCATAGAACGTACCGTCGGACATACAGAAACTATCCTTTTCGCACAAGACTAGTTGGACAGAGACAAAAAATTTGTCCCTGGCACACGAGACCGGATCCCGATGTCAGATAAAACGTTAAGATACGAATCATGGCGCCAAATTTCACAGAACGCCGACGCCTAAGGAAAGTTCCTTTTTCAAATGCGGCTTTTTGAAATAATAATGTATTTTCTTGTTTTTTTTTATACATTATTAAGCCCTGCGGTGAGATTCGGGAAACAAGAACAGGTTTGGTTTTTTTAATTTTGATTCGTCCCTCGTAAGCGTGCAAGCAAAAGGAGCATCAGTTCGTTGGTTATTGAGAGAATATTGGCTATGTAAAAACGCAAAATATAAGTCGCATTACTGCCAGCTACATTGATAAAAGGACGGACTGTATATATTTACGTACATCTGTAAAATTTTCTTATATACTCTACAATCGAACATCAACTCTTCGACGCTTTTGTCACTTTTTACCACATACCTAGCCTTCTATCAGGATCCCTATTACAAGATCCGATGTTTGTGACGAAATCGAACAAAATGTGTTGCCAGCGATTGCCGAAATGCTCGAAATGAGAAACTGATGAGCGGTCAGCGCTGTAAAAAGGCATAAAAGGCAATGTCGTGGTTCGCACGGTCGCTCATCTCTAATGTATGAGAAGTCGTGATGCGACGACTTTCACCGAACATTACCGGCTCGCTAATACGAGAAGTCGTACATTATATTCATACATACATCAGATTTTAGTAATCAAACGACGTTAGTACTCAGTGACAGAGGAAACGGGAATGGGATAAATTTATAACAATTTCCTTCTTAATTCAAATCTTTTCATACGAAATTATGACAGAAGCGTTTCGACGCGGTTTTACCTTCGTTAATTTTGTTTCTATTGTATTTTTATTTTAACTTGATAATAATAATATTCTTATGTACATTGTTTATAATAAACTTGCTAATGTTTTGGTCTTATTAATTATCACAACGATTTTTCTACAGCTGAAGCACGTGTATTTTGGCAAATCTTTGGCGAACACATATCAATTATCTTTTGCGGCATTTTTAACTCGTCATGACATGACTTGGCCGAAAACTTCCCGTTAAAAGGATACCTTATACAAATTCACACAATAAATATCGATTAAAATCGAGTTCGAAATCAGACCACGCTATGTCTATTTGAGAGTAGATTTTTCTTTATTTTGCGCAGTAGTTACATAATATGGCATAAAGATGTAATCAATTCCTGGCAACTTAATCCGTTCAGAGCAAGCGCTTAGACTCTTTTGGATTTAGAACGCAGGAACAGAGGCGCCTCGGAGTCGGCGAATATTTATGTAAGAAGAGACTTTGTGAACGTTGCTTTTGTTTCTCATAAGGACTTGACACAATGTTCGCCATCCTTTTGGAAATAAACTGTTTATTTTCATACATTAGTGAGAAGGGTGTCTTGTGTGTTTATTATTACATAATTATTATTTAATATCTCTATATATTTTCTTTTTGATGTGCAGTGAACCTTATGTCATTATATTACAATTTAGCTTAAGGCCGAGGCTTGTGGAAAATTTTAAAAAGACTGACTTCCTATCTCGTAATAATTTCGAAAAATCCTTTCTTATTAAACTTCAAGAAATACGACTGCAAAATTTAAATACGTACGTACAAATAATACGTTCCATCCAGCTTTTAATTCAAATTTTAATTTTACTCACGTTTGTGGAAAACAACGTCTAGTACATTAAAATAATTCGAAATTCAACTTTATTCCAACTTCGAGTGTTTTTTCAAACGTGCCGCCGCGCGCGGCGCCACTGTCGATTACATATTCACACCGGATTGCATTTCTCGGAAAATTCGTGCGATCGATCGACTAGCCATCTGCACGGGCTTTATAACGATTTTATTTTTGTTAAGTTGGTTATGTTGGTATAATGTCAACCGTAAGGAAGTTTGCGACAAATGGAGTGAATAAAGTTGAAACTGATAAGTTCAATTAAGTACTTAAGTTTTTGTTAAAAAAACATCAACACAAGCTATATTGCTCCCTGGACCTGTATTGTCATTCTTCCATGTGTCACATAAACAAAATTTTAACTAAATCCGACAACTGCAACTGGGTCAAATTTAACTTGCAATATTTGACCTTAACTAACATAGCAACAACAAACACTGCAAATTAAATTGAATCTTGTAAAAAGTAAGAATTACTCGTTGCTTATCGATATTTCTGTAATTACATTAAAAAAACATTATTGTATGATATTAATTCATGAAACTTATAACACCCCTCTTTTAACGTCGGGGGTTAAAAACATCGCCTAAAGAACTTGTTAAATCGTACAAACAGATTTAAAACTTGACAATACAAAGATAAAATAAATTTAACATATGCCCGCATGTTTACCCGCGTTAAAAGGGTCATTGTTGCCAACTGTTCAATCATTGAAACAGATTGTCTTCTGAAGACAAAATAAAGCATTGTTCTTCCATAGACTCAATAAGTCTGCTTATACCACCTGGGTGCCACGTGCCGGTTTAAAGAAGCTGTTTAACAAAACATACTTTATATAATAAGTTGTCTGTCTGACCCATATCTTTATCCATGTATAACCCAGTGTTACCCAGACGTTATTTTATTTTAATGAATCTGTGGACATTCGAGATTTAAAAACCCATTATCTTTTCAACAGGGATTTTCAAATATCGAATTGTTTTCATTTAGAATTTATAAGTCGCGTGTTGGACGTTGGTGTTATGTACAGTTCCGTGTCACAGAATCACATTCCATTGCCAGTAATAAAGTCGCGGAAAAACCCAAACAATTTTAAAACTGCCAGTGAAACCAGTCCTAAAAGCATCTGTGCTATTTTCTGTAAAAAAAACTCTTTTAAATCCGAAACGATCGAATTGAGTTTCAAAATTCAAAAGTGAGACTACGGGTGGAATTTATATTTTATAGCTGGTTGGTTTACATTATACTAACTTATGTTGTTAAAAGTGCACGTTTTAACATTGCAGCGCGGTAAATACGATTATTATATAGGTAGAAGGTTAATTAAATAACTGAATACCTTGGACACCCCAATTTTTTTTCTAAATTGGTTGATTGCATTTATTTCCAAATAACCTCATTATTTAAAAAAAACATTCGTGTGTTTGGCTAAGTTAGTAATTCTATTTAATTTCCAAATTTACACTCATAATTTATATATATCTCAGTTCCGCTTCGCCGTTTAAAAAAAAAGTCAAACTGACATCAAAACGGCAAGAATCAATTATCTAACTAGCATGTAACCTCGCTAATAGTGTAGTTTGTAACAATTAGGGGCTGTTTCACCATCCATTGATTAGTGTTAACTGTCGGTTAAATGTGATGCCGTCTCTATTTGTTTTGTTCGAATAGACGGAGACGGCATCACATTTAACCGTCAGTTAACATTAATCAAAGGATGGTGAAACAGCCCCTTAATCGACGTATACATTTTTAACTTTTAGACTGGGGACAGTAAAAAAGGGATTTAAAAACACCGAAACAACGTGGATTTAAAACATAATGTAATCGATTCTACACTTAATTCTGAGCAAACTACTTTTTAGTTTTCAGTTATTTAATTAACACCTTTTATATAATATTTTTTGGTTAAAAATGGCCATACCTACCGAATTAAAAAGTAAACAGGTTTTTTTATTAAATAATGGTGATCATCTGTGCTTATTACCAAACTGTCTAGGATGTAGGTAAATTAAGTATGTCTTTGTCAGACGGTTTTTATTTTGAAAACGCTTTCAAATTCAAAATGAGTTTTTGTGTGACGCTTTTGCATTGATCTGCGCTATGTTTAATGGATAGAACCACCTGGCTGAAAGAGAAAAATTGCGCTCGGTTGACATTTTGTCAGAAGTCATTTGTTTCGAATGTCCAATGCCTAGGATATGAATAAAACCTAGGTTTTTTCGCCTAATGTTATGCTAGATGCGGTACAGTTGGCCACATAAATTTGCGAAACTAGATTGAATATGTAATTTTATGTATTTATCGTGTCCAAAGTGTCGTATGTTCTTGATTGATGTATTTTCTTGTGTATTTTACAATCTATTGCGTCGGAAGTATGGGTATAAGGAAGTATATACCTATATGTATTAAAAATGGTTCAGTAAGTAATGAAGTAACAAAATATAACGGCGCTTTTTAAGATGTGTTATCAAACTGAGATATTTTATAACAGGGTTTGAATATTAGGTACATTATTTTTATAGTCGATGGGCTCTAAAATAGATTTTGTTTCTACTATGTACCGCAGTGCACGAGGAAATTGCATCTTGCCTCTTTCTTCAAGGTGCATTTTAAAGCTGACTATACCTGTTTATGCAACTGGGGGCAAACATATGTATGGTAATAGCATCTTTAAGATGATTTCCAAAAACTGACGTTAAAATCTGCAACTTGTTTTGAACAAAATCTAAGAAAAAAATTAACCTACTGCCATTTGCGAAGGAGAGTTCTTCACACAATACTGCAACATAATATCAAGGATGTATCTATTATTTATTTATTACTTGATTGTCGGTATTAAGATTCCAAGACGACATAAAAATATTAAAATTCGTCATAAATTAAGATACAATCGAATTAAAATGAACAGTTGGGAAAATTAATCGCCTAATTAGCAACAAGGAGCATAATCTGTGCATTTGAGATGTTAGGAAAATCAATATGTCAATATGGCGTTTGGCGCCAAAACAGCACTGCGCGATGTGACCTCGCGCCGGCAGGCGTCGTCATGTCGATAATATAAATCACAATAAAATGTTAATTTCGCACTCGCAGCCACATGGCAGATCCTGATGCTTCCATCTGGTATCATGTAATCGTCCGATTGCTATTATGCGGATTGCTAAATTTGCTACTTTTTAATAAATGTATCACGTAGCACGTAGTTAGGTGTAGTTTTGAAAAAAAAGTACATGGCCCTCGACCATTATTTGAGTTCTACGCAAATATTTGTTCTATTAAAAAAAACAAAATTACAAATATCTCTTTTAAGGATCTAATAATAATATTTTTTAGTTAAAATAACTTAAAAAATGTTGAATTTGTAACCATATTTTATAAGTAATTCAAAAACAGCGCACCAAATTTGATTTCTCTGTTAAGGATGTGTTACTAAGAGCGAAATAAAAACCAAAACAGGTTAGCGCCAAGCGCCGTTTAATTTAGACAGTAATTTAATGCTCATATTCAAGATATTTTATCTAAATCCAGCCGGTAAACTTATGCAAATGCTTCGAACGGAATGCGACACGCGGTCGCCAATCATAAACATTAAACATAAACATAAACACGAGAATTCTTTATTAAGATACTTCTCCGATTTCTCATAATGACTTTCTCGTAACATTTCTTTATTTGTTTATTAAATGTGGTATTTGAAAATGAAAATATTATTAAGCGTTAGTAATAAATTACTTTAACCATTAAATCTTCATGTATTGATTGTGGCTGATATATTTTTACGCATTTTATAATTTTTGTTACATATTTTATTATTAACAAGTATTTTTTCTTTGAAGCATGTACGAGTATAAGTAGTGCCACCATAGTTCAGGTCACGCACACAAGAACATGTCATGTAATGACAGCGGGATTTTGACATTTACTCATTCATTTCATTTATTCCTCTTATGCAATCAGTTCTTCACTAACCTGTGTGTGTAATCATTTAATCTCGTGGCACTACCTATACTAGCGAAGCCGCTAACGTAGTAGAGCATTACTTATTTATTACGATATTATAGAATTCTACATTATTTGCGCAATTATTTTTTAATAAAGCCTGATAAAGCCAAAACAAATATGTATTAGAAATGCTGTCACTATTTAACGTATTGTGTTGCTTTGATATTACATTCAATCTATAACTCCTTGTTGATATTTAATAAGTTCTTTAGATAATAAAATGCCTGAATAATTGTAAGACTTCTGAAAACTCGTGTAACAGATTTGAGGAAAACTGAAAAAAAAAATCGGCTTTATAAGTAGGTATAGCCAGAAATAATGCGGCTCTATGATCCCAACCAAAGTATAGTAAATTTTGCTTGTTTGCTTGCATATTCATGAGAAATATTACATATGATTAAACGCATGGTAGCTAAGCTATTTAAGTAAAATTAGACAAATTACAAGAATACGTGTTTCAATGACGTACCTACGGAGTCGGGTAAAAGTACTTAAAGTACAGATTTATGATGAGATGAATGAGTGAAATCAAGACAGGACTCTATACTATACTTAGTGACTATAGATAATTTTAATAATTTTTAAACAATCAGTCCTGATTACTAACTAATATGCTTAAGGATGTGACCGTTTCAATGCGATCCGACGACCTTACAAGGCCATGTCGTTCATTCACTTCGGATCGCTGCATGCAGAATATGACATGACATGTGACGTTTCGTTACACTTGTTGACTCGCTCGTTGCATGAACCTGACCTTTTGCGGTTGACATTTTAATTATATACCTAGGATAGAACAGTCAGTTAGAAACTGCGTTTCAATTAAATTGTCGAGTAGAATTAGCTTGCAATTATTATACCGTAAAGATCATATTTTAAGAATTTCAATTATTTCATCGATATGAAAACACCAAACAAAATTTTTGGCAGTGTTAAAACTAGGTAGTGAAAAAAATTGTTTCCTGGAGTAACAGAGTAATTTTTGAACTGAGTATTCCTACACGACATCCATAAAAAAAATTCGTTTTATGACGCCTAAATAAATTGTAAATAAGAAGGACACCAATTCCATATGAAATTTTCTTAACAATGAAGCGTTAAAAATATAGACACAATATTAATAAGAAGCTACATACACAATTCTTTACTTTCTGTTGCCACCTATCCTATCAGCATACCCTGTTATTAAGCGGACAGTTTGGTGGCTACCTAACATTTAGTGATGCGCAATACAAACTATCCAAGTCCAGGCGTTGTAGCTATAGGCATGGGAACGCCAAAATTTATCTGAAAACTCAATCTAAAAAAGTTTTTTTATTAACATTGCGTATCAATAATGTTAGGTAGCCACCAAACTGCCCGCTTGATAACGGGATCTATATACCTATCAGTGCACGCTGAGCGCTGCTTTTAAGTCTTCTGCATAAGTTTTTGTCTATAACTTTTTCAAACGGATGGACAATCTTTTGTTTTTGCGTCGGGCCACCCGATCGCTTCCTCCCTTTGTCTCTGCCAAGAAATTTTAGGCTTCCTTTCGTCCCTTATTATGGATGCGGAAAAAACTCCTACATAATTATTCCCACGCTTCAAATGAATATTAAGGATTTATATAAACATTTTTAAAATAGACATGACAACATTTAAATTTGATAGATTTACTTACAAATTTAAGTCTAAAATTGACGTCATGATCACTTCCGCGGCCATAACATTGCAAATTAATTAAGCATTTTAAGTGCGATAAGTGTCGCGTCGCTGTGTTTGATATTTCACCGGTATTAGTTCCGTTTTGTTGGTTCGCTGTTTTTACGACTGGAAATATTTTGAAACAGTCACGTGTGGGGTAACACGTGCGCCGGATGCGATCCGTTTGTTTGCAACAGGTTGCTCAGATAAGGGTCTGCATTTTACTGCATTCGGTAAACATGCCAGTGCAAAAAACCGTTATTAATGCAAAGTATCAATATTTATTTCCTAAACTATACACACTGTGCAATTATGAATGCGTAAGCAATATTGGCATTGACAGTTACGCTTACAGGTCATTTGTATTCCTAGGTAAGATTTAAATATAAAAAAAAAAAACTTAAAACATATGAATTGTAGAAATTCAAGCAGCAGAGCTTACTCGCAAACCTCAAAATATTTTGCAAATTTCCTAACAAAGCAAATTATTAATTGTATTTTTTTGCATATTTTAACATTCGTAAACTTTAGCGAACAACGTTGGCCACATTTTTTGTCACCATCGCGTCAACGCCTTTGGCATTACGACATTGGGAATCCCACAATCGGTATAAACAAAATCCTGATCTCCGCTCAACATCTAAGCATGATTTAATAATTAAGGTTAGGTTTTTAATACTTATGCAATCATGATATTGAACTTTATCTTTTACTTCTAATAGGACTTTCAGCAAACACAATCGGGACATGTGGACATTCAAAACAACCGCATTTCAAAGTTTTATCGAACAGCTATTTTCCTCTACCATTTGAAGCAAATTCAAATTTTGAACTCCGTTCTAACTCTATCTTCGTTGATGATTTTGTTAGACAAAGCAAAGCTGCGGATACATTATTAAAAAAATAAAATCGAAATAGACGTCACTTTACAATTCAATAGTGATAAAAATCTGTGTATCTATTGCTACAAAAGTTAAGCTTAAATAATGTTTTAACATGTAATTAATTAAGCAGCGCTACAGTTTTCTTCTTCTCCACTAGTATTTTGAATTCAGCACGATTCACCACTTTCGAAATTATGAATCGTAAATCGATCGTAATTTTTTTTTTCTAATGGTGACAGCATAGTTACGTAAATTTTATGCCAGATTGTTATCTTGTCATGTAAAGTACGTAGTTTATGTATTCAGGGATAGATTTTTTTGCAAATAATGCCATGAGTTGTACAAAACTCTTTACGTAGAGGTTAGAGATAAGTTCGTAAGTATATTATCAACGGACTTTATTGCAATAAAACACCTGGTTATGATACACTGAAACAATTCGATGGCATAAACTAAGTAATAATAAGTATGTAGTCACTGTTGTTATTTTTATTTAACTTCTTTAGGTAATCTTCTATAATATTGAGTAAGTTGTTATACTTTTTAGGTGAAGTAGTTATTGGTATATTTCTTGCAAAGATAATTTAATCTTGGTACAAATTAAATCTCAATTTAGTGTTGAACTTAGTTTACTAGTGTCAAAGTAAAGAACTGACCAGCTTGAACCTGGTTTAACGACTAATGTCGAAATTTATTTTTTCAGCAACGTACAGTTGCCGTCAGATATTTCGAAGATGCCAAGGTAGTCAAAAATATCGGAGCATGCACTCTATTCTCAAGGCATTAGAGTTCATACTCCGATATTTTTGATCACCTTGGCTGATCCGAAATATCAGATGGCAACTGTACAAAAAACTATAGTCCTATAATTTTTGATACCTACCTAATGCAAGTCAATGAATCACAGCACAGTGGAAACCCCTTCTTTATAGTTTTAAGATAATCTACAGGCAATAAAAAAATATCGATTGTTTTGTTAATCATCCTGATAGTGTACACTAATAATAAGTAAGTAGTAACTTTCTAGCTATAAAAATAGCACTTCTTCAAACTAAACAATATTATTTTCTTTATTTTAATTGAACGTGTAATTAAACTAAGCAACTAAAAAACAATAGCCCGATATTAACTTATGATAATGATGAAAAATAATAATTCTTTATTATTACAATAATAATACACGATATAATAGCAATAAATAAACTAGTTCATTGCGCTTAGATAATAAAAATTAGGAAATATTCATAAAGAAATTACAACCTTGCGTAATTATATAAAGTTTTGAATCAGAATGTCGCCGTCAAGAGTGCTAACAGCTAAAGATTGATCACAGAATTGCGATGAAATAATAATACATAATAATGATAAAAAGTAATGATTAATTACTAAGTTGACGAATTTTTCTCCTTAACGACTGTTTTGTAATAATCAATCTGCGACCACGTCACGAAAGTATGTACTTATATTTTAAAATTTTAGGGGTATGTAGGCAGGTACAGTCACCAGCACCAATATCTGACACAACAAGCGTGCATAAATATCTGATACGACTCTATTACTAGGGCCGGAAGGACGTGTCAGATATTTTTGCACACTCCGCTGTGGCAGATATTAATGCCGGTGACTGTACACTATTATCTGAATGAAGACAAAAACCTATGTAAGCATCATTGTAGGTAGCACAGATATGTGGTAGGTAGTCTATAAACAATTTGCTCATCAGCAACCTTACGATAACTACATCTATGTAACTAATGTTCACGAAGCTCCTCCGCCATCATTCTGTAAAAGCACACCAACAGAAACCCAACTATCACCACCAGCACACTACGCTGGCGTGTTTCGAACTCATCCAGAGTTCATCATCAGAGCAACATTACCTTATTATGATGATCGTTTGTTCGCTCTGACGATGAACATGGACATTATGGACCTTCGCAAAGTAACACCTGATTCAACATATTATTGTTATTGTGTTTAGAGGTCGCTTAAAAACTTAAAAATTTAGTACTATTGTTTACCTTGGAAAATCTCTATATACCTGTGTTTTTTGTACCTACTGCTACTATGTGTTGGTGTTCAATATAGAAGTTGTTGTATTTTTTTAAGGAAATATTTTATTTCATAATCATACTGAAGAGTTCCTATGCACCAGGGCCAAGTTGTTGTATTGTATTGTTTTTTTATTATCCACCTTTTCCTTTCAGTGAGTAAGTACGTATGCGAATTTGCTGTGACTTTATATTTTCCAAGTTCTCCAATCTCACTTCGTAAGTTTCGAACTCTAAAGTCTCACACTCTATATTCCTGAACTCTACAGTTCTAAACTCGACAAAAGCAAGTTGAAGGGCTTATTAACACACTCGGAATCACAATCGTACTTCTTTTGGTCACACGTTAAATGATAGAGGCAGAAAGAGATGGTGAATGCGATCGCACCGAAATTCGAAACGTACCGTCCCCCTCACTCTCGTATTAAATAATATTGCCGTCAGCGGGACGGCAAGATACGAAGTTTCAATTTCGAATTTCGTAGTAGCCCCCCCTTTTAGGTTCGCCCACGGAACCATGCATAATACAAATCTTGGACGATAATTTTACTTTATCGATTTTTTTTATTCATATGTCCTGTTCTTATCTGAATCGTTTTTATCTCTATCTAGATATATATTATACGATTGAGCTCAGTTTTAGTAGGTGTGTACCGAATATTCACTCGACGGTAATGACAGTGCATTACGTGACTGGAATAATTTTGATGTCATACAAAACACATTACGTAAAAATAAAAAGTAATATCTACCTACTCCTAATCCTATCCTTGCATTAAACTGCTTGAATTTTTATAGGAATCTTTGATATAATGAATATTATGTATGTAAATTCCGTGAACATTTTCAATCTAAACTTCAAAAAACTAATCCAAACTAACTAACTAGGTATCCAAACTATATATATAAATGTGAAAGTACCTACTAAGTCTGTCTGTCCGCCTACCTGTTCGCCTTTTTACGTCTAAACCGCTTAAACTTATTTAAATGGATATGAAGTTTGATTGAGACCCTGAAAAGGACATAGTTTTAGCCCAGAAAATTAGTTCCCGAGTGATAGCGATAAACATTTTTTTTGCAGACGGAGTTACCATCTGAGATATTGCAACATTAAAATTCTCACTGACATAATTTCTGACACTTCAATACTATATCGCAAAGATGTCATAAGTGATATTTCAATTCCGTACGATCTATCTTTACGTCGAGTCCAATAATACCAAAATAAAATTAAACCACCCTTTAGATACACAGTACCCAGTAGTCAGATACAGATGTCAAACATTTGACACAGTCCGAGCGTTTATTGTCGTCATTACGCTGCGCCGGGCCACATCTGGCCACATCTGGGCCCACGGACGGGACATCTGGCCCCCAACAGGGCCCGACGTCAATTGACATGTGGCGACACTGGCGTTGCGATATTGCTTTTTTAAATTGTTCTTTTGTTTTCTGTTTTAAATTTGGAACGGGCTTATTCGGCCGGGGATAAATGTTTTTTTTTCTTCGAGGCATGTATTCTTTATGGGCGAATGTGGTTCTTCCGAATCCTTGAGGCAAACAACTGAATACTTTTTACTGAAGTTTTTTTTGGACTATTTTTTTGAACCTTGGTTGAAAGTATAAATATTTATTTGGAACTTATTAATTAAATTTACAAAATGAACTGAATCACCGGTTCTTTATTGATAATATTATTATAATGAAATTAAGATAAAGTAATCGCTAGTGCAATTCGTGTACGTGAATAGGAAAAATTTCATGTAAGTACTTACCTACCTTATGTAGATAGCATAGGTACCTATTATAATACGCCACGATATTTTATTCTTCGACTAAACATTAAAACAAACTCTGAACAAGCCGTTTCTTTAGTCCTTTCAAATCCAGAAAAAAAAAGTAAAAAGAACGGTTTCAAAATCACATGTGACCCCAGCAACATATGAACAAACAAACATTTACAAGTACAAACACCTGTTCCTTACTAGCTACAAAATTGGGTTTCTATTCGCTTAAACGGAAGATAGATCCAATTGGTAGTTCTATGCACTTGTTCGAACATATGGGCAGTTAACTCGTTAGCCATATCCTTGAAAACGTTTACATAAGGTTTAAATTGGTTTAAACGGAGGACAAATACGCGTTGTAATGCTGCCAGGAGTTCCCAAAGTGTGGCGCAATAAGAAAAGAACGACAAGGAGATTTACTTTGGACCATTTCGGACTTTGGACGTTATTCGTTCGTTATTCGTTATTCGGTACTTATCCATAGTGACAAAAATAATAAAAATCTCGGTCTCACATCTGATATGTATGTAGGTACCTACTTTTTATAACATACTCGTAGAACCTATGGACAACGAGCGAGTGGTACGCATTTCTAAAATATGAGTATATCAACTCAAAATAATCCGACATTTAGCAGGTGGTAGGACCTTGTGCAAGGTCCGCCCAGATGGCTACCACCATCTTGCTCGCTAACCCTACCGTGAAGCAGCAGTGCTTGCACTGTTGTGTTTCGGCGTGGAGAGTAAGGCAGCCGGCGAAATTACTGGCACTTGAGGTTAGCAACGCATCTGCAATACCCCTGGTGTTGCAGATGTTTATGAGCGGTGGTGATCTCTTACTATCAGGAGACCCACTTGCTCCTTTGAGTTACCAGAAACTGAATGAAGTCTAAATTAAAATGGGATATTTCAGTTGATACTCGTACACCCTTGATCTAGGAGTGCGGTATGATTGTAATAAGTAACAACCAACACCCAATGGATATCCACGAAACCATATAGCGCAGCTGTCTTAATCTCCACGCCAGAATACTGTAGCGCAAGTACTGCTAATGATCGGGTACGTTTCATGAGATACAAGTATAATCAATTATAACAAAAATTTTATATAACTTCACTTTAATAACGTTCACTACATTAATTTGTTATTGTACCTAATGATCGATGTTAAATTACCAATTTTCAGAACTTTACCCACTATCCAGCGATTCCAGCGATCTTATTGGTAAATGATAACTTTTTAGTCATATTCGGAAGCTGCCCCATGTTTGGGAACCGCTGCTTCGCACTTGCTTGCCATGGGGTTCACAGGCGAACATGTGCAACGCACCCTTTGAGTCGTGACCCTTTTTTTGCCAAACCCTTTGTTTTTCCGTGTGATAGTACTAATATATTAATATTGATGGATTTCTTTAAAGAAACTGTTGGAGTTATGGATATTAATTGTTCTTTGTGTGTTTTAAAGGGACGATTGCATTTAATAAATTAGATTAGATGAACGCGCATAAGTATCTATAAAAGAAGTCGCGACAGTAATGATCGCTTTATGCGCACTCGTGGATTGAAGTTTAGAAGACTCTACATTTTCAATATTTTTGTAAGGGTATCCTTTTTTCTAGCTGGCCAGCATGAATGAGGTCAACTGACAGTTTTTTTTTTGTTAATATTCTCACACAATGAGGGCTATCGCGTATGAATTCGCCGCTAGAGGCGCTAGTGTAGCGTGAGGTCTCCGAAATGTCAAATCTCATAGTTTTTGGGTGAGGTACGCGGGTTCATTTATAATTAGAATAATTTTGTGAATATTTTGCATTACCTGAAATTAATTAGGGCAATTATGCGTTACGGGGCAATGAATGTCTGTGTTTTGAGACAGTTTTGTCTTTCGAAAACTTTTGTCCTCCCTTTTTTTCCGAAGAAAACGGGACTAAGCATCACTGTGGTTGCTGGATATTTTTATGGGACGGTTTTAAGGTGTATTAAATATGATTTTAATCTAAACTTTGTTTTAACGCCCGTAATAACAGACTCTGAAAGCCACACTTAAAAACCTCACGCAACAGTGTCGCCATCTAGAAAGACAAAAAACGATAGCCCTCATTTCAACACGCAGATATTGAGTTTCTGAATTGACAGATGCATAGTGCTGTACGCATATCGATATCAGTTTAGTGACACCAGTACGCGCTTTAAAAAAAAGTATTAACTAGACATAAATAGTGTACGATATTACGTGGTCTGTTGAGATAATACGTGTAGCCGACTACTTTTGCTATACTTTATACTTTTCGACTTTTATATTTAGGCGAAGTTTTAAACGTGGTGTAAAATTAGTTAGCTCAGTTAAAGTTGGAATTGTTTTAATCAGTCTTATTGCATTTGATATTAGGTAAGTTTAGGATTTATTTTCAATGAAATTTTAAGAACATTGTTAGCATTCCCCAGCGATAAAATCGTTTTATATGAGTAATTACGAATAATCATAATTAGGTATAAGCACCTGAGTACTTATGCACTGTTTTTGCACCGAACCGTTTATTCGGCGAGATAATGAGTTGATATCGTAAAACAGTGCTAACAACATAATTACAGCAGAAACTAACGTCAAAAGTGAATCGCAGTGCTTATGTACAGTCATCAGCATTAATATCTGCCACAGCGGAGCGTGCAAAAATATCTGACACGTCCTTCCGGCCCTAGAAATAAAGTCGTATCAGATATTTATGCACGCTTATTGTGTCAGATATTAATGCTGGTTACTGTACTTATAAGTCCAAAGTGCAAGTCCATATTTATAATATAGCATAGCATAGTTGTTATCGGGTGAATTTCGGATTTTACATTTCAACAGGATGATTCATAATGTACAAATACTTATATGTAGTTAAGATTTTTCAATTAAATTTTCTCATGTTTTCAATTCCATTTAAAACAAGACCTCAGTGTTATTACGTGTACATTTTATTTATTTGTGTTACTTTAATGTTTTTTTACAAGCTTTTATTTAGTTTCACCTGTCCCGTTGTGTCTGTCTAATCAAATCTTGCAAGTTAAATTCGACCTACTTCCAATAGTCGGATTGACTTGAAATTTGGCATAGGTACTATGTAAATTGCGTGACAGTGACAATACAATAATCTGGTGGTGACATCCTTGTAGTCCGGCCAGGATCGTCTTCGCAGGACGGAACTCGACTTCATCGGTTAATGGCATCGACTTGAAATTTGGTATGCAAATGTAGTTTGGGTGACAATGCAAGTAAAATGAGAAAAAGTACAGTCAGCAATTTTTTTTAAATTAAAAATGAAGTTTTTACCAATAACTTATTTTATAATTATTTTGCCTAGCAATTGTGTATGTAGCTTACCTACTCATCATCATCCTAGTCTATATATGGACCACTGCTGGGCACAGGCCTTCCTCATAATGGGAGGGCTTGGGCCGTAGTTTCTACTAAGTTATACATACAGTTTTGAAAAATAATTCTGAACAATGCGCACGCATAACTTCCGCTTCCGTAGCAGTAAAACGTCAGTTCATAAACCTATGACAAGTTTTATAACTTAAGTACAGTCAAGGGCATAAAAATATATACATTCCCAAGACGTCAAAAATATATATACACCTTTATTTATACCACTAACCGTAAGGTCGTTATCTACATATATTTGATGCTATAACTGTATAGATATTTATGCCCTCGACTGTACGTACATATAAACTCAACAATGACGACTGAAAACTCCACCACGGAACTTAATTGCGATTCTAATGTGCTTTTAAGTACCTATGTGAGGAATTAATTAAATGTATTCTACTGTAATTTTGTACTGGTAACTAGATTTATACCGCGGTTTCGCTCCCTTTGTAGAATAAAAAACTGGGTAATTATCTATTTAGTGCATCTCTATGATTTAAAGGTATATTCCTATTAATGAACTACACTCTATCTGTCCATGTAGGAAAATACGTGTCGAACAGACGCAGCTGTCTTGCATGTGTGGTAGCGGAGTAACAGGGTAAAAAGTTACAGTTATTATTTTCTATGTTTGTGTCTCTTCAGTTAATATGCTGTAAGTTTTCTGTATAATTTATGTAGAGCTAGAACCTTCTTATCTGTAATAATGACTCTGCTGCTTTTATGACGCTAAGACGTAGAGACAGTCTAGTAGAGCTAGAGTATAGAGTATTACTTAATATTATTTCTTCGATTGTCAGGTATTTCTGCTGTGGCGACATTATTACATTGTATGTTACCATCGCGTAAATTATGTTATAATAACAACGTAACTTATTTTAGTAAGCAGGCAATTATTGAATATTGAAAAGTTGCAATTCAAAGCGTGCAGTGCGCGAAGGACGGATGTTATTCTTAGCGATAGCAAATCATTCTAGGACTTTATGAGTGAGTGAGTTATTTTTTTTCAGTGCAGGAAGTCAGTTTTGTTTTGTTTTGTAGTTACCAGCTGTACGAGAACGTCATGGTGACGTATATAAAATCTGATTACCGAAGAAATTACTAAAATTGTGAAACAAATACTAAAAAAAACTATTATGAATATATTGAAACCTGGATATTAAAAGAAGATAGGAATAAACAAAGAGAGTTCATTAAAAGAAGAAGAAACTACGTCTAGGTACAGTTATTATTACTAACCATGAATAATAATTAAAAAAGCAATTATTTATATGCTAGTTATAATTGTAAAACAAGAAGTGTACGACAAAAAGCTGGGAGGAAAATTCTGCAATAAGGTGAACTTTATTGCTAGATAGTAAAAGTGCGAATAGTTTAGTATATATATATTTTTTTAATAAACGAGTTTCCAGGTTTAAAAATTAACGTAAAAGTTTCAAACTGTTTCTTTTGTTTTATTTTTTGATACATTTTTTTTCACGCGAATTTTTCTTTTATAAAAAAGAAAATGAACTTAATAAAAAAAATCGAAAATACAAACCTTTGACTTCACCCTGTGTCGCTCCTGTAGCGGTAAAAGCTGACATCTCTGAAACTCCTTCAAATCCAAAATCAGAACTGAACTCCGTCGGCACTTTAAAGGCAACTTGGCACGTTAAGACACTTTATTTAAAAAATAAAAACGGAACACTGAAATGTCATTTCGTTTTTTTTTCTCGAACGCGCGTGTTTCAATTGTTACGACGAGTGATGTACGTGCGTTTGTATCGACGCACTGCGTTCGACTGTCGACGAGTGTGTTATAATATAAGTTGGCCCGCGCCTCGCCGGGGTAAAAAGCGCGGCGCCAGCCTGGTCTCCCTCGTTAGAGATGCGCCCCACTTGATATGATTGGAATTTTATCGTAAGTTTTGCTTATTGGTACCTAAGATGTGGTTTAAACTGAGTGGTTTGTTTGTTATCGGCTTAGAAGCTTGGATGGTAGAGCGTTTTAGCTATCGCTGTTGGGTATTCCGGGGTGAAAGGCGGCTTAGTGATTAGCAACTGATATGTATGGCCTAATGTTTTTTTTTGGTAATGTAATATCATTGTTATGTTTCTTTAAAATATTTATTGACCCGAGATTTATTTTGTAGACGTCAACAACAACAAGTTATTTTGATACTCTGCTACACGCGCAGGACTGCTACGCTTGTGCGACACATATCAAGAAATAAAATTTACACTCGATCATTCAGCAATGGACTGTTTGATGTAAGTTTAAGGTTCTGCATTATTTATTTTTTAGCATTTCGTGATAAGAGTTTTCTTACAGGTGAAATATTTTTAGATGGCGTCAGTGTGGTGAGATCCGTGTGACTTTATTGTTTTGCTTGAGATGGGCTTATTTAGTTATAAACTAATACCAAACGTGACACAAATGTCAAACGAACTCACGATACTAGCACCAACTGGCCTATAAGAAACTCTCAACAGAAAAAACCGAAAATAAAATCTATCGATACACCCCTTCACTAGAGGCGAGCCGGTCGCATTCCCTGACCGGCGGCGGCGACTTGTCGTGGAGTATCACACACACACCGGCGCCCGGACATTTGTTCCTTGCAGTTGCTATTGCTATGCACATGTGAGCGTGACTCACGCACGCATTATACGACAATTGACGGCGCATCACTATTGCATTCGAAATTCGAAATCTGAATTCGCAATAGACAAGTTTTAGCGGTATCCTGTATCGTATGATAGAGCTGAGATTAAAACTTTTTTGAGAGACGGGTTTTGTTTGGGGTATTAAATTTTATTAAGTACATAAATGACCTGATAATTTTAATCTATAATAGTAACAGGAAAATTTTATGTCACAGAGTCGTAAAGCAAATTAGGAAATCATAAAAATAATTATGTGTCATAGCAACTTCGTCAGTAACGAAAAGAGAATGTTCAAGATCCGTCCGGATCGCTACCACCATCTCACTCGCTAATTGTTGCGTTAGGCAGCAGTGCCTGCACTGCTGTGTTCTGGATAGAAAGCTGGTGAACTCCCAGCACAAAAGGTATCATACGTTAGTTTTCTAAACTCACAACGTATGTGCTATCCTCTAGTGTTGCGGATATCCATGGATGATCTGGTGGTGCTTACTCATCATCAAAGCCACCTGCTCGTTTTTCACCCATAAAAAAGTACCATCACATGTTGTAAGTCACATAGGAAGAGTGCTGTTTAAACTTATACAATACAATACATTACAAATAATCTTTATTGCGCACCACATCAGGACAAAAAAATATTTATCTTCTATAGATAGTGATAGAAAAGTTTACGGAATATCTGTAATCATGATGTTTCCGCTTTTCAGGGTTTTTGTTTCATTATCCATCCATATATATTAAAACCAGCCAAGCGCGAGTCAAACTCACGCAATGAGTGTTCTGTACTTTTATGCCAGCAAAAAAAGTTTTTGCAGAGGTTTCTATAAAAAAGACAGTAATTTTTTGCTCTTTATTGATTTTAGATTTTGGTGATGTTCAAAACGTAGGATACCATAACGCTGGTATGTAGCTAACCCACTACACTGAGTGCCCAAGATGAGGGTCTAATTTGCAATCGGTGTACCTGGCACCAATTAGAAAATAAAAAAATAATTGTGGAAGTCCTACATAATATTTCGTAGTGGCGTCGATTATCTACAACCTGCCCTGCGCAATATTACGTATTTGGTACTTGAGTGGTCCATCCGTTTGGGAGCTACAGGGTGATTCGGCAGACGTGAGCAGGACCGACACTGGGCTACTACATCGTACCAGTATTAGTGAGATTAACGTTATTTTTAGGGTTCCGTACCTCGAAAGGAAAAACGGAACCCTTATAGGATCACTCTGTTGTCCGTCCATCCGTCTGTCAAGACCCTTTTTCTCAGGAACTTGTGGAGGTATCAATACAGTATAAATACTCAGGTCTATTGTCCCTTGGAGCTGTGAAAAAATCAAACTTCTTTCTAAGCCAACGCAATCAAAAGATACAGTCGTTTATGCCGCAAATTTTCGAAACTTGCAAGGGAATCAAAACCTACAGGGTACTTCCCGTGAACTCAGAATCTTGAAATTTGGTACGAAGCAACATCTTATAGCACAGATAAAGGAAAAACAGCGAAAACCGAAATTTTTAGTTCCATCATATAATAACACACTTAATTCTTTTTTTTTTTAATAAAGCCATAAATTATATGTATAAGGTACATGCTGATGTTATGCAATACAGGTAGAATATATTGATTCTACCTGTATTGCATAACATCAGCAGCATTTACCCAGTGGGTGTAGCTAGATACATTTCACTTAATAACTAACAGTTAAAATTATAATATTCATTTAAGCTATAGGGACATAACTCGATAACAAACTTTTTCAGAGCTGGCAAAAATTTTGTGTGTTTAAGTGACTTAATTTCTACAGGCAATGTGCTATAACACTTTTGCAGCCACCTAAGTAGCGCTGCGCTGGTAGATGGTTGTCGTAGCAATAGGGGCCCGGACATCGTAAGCAAACCTCAAATTAAGTCTGATGCTATTAAAATTGTTTTTTGGAGGAAATTTATTTGCATTTCGAAAGACTAGTTTGCAGAGCTCTATATAATATACAGTGCTGGAATTGTGGGCAAACCTAGTTTTTTAAAAGATGCTCTGCATGACTCTCGGTTTGACTGGATGCCATTTAAAATACGCACACATCTCTCATTTTTAATAATTTTAAAGTTACTACCTACAGGTTTATACGGAACCCTCGGTGCGCGAGTCCGACTCGCACTTGGCTGGTTTTTTTAAATGTTGCACCCAAAAAAGTATCAAATTATTTTCTAAGTGCATTATTTGTGTAATTAAAACTGTGGGGTTTTACTTATACATATATAATTGTGAACGATCCAATTATCAATTAGGGTGCATGATTGGTCCTGAGCACTTCTCCCGAATGACCTGAATAATACCACAGACCTGTTTAAAAAAAATATACCTCGTTGAGTTTCTTGCCGGATTCTTCTCAACAGAGGTTTTTCCGAACCGGTGGTAGATTTTTTGACATTCATAAGTGCTTGTTATAGCCTAAATTGAATAAAGATATTTTGACTTTGACTTTTGACCTAACAGACATGTCAAACTTAAAATACCCGTCTTTTTGCGTCAGGGGTTATAAAAGGTCTTGGCAGGATGGACAAAGAAGTTAACACGGGTTATTTTTCCCTTTGAGACACGGAATCCTTAAACTGTTCTAGATAGTACGCACACCGATTTTATCATCTCTAAATTAAGATATAGCTATATATGCAAGTCAGCCCGACGGGGCTTCGCTCCGGGAACTGCATGGTCACTCCACATCTCACTTTATTTCATGGAGTTGAGATAATACTCGTAGATAAGGTTAAATCCTAGATAATAAGCGTTTTCCCAGAGATAATATCAAGCTAGATCGATTTATCATCTTCGAAAACAACTACATACCAAATTTCACCGAAAACGTTGAAGCCGTTTCCGAAATCTCCGAAATCCATACTAATATTATAAATGCGAAAGTGTGTGTGTTTGTATGTTTGTCCGTCTTTCACGTCGAAATGGAGCGACGGATCGACGTGATTTTTGGTATAGGTAGAGATAGTTTGACTTATTACGACTTTATTACGCGTAGTAAAGTCAAGTGCAAAAATAAGTATCTATTCGAACCACTCAAAAATATGTTACTACGGCCTTATTGCATCGGAATAAGAGTATGTGGTACTTATTATTGTAATTTTGAATAAGTACATATTTTTAAATTAAAAATACCTACAAACTGAAATATAGATGCGCAGAAAAACCAGAAAAATAAGACCAGCACTGGGAATCGAACCCAGGTCCTCGGCATTCCGTGCCGTGTGCTATACCGCTACAACACTGCTGGACAACGGTACAGACACGAATTTCCCCTATGCACCACATATCTCAGCTTGTTTGTTTCTTATTTAGCCACTTTAAGCAGTGACGCTAGCGACATCTATACCGTAGCCCTCATCGAGAAACTTTCGGCATTCCATTGGAACTAACCGCTCACCCGGACAAGAGTTTTGGAATCTTTTTGTATTTTTTATTTCAATTCAAAATTTTTACTTTTACGGTACCGTACCGTTTTACATTGACCGTAAAAGTAAAAATTTGGAATTGAAATAAAGAATACAAAAAGATTCCAAAAAACCAATCTTACATATTTTTACACTTGACTGTACATAAAAATTCAAGACAAAACCTGAATGCGCGCGCGGCTCGCTACGTTCCCCGAATCCAAGGAAACGCAAAAAGCTGCGGAACTGGATACCGTATCGCCAAATCTGTTGCCGGTATATGGTAAACGAGACACAGGTTTTGAGGTTGAGTGGAATCAGTGTTACGGAATTATCTACACTTACAAAAATACATTAAAAACAAATTTCTTGGCAAACAGATCACTGAATCAAAAAATCATCTTGGAAACCCCCTCCCCCCATGGTTTTGAAAGACCTATCTAACGATACCACCACACTATAGGGTTAGGGTTAGTCGAGAAAAAAAAACCCCACTTCACATCTATGGGGAGGTACCCTAAAAAAATTTTTAGTTTTTCTGTTTATGTCACCACTTTGTTGGCGTGGCTGATATGTATGTATATATTTATGACAAATTACAGCTTTCTAGTAATAACGGTCTATGAGCGTAGCCGCGGACAGACAGACAGACAGACGGACAGACTTGGCGGAACTATAAGGGCTCCTTGTTGACTACGGAACCCTAAAAAGGGAAGCATAAGAACACGACCAAAGCTCTTCTTTATTTTTTTATGAAAAAGTTAAATAGGTCAAGATTTGGAGAAGAAATCAGGGGACTACGAAACGTTGATTTTATATATTTTTAATAGGTATTTTCGGTCTAAGTTGCAGTTGTCTCTATCGCGCTCTGCGGGGGGAGGCTATACGTTGAAGCGACAGCAATAGTTTTTAAAAATATCTATTTTTCAATTCTCTCACCCTTAGTTTCCTCTTAGTTTCACTTTCACGAGCCGCACTCCCGGACCGGTCTTTTTTTTTTAATTGACAAAAGACAAAATAGGTACAGTACGAATACAAAATACGAGCGTGAGAGGGACGGTACGATACGAACTTCGATTATCGAGTTTCGTAGTAGCCCTACTGATCTACTGTTGATGCACCACCTGCTGTTAATCTAGTCCTTACTTCTTTGCGTAAAAATGTTCCCTGGAAGAGATCGCTCTTGAGCGATAAGGCCGCCTATTGTTTACCTTCTAATTTTCTCTCTGTATACCTACCTGTTTTCTGTATCGCTTACTATTTCTGGTAATAATAAAGAGTCAGTGTATATATTGTATTCTATTGTTAGTTATGCAACTTTTTTTAAGTCGGTTAGGTCACAAATTAATAGTTCTTCTCTAGTCGATAAAAAAAAACATTATACGTGTCTTTGGATCAAACAGATAAGATAAAAGCTGACAGTACCATCAATCGGCAAATCATAATCACACTGATTATTCGAATGTTTGATGACATTGCAATGGCTATGTTAAAATAAGCTTTCATTGTGATAAAAACCGGTTTTCTCCGAGCTCAATCAGTGCACGATTTTTCTTCTAAATTCCAATGGAACATTTATTTCGTTCGATAGATACCTAATGCTTTCAAATTAGTCACTTAATGAGGGTTCCTTAAGAGGCGAAATATCGCTTGGCGTTGGTACTGAGTGGTCCGTTTGACATTACAGTCTTGCTTTGTTGTTTTAACTTACTGTTTTGTTTATATACCGAATAATGTGTTTCCTTCTTTTATTCAAATCTCTCTAGCAAAACACAAACACACACACACACACGCATGTACTTACGCACGCGCGTACGCAATCTCGTCTAATTAACAGATTAACCAAAAAATATAACTGTTTCATCAATGACCATTTTGTATTTCGTGCATTTCTTTTCAAACTTTATGTATTTTGACACGTTCTTTTCATTGGGCGATTAAAAAAGTTCTTAATTTTAGCCAACACGTTCAATGCTGTCCCAATCACGTATTTACTCAACAGTTTTGAGTAGCCCGGCGCGAAGGGTTAACTGAACAAACACCATGATCTCGGGAAAAGCACCGACTAGTAAAGCAATAGATCCAAACGTCAATTTCACGACAATCGATTTAAATCTGTAGCCACTGGATACGACAAATTAACGATGATAATAATAATATTTTGCTTATCCTCCACACCTCCCGGTCTGACGAAATATAAGGCTTAATCCCTTTCATTCGCGTCCAAATCGTCCCGCCATCTCCTTTTCGGTGTCCCTCGCCGTCGATGGCCGTTCTCCGGTAGCCATTAGTACCACTACCATGAGTTTACAGTGACCGTACTCGATAGCGACGGCGTAAATTATTTGTAGAGGCGCTGTAATTCTCCATACAAATAATTTACGCCGTCGCTATCGAGTACGGTCACTGTAAACTCATGGTAGTGGTACAGGTGAATGTGTAAGCCCACCTCCAGACGTTTCCATACCTGCCCAGTCCCATCCCAGCCGAGTACGTGTCAAAAAGAATAAAAAAAAAAATGTACAAAATTCATAGTGGTCGTTTGATATAAAAAATTTCGGTGAAACTACATACTTATTTAATTTAAACAAGTCAAAGTTTTATGATCGTGTAATCTACAGATTGTTATAGGTTAGGTTGTGTTTATTTTAAAGCAATTCTGTAAAATTTTAAATTTCTGAGAAAATTGCATTATATCAAATGACCATGTACTACGTCCATTATTCTTTATAAACTTTATATATTTTAACAGGTTCCCTGTCCCGAAGCAATGAGCAGCATTCTTTTGACACGTCCCTATAGAAATGATAAAGTAATGTAATACATTGGGGATTGTAATATCCCCATAGCCTAATTTTCATTGGCACATGTGCCTCATGGGACAAGGAACCTTTTAATACGTATTACCCTTAGCAGCCTTTTTCCAACGTCGGCTATGCGTGCTTTTGAGCGTACTACACATCGCTTATTTGACGTTTTAGCCACGCCTCATCTTGCATACTCCGTAGATCCACGGTATCTTGCTGCGTAGGCGTCCCAGGTAAACCTTTTGACACCTAGCCCCGGTGTGAATATCATCGCGCCCTGTTTAGCGTCTTTTTTGGCTGTTTGAGGATCGCAGCTTTGGATAGTGGCCGGTGACATTTGGGCAGTGCCCTGGATTTTTGACAATTAGCACGTTGGGCGGATTATTCGTGGAAAGAGGCCACAGACCGCCAGGTCTGTGTGAAATTAATTAGTACCTATAGCCGTTTACTTAATATTTTAAAAAGTATAATTTTAATTTGGAACTCTGTCTATAACTACATCTACTAAAAAAATATATATGTAATCTTCAAGTCCTTAATTAAATTTTATATGATTGAATTTAATACTAATTTTATAACCATGCCATTTTTTTCTTTATTGGCTACTACCTATTTACTTAATTTATTATTTAATCAGGCGTAGGTATTTACTTTAATAACTTGTTTTTTTTATGTGCTAATCTACCCCCAAAACGTGCCCCATGTTTAAAAATCATTTATTTATGTTACATATCCGTCTTTAGGTCACGGACTTACATGTTTGTAATTGTGTAGCAATTTTCAACTCCATCGGTTCAATACTTTCGGAGCTTATTGGCTTGTACAGACGGATTGATAGACAGAGTGACAGACATGCGAATGTTCCTGAATGAACTGCTATTTAATTTTAAAAATAATTGATGAAATAAAAGTTTTTACGCCTACGGAAGGCCATGCAGTGCTGGTTTTCAACCAGCGACATGCTGAGCTGGGACCATTTTATAACAGCATCTATGTATGTTTATGTTTGTATGTAGCCTGTGTATGTGTTAATGTTGTTTTAAATATTTTTTTTCTTTCTTTCTACGTTATTGTAAACCAGTATGCTAATACTGACAAACGACTCCCCATTATTAACTTTTAAAATTATCAACATAATATCGTAACCAGAGCAACAAAACATCCCTATAACTCGCGCTGTCAACTCGCTCATAATTAAATCGGTTATGCAGTTAATCGATGCCGTCGCGCTCGAATCACATCTCTACGGCCACCTGGGTCGCGCGTGGCGCCAAATATAACGTCGGCGAAGTAAAGCTTGGGTCGTAGTGCGAAGAAAATTGCGGGAAAACCCTACAAAAAAAACCAGGCTAGCGGAATTATTAATGAACCGTTCGATCAATGTAACGTTGTTATAATTATTATACTAATTTGATATTGTAATACGGGATGTTGACCGTGCTCTATTTATAATGAACTCCCGATATTTCGACGCAGTTGCATACATTAACTCACATGTGATGTACCATCAGCCAAATATGTGGTCTACCACCCTAAAGTTGATAATCGTTTGCATGTCATAAAACAATAATGCCAATAGACGTGTCTGTCAACTTGAAAGTTCGACTTTAGCGACATACTCATTTGATAGGAACTTGTTTAAAAATTGATAGGCCACTTATTTGGCTGATGGTACCTACGTAATCTAATCAATCGTAACTATCTACTAAAATTTACATCCTGACGAAGCTCCTTGAGTAGTTGATTGATTTGTGCATGTCGCAGAGGGGTACTGCGAAACTCGCAAATCGAAGTTCGTATCGCACCGTCCCTTTCACTCGCGTATTAAATGACATAAGCGTCAGCGGGACGTCAACATACGAAGTTCGAGTTTTGCACTTCGTGGTATAGGGCAAGCATCGGTGGAAGAAAGCCAATCTTACGAGTAGTCGTGGTAGTAATACCAATCTTAGGAGTTGGAAAAATCGTCACAGAATTCGAACGTCACGAAAATATTTACTGAAGTTTTGCAAGACATCTCGAAGTGCGCCACTTTGTAGCAGGGCGTGACGTCACGGACGCACTCCTGAACTTTGACGGA
The DNA here is from genome assembly GCF_025370935.1 of Choristoneura fumiferana. NCBI lineage: Eukaryota > Metazoa > Arthropoda > Insecta > Lepidoptera > Tortricidae > Choristoneura > Choristoneura fumiferana. The sequence goes on from NC_133494.1 coordinate 14,923,779, forward strand.
TTTCATCAGATAAATAACCCATTACCAACTCTTGGCAATAAATTTTAGCATAACAAAAGCGATAAAGTACCTACCGATACCGAATCAGCGCTAAAGCTGAAATCACATCTCTACCGGCCACCTGGGTTGCCACTGGCGCCAAAATTAACGCTGGCTGGCAGACGCTACGCGTATGTCATGTGTGATATATACGGCGTGCCACGCAAGAAAGTGCCGCGGCCGGTTTGGCCTTTGTTTTTATTTGCATTTGGCAGCATCTTTTACTTTTGATTTTGGAACGATTTTTTAAAATGCGTTCAAAATTTTATGAAAATCGTTTCGTTGTTTATTTACTGGAACAAAGGTTTTATCACTTGAAATAGAGGGCTCAGTTTAACGTATATATCTAACCTTTTGTGAGTTTGTGTGTGGCATGGAAGCTCCCAAAAGGATAGACCGATTCGGACGCTTTTTTTTATCAGGATTGAACCAGGCGTTACTTTGCGGAGGTCCATGGATATCAGTGAACTAAAACAATTACTTTCTTAGGTACAGTGTGGAGGTGGAGGAACTGCGTGAACATAAACGTAGCTATCATTAGGTCGCGGGTGAGCAAAATAATTGTTTTAGTTCATAAATAACTATTTATTTATTTGTCAACAAAAAAAATAATAATAAGAGAATGCTGTCATTACAGTTGAAACACTAATGCACTGTAAAATTCAAATTATACAAAAAATAATAATAGGTACATAAAAAGACACATAAAATACACAAAAATTACATTAAAAAAAACTAATTAGGGATTTTTGAAATTACAATACTTTATTGGCATTGCTTCTTAGTTAAGTTTCATTGGATTTGGTTGTTCTTTTTGACATATTGAGTTTTGAAATCGAGGGTTTTCCAATTTAAAAAAACTTATTTACTGCTAATAAAGATTTATGATTTAAATAAAAACAATGGGGTTGTTTTATTTATATTGCTACAAATTATTTTAATCATCTTTAAAAACACTTATCTTCTGCTGATTATTACGTATTATTATCACACAATGCCTGTATAATATAAAACAAAATAAAGGTATCTAAAACTACATACAAACTAAAATGTAAAACAATATTTTAAAAACAATTAAACCATATTTTATTGAAGCACACAATTCAAGGTCCCAAATTATCCATCACTAGCTACTCTAGTGTCTATTAATACTTAAAAAGCTTTAATGCCGGTTCCTACGTCATTCTTCCTTTTACAACAACCAAATATATTTTCTCAAATCCGACAACCATTACATAACAATTAAATTAATACGTCGACGTAGATAAAGCGCTTCCTATAGCATAGCTTTCTTTACTTGGTGTTCGGAATTCCAAATCAAGGAACAAATTCAATACGATACATCAAACAACTCAAAGCTAGCCACAAACACCAGTGCTTAAAGTACACAATCGAACGCAGTCCAATGCCTCAGCTGACACACTGCTCGGTTACTCAAACTTCCATCTTACTACTCTATATTACGGTTATATGTCCTCTGTAGCTCTAAATAGTCGTATAACAGTGAAGTGCGGAACTATAAGTCGTATAGCAGCTCTATAAGGTTGGTTTTGTGGTGTTGGTGTAAAATTGAGCCTCAGACCCAGGATAGCAGGCGCCGTGTCTCTTGGCGCCGTCGGGCCGCCGCACCGCCAACACCTCGTGTATTATGGACTAGCTTCGTGACCCGACTCCGATCAAATGGTACTTGATTTAGAATGAACTCAGTGGTAAAGAAGGGTGTTGCATTGATTTATCTAAATTAATTAAGTTAGCTTAATGTTTTTTACTAGCAAAATGTTTATTTTTTATATACATAGATCATAATAAATACTCGTACCTACCGTTTTTCCGGTTATTTCCTGTAAGAAGCGATGATCTCGCGCGTGTTTCTTATGACTATTAAATATGTAAGAATATTTCTTGAATGTATATGCAAAAATCAATTTACGCTAAGGTCTAATGAGACCCAATAATCCTCAAAAGTTACAAAAAAATATATAGGAAAAGTTAGGTTTAGGAACCGAGGAACTCGAGCTTCGTAGTCAGGTTACCTAACCACTAAAGTCCGTGTTTGTCACAAAAATATACACACTCAAACATTACGCCTGTATTCCCAAATGTGGTAGGCAGAGCACACGAAACGTTACCGCTTCGGAGTCACTTTTAGGAATTTTAGGTTCTAAGTTTGACGAAAACGGTTCAATAGTGACAGGTTGCGTAGCCTGTCGCCTACGATATACCTTAACTTATATCCTTAGTCGCCCCTTACGACATCCACGGGTCTCATAAATATGTCAAAAAAAAACACTTATAATAAAAATAATGTCATAAAAGAAGCTTGTCTGTTTCACGGCTGAACTGACTCCTTAAATTGAGCTTGTAATTAACATAATATGAACCCAATAAGATTATTGTTGTAATCATCATGAAGCTCGTCCTTGTCCACTTTCTAATCAGTCATCATTTGACCCTTATTTCTAACTTCAAACAAAGATCGATAGTGAAATCATTTTTTAGCTTAAGAATCTCCGCACTGGGAAATAAAAACAAGTGTAAAGCGAGACAAGCTTATACAGACCCTGTTGGCGAAGTGAAACATCGATAATTTATGCGAACATCCCTAACAAGAATGCAAGACATGGCCAAGCGAATAACAACTTTGAATCTGTTCCTAGCATTACAAAATGCCTCCTTCGTCGCCTCAAATAAACGGTATAGCTGAAACAGGTGTCCGAACTGTTAAATGTCTGGGTTAAGTCCAATGGAGATTAGACCTTGTCTGGTGAAATGTATGGTTTGGGTTAGAGGGAGAAGTGTGGTGTTTGTGTCGTTTTGTTATGGTGGATGCTTCATTGCTCCCAGATGTGCATTCTGAGGCTGAGCCATATCAAGGATGGTAATGGGCACGATGCTGGCAATTAAAGCGAGGGTTTTAGTATTCCTTTTTTAATAAGATAGGGGGCCAGCGAGCACGCAGGTTACCTAGTGGATAACAATCACCACTGCTTATTTACCATATTCGTGCTCTTATGTACCTATACTCTTTGTACTTTGCATAAGGGTCGAAAATCTCAACTGATAATATCCACCAATCCCGATCAAGGCAATGGCACATCTTGCAATCTGCTGAACAAAATTGAACCTTGACCGTCAAAGTTCAAAAGGAGAGTGTGCAAAGATAAGATATTTGCGTTAGATAACCTGTAATTAATAAACCTGGAATTTTCCTTTTCAAATATCTCTATATATACTCGTACCTACTTGTACTTAAATCAGGTTGACGTCAAAGATATAATGTTTCGTAAATATAATGATACCTACTACGTCAAAGTTCACGATCTACTTTGTACCCCAAAGAAAAAATCTTATGGTGACGGCACCAATCATGGACATGTTAAAGACAGTAGTACCTAGTAATAGACAGCAACTATTCAAGGCCTTATAGGTCACGATCAGCAGTTATCTGAACGTTAGTCTTATTAGTTTGATAAAAAGTAGGGTAATTTTCTGTAAATTTGGGTTAACGAAAAAGTTTCTTATTGGTTCTTGTCCATGACTGGTGCCATCACCCTATAAGGGTTTAATTTTTCCTTTGGACGTAAATAAATAATATTAAAATAATAATGAACTTTCAGAGGAAGTCGTTCAAATTGGGATACTAAAAATAAAATAAAAAAACAAAAACACACATTTGACCAAACATTTGATTTTACAAGATTTTTTAAAGATATTTGAAAACCAGCGCTGCGGCTTGCCGGGGCAACACGCTGAGTATGGCCCTTTTTGCTTCTTTCGGCACAATGTCTTTTTTTCTTTCTTTTTTAGTATGTAAGAGTATGTAATAAGGTTGTCTTAATTTTAATTGTTTTTTTTGCTGTGCCGAATTTTGTCAAATAAATTTATTCTTTTTTTCTTTCTTATTTAACTTTCAATCTATGTAGGTATGTATGTGCGGGTCAAATCTTGTAAGTTAAAGTTGACCTACTTCCAGTAGTCGGATTGACTTGAAATGCATACTTATATAAATCTGGTGATAATACAATAATCTGGCAGTAAGTAACACCCTGGTAGTCTGGCCAGGATCGACTTCGCAGGACGGAAATCGTCAACGATTAGGTATTGACTTGTTTCGTACGGAAATGTAATTTAGATGACAATGAAAGTACAGTCAACAAAAAGTATAGTCAGCAAAAAAAGCTCGTATAAAATATGAAATTATTGACAAAAACTTATTTAAAATGGGTTAGCATTAAAAGTGCCACATAGCCCATAAGTAAGAGTGCGTATCTCATCCTTTAGTTCAGAGGTAAAGGTTGAAAGGTATTGAACAAAACTGTAACATAAGTCACAACCTGCCACCTCGGCGCCCGCGCAGGTGGGTGGAATCCTTTCCTTTTTTTGTGCACACACCTGCAAAGCTTTGTGCAATGGGGCCAATGGGATTGTTATACTAAACCACTTTATGGTAGGATAAAAGTAAAATAGTAGCGCTTCGGAGGCCGACTTATGCCCGGAATACACGGGGCTAGTGTTTAAAGCCAGGATAACAAGCTAATATATCTCAGGTGGTAGGACCTTGTGCAAGGTCCGCCCGGATTGCTACCACCATCTTGCTCGCTAATCCTGCCGTGAAGCAGCAGTGCTTACACTGTTGTGTTTCGGCGTGGAGAGTAAGACAGCCGGTGAAATTACTGGCACGTGAGGTATCCCATCTTAGGCCTCTAGGTTGGCAACGCGTCTGAAATACCCCTGGTGTTGCAGATGTTTATGGGCGGTGGTGATCTCTTACCATCAGGAGACCCATTTGCTTGTTTGCCATCCAGTGAAATAAAAAAAAAAAAAAAAAAATATCTATATAGTAATACTGCCCTCGCTTGGACACATGCTAGTGCTGTCTACATGATGCCAGTAATTTTAAGCCAGTCAGGTACTATTGGATACCTACCTTAAGTTTTCTGGGATGGTCTATATTATATTTTTTAACGATAGTAGACTTATAATGTAGCTCACTCCTTTAGATAGATATTATTTAACTTGCCTTTTTTTAATAAATTGAAACTTTATTTCGGCAAACCACACGTTTCGTGAGATTAATAGGTTTTGTGACTTGGTCTGTTTGATTAAAAAAGAGGTCGTTTTTGGGTCGGCTTAAGCCGATTCTGTGTCGATAGATGTGGGGAGACCCAAAGAATATTCATTTATTTATTTATTTGTCAACGAAAAATTACAGCATTACAGTTAAAACACCAATGCGCTGTAAAATGTGTGCGCTATAATATGTAGGTACGTTTCATATGAAGTCTTTAGCTCCAGCGGTTCATGCTGCACGTTGTCTGTCAGTCAGTCTCGTTACTTGAGTATAGGTACAGACTAAATTTATCTCGCAGGTTTGCATTCTAACCCCTGGGAATCTCTAAAAACTCCATGAATAAGGAATTCGGGAAAATCTGAAACTGTCGGACGGCTAACTGACATAGTAGTATCAGGTTCAATACTTATAAATAATCCGTTTTAATACCTAAAAAATTGAGTTATAATATTTTGAATTTGGCCGGATAAATCATTAAGAAAGAAGACTTTAGAATGAGTAGAAATTCCAACGAGTAAAATGGCCTTATAAATAACAAAAAGGAAACACTAGTGGTAACAATCACGAAGCACTCTGAGAATTCTATTCAGTATTCTTTATTCGTACTTTTATTGTAGAAATATTGGTATTTATTAAAACAATAGATTTTAAACAAGAATTGTTCTTACTGGTAGGCGGAAGGTAGGCATGTAGGGACCCATAGAACCGATAGAAGTAAAGACTAAAAGTTAAAGATGACTCTTGAATTAAGTTTTGTTAATCGAAAATTAAACTAATTGATAGATTATCTCAAATCTGAATTTTCAACTAGGAAACCATTATTAAATTTGTATTGTAATACATATGTTTATTTATGACACGTAAATTAATTGTGTCTGTGTTACTATTATTAAACTTTTACAGAACATTAAAAAGCAAAGTCCGTTATCCGGGTTCAAAATACAAAGAAAGAATACTTTTTCGTCTGTCTGTATTCGTCTTTTGGGGTTCTCTTATTAATGCCAGCTTATCTTACTTAATGCCAGTTTCTTTATTGTTTTTTCTTATTTGAGACTTACGAGCAAATGAGTCACTAGTACCTACTTTAATAAAATAAAGTGTAAAAAAGAAAATTAATAAAGTTTAGTATTTTACTAACGACACTGAACGACAGTCAAAATTTGGATGGTGACTAAAAATCTCTTTGTCAAAGATTAGTAAGTAATGTCCACTCTAAGACATTTCTAGCGCTGCAACGCAGTGTGTGAAGGTCGGTACTTTATTTTTTTACTTAAAAGGTGTGATTCTGAACCGATTACTTTTTTCATCCAAATTGCCTACAGGTGTACGGTTACGAGAATATAGAGGTAGAAAAAGCACATTGTCATCTCTAATTGAGAATTCGGAGAAAGGCAATGTACGTCGTGGCTACATTTGATTTCATTATTATTTTGATTGGTAAAGGATTTTTTGTTCACGTCTTTTTTTTTCATTCAAAATGTACTTTTTGCATTTTTCATTAGGTGGGTACCATCAACAAAAAATGTGGTCTACCACCCTAAAGTTGATAATCGTTTGCACGTCATAAAACAATAACCCCAATAGGCGTGTCTGTCAACTTTAAATTTCGACTTTAGCGACATATTCATTTGATAGGAATTTGTTTAAAAATTGATAGACCACTTATTTGGCTGATGATACAAATTCAGATCAAATAGAATTACATTAACAAGTCGAAACAATCATAATTCTCACCATCATTAGGTACTTACAACCAAAACGACAAACGCATCAACTTTTTGAACCGCTCCTGTGCGGTCCAAAATTGCCAGTGCAAAAAAATCCTCCGCGTTACTAATGACGTCATCAATTTTTCGGCAAATTCCGCTGGCAACACATGCGCAGGCGACACATGTCAACGCACGGGCTGTTTCCGGTGGTGGTATGTTAATAACGATATTCTTGGTAAATGGTTTAATACCACCAATATTACGAATGTGTTAGTTTGTGTGTGTGAGTGTGATTGTTAGAGCGTTTATGATTATCCGATCCAATATCGGTATCGGACGACGATGGTCGACACCCGATAGCCGACACCATGTGCTGTTTTCACATATTTCCGACAAAATCATTCCGATACGGCCATTTGATCGATAGCTTAGTGCACAAACACAGAGACAATTTAGATAAACTTATAGCACACATGGAAACATTATCGTCCGGCAGCCCACGGGCATCGAATGGTGCCGCCAACATATCGGTGTCGGCTCCGATATCCGATGTCGGGCCGTACAATATGTAACATGTACATATTTCATACATTTTACTTGCCCCGATATCGTATCGGCGTCTGATACCGATATCGGATCGGATAATCTGAAAACGTTCTCTTACTCGCGCTTAAATGGGGGGTTTTGGATGAAATGTTGTGTACATATAATTGATCTTGGGCATTACACATAAGTAGGCTATTTTTTGTCTCAATGTTCCCACAGGATCGAAATGTGTACCTATAACATTTCAATATCTCAAGCTTAAGTCTAGTGATCGGATCACATAGGCAAATTTTTATGCCAATATTCTTACGGGATCGGGATGAAATCCCACAATCTAAACCGCATGAAATTTTGCATGGTTCTTCATATAACTTAAAACAAAGTAAGTTTTGGGAATCCCCATGGGAATTTAATAATACGAATTCCAATTCGACTGCCACACCTAATGAACCACACGAGCGAAATCACGGGTAAAAGCGATGTTATAATAATTATCCCGACAAAGCCGCATCCACACAATTCTGTCCTCAAATCTTGCTGTCACTTATTTACTCATAATCTTTCCACTAAACTGTAACACATCTCCACGGCAAAAAGTCGAAGGAAGCGACAAGTTGACAGCCAATGAACCGGATGCCGAATATAATTAGTTCCAAATTGGTCCCACGTTTAGTTTACTAGTCTATTATGCCGCTAAATAAATTGCTATTGACTAATTAAAAATATATTCCATACCAAAGAAACCTATAAGTAGGTACCGAAACTTTTAAATTTAGAGCGTTGGTCGTCAATAAAAACAAGCAGACAATGGTGACAATTAAATGTGATGGATGAATGTAGGTGTCTACAAATGTGAATTAAATAGTGAATGTGGGGTCTCCTTATCTTTGCCTATCTATATAGGTAATAATAATAAAAAGTCTACATATTAACTGTTTTTGCATTCAGTAAGTATAGTACTTTTCTCTCATTGTACAAAGTACAGCCATCAGGCGCTTTTGTCTGAATTACGCGACAATACGTGTTAAGATCACGATTTTTTTTGGCTAATTAGAAAACCAGCCACCAGCAATACATACAATAAAATAAAAATCAATTAAAAAATGTAAATTTCATAAAATAATAAATTGTACTGTATTACTACGCCGTGCCTGTCGTAGCTGTGACGGAAATGAGGATAATAGTCCAAATAATAATTAGGTTGCAACTTACAATTACCTCAATTTATGACACCTGTATAAAAAGATCAGTAGCGACATTCACATGTCACATTTTCGATAATATAGGCACCGACAGTAATATTGATAGGATAGCAAAGCGGAAAGCCGATAGAGCGTATTTGAGAGTTTATTGTCCTAACTTATATTGCCAGTGACATATTACTTCTTAAATGTATATACAACGCCAAATTTAACGAAAAACTACAAATAGTTAGGTTGCAACTTGCAATTACTACTTACTTCAACTGTATAAAAAGTATCAAGTAGTGACATTTTGACATGTCACATTTAAATAATTACCTGCTACTATTAACACCCTAATTAAAACAAAATGGCGCCGTCATAGACAAATAAATTATGTTTCTCGTCATCTTGTGACCCAAGCCCCGTGGGACAAACTGCCGTAAATTATTAAAATCTTAAATGTCACTCATCCGGGGCCACGTGGGTGTGGGGATGTTCGAATTTTAAACAGGTGGTTGAGGTGGTTACTTTGTAATTGCTACTTACTTGAATATGTTTAGAGATAAGTATTTAGTTCCTTCAAAACAATGCAAAATTAAATTATTACATTTCCTTCTTTACCCTCGTATGGCGTAAAATAGTAGGAAATTGATGAATATAAACTACGCTTTTAAAATCGAAATACATAGTTGCCATATTGAAGCATCTTACGCGAAAAATGTTATTTAACTTCTATTTACTCTGAAGTCATAGTTTTATCGGTCTTCGAGTGAGTACGTAGTTTGTTGGCGCCATTCCTTTTATTACTATTCTAGTTTCGAAACATAGTAAGTACTGATAATATTAATATCTGAATTAATTGAAGTAGTTAAATTGTTTACGATTGAGACAACTCATAATACAACAGTTATTAACATGCTATTAAAATATTATCAATAATTTATTATGATAATTAGGTCGCAGTTACAATCGTCTGATGTTTAGTAGTTACATTTGTATATCGAGTCAATGAAACGAAATGTTAAACTAAAGGTCGTATGAATAGAAAAGTATAAGCTTAACTCGAAGCAGGACAAAACCCCGTTAATCCGTCAATCGTTAACGTTAAGGTCAAGTTTTAAACATTTTTAGCGGACACATTAACTTCCGTTAACTTTACGGAAACAAGTCCGTTACCTAATCGTTATGTACCTATATTTACCAAAAAAAAAAGACACAAAAACGCAGTATGCTGCAAAAAATGACAATTAAGCTCGGACTGTTTGAATTTAAATTTGCAATTACTAAATAATTGTTGTTATTAACTCTAATGACACGTTCAAAGTGAATCACTAATGCAACGCCATATACGACCAGATGGCCTAGTGGTTAGAGAACCTGACTACGAAGCTTGAGGTCCCGGGTTCGATTCCCGTGTCGGGGCAGATATTTGTATGAAAAATACGAATGTTTGTTCTCGGGTCTTGGGTGTTTAATATGTATTTAAGTATGTATCTATCTATATAATTATATTTATCCGTTGCTTAGTACCCATAACACAAGCTTTGCTAAGCTTACTTTGGGACTAGGTCAATTGGTGTGAATTGTCCCGTGATATTTATTTATTATTATTTATTATTTATTTATATAAGATGCAATTTCTGTCAATGCGGTTTCACGTTAACTGCCATTTAAATCGATACATTTAACGGAGTTAACATTTTTAGTAACTTAACGATGGAATTAGCCGATTTACGAATTACCTATTTGATTAATAATGGCCAGCTTCGCTTTTATTTCATATTTGAAAATACTACATAATATTGTCTAATGCTAGAACTTAGAAGGATAGTATGCAGTACAGAAAACAGGTGTATAGAGATTTTCCAAAGTAAGCAATTGATACGGATTTGACAGAATAAACATTTACTAATAAATAACGACTTTATTATTTTTAATTTATTTTTACTTATTTTATTTTGACAGAGGTGAGGATTTGTACCTACAGGCTGGAACCTTCGTGGTACTAATTTAATGTTGACACCCATACATTTGCCAAAGAAATCATATAGTAAAATGTATTATGAAAAGGTTTCACCCTCCTATGCAGCCAAAGGTCAGCGATATCTCTCCCCGCTACGTAAGATCTGGTGTGGAATTCAGCTAATTATGAACGATGGTTGATTTTGCACGCCTCCGCTCCTATGGAAAGTGCACCCCACGTCTTCAAAGCAATACTTTACGTTGAAAAGTAAACAGATGTTCCTGTTTACGACAACCGCGATATTTAGAGGGAGACATCACTCATTGTCTGTAACGAACAGTTGTTTCGGAAGTCCGACATCCTGAAGACGTGTGGTGGGTAACCTTTGGCCATTACATTACAAGAGGGCCTGTTTTTAAAATCAAAGCGTCATGTTTTTTTTTATGTTAATAGTGTAGTAGATAGGTTACAAACAGAAAAATACTAAGTGTAAAAGCGGAGTTATTTTGGAAGGGTCTCTGTCAGTAAACCTTTGACAAATAGAAAAATTACAATTGATCAAAACAATAGCTATACCCAAATATTTATAGGTACATATGTAAAACCTTAAAATACCTAAAACTAAATATAAAATAAACAAATACAAATAGCAACAACATGGGTGATATTTGTAAATATAGATTTTTTAGGATTAGAGTAAATTAGTTTTAGTTCTTTTTTAATTTATTTCTGTTAATTATTGTACTTATATATTATTTGTTTGTTTATTAATAAATTTATTATTGCGAAATACAAAGCTTTCTAGGTCATTTTATTTGCAATATGTACTTAAACAACACTAAATAAAGATTAAGAAGAAGAAGAAACAAACCAAATACTAAATTATTCCGATGTTGCTGTGTAAAACGATATGGTGTGCCAATGAAAAACAATCAAAAAGTTTCAATTGAGCCATATAACTTTATGTTAATGTAGTTTTAATAACCGCAAAGCTTTAGACTTCAATTGTATTCTCACAAGATGTAAAGATACTCTGCCGCCCAATGAACGTTCACAATGTTCAGAACTACACCCACTTCACTTTCTAAACATAGTAGCCTAGAATGATGTCGTAGAGTTTCGGAAGTAACTGTATATGTGAGGCTCTGGATGAAGAAAAGAGACAACTATAGTTTGCATATTCGTGTAAGTAAAGCAGACTGTGTTTTACCTAGGTATTATTTGTGCTAGGTATTAGTTGTTTACGATTTGTGATTTATTTTACAAATATTCATAATGTGTGATTGCATATACTCTAAACAACGAATATATGTTTTGTATTTCCTACATAATTGTATTGCCAAATCGTATTTTTAGATATTTTGAAACACAGTATGGAGAGTAACAATTGTAATAAATAATAATACAATAAAAAGTACTACTTTGTACCTACAGCAATATACACTGACCGAAAATTTGGCCCTCAAATGTATGCAGTTATAGGTAATTTAGTATGGAGAGTGGGCCAAATTTTGTGCCGCTCAGTATATATCTATGTAGATATATACTACTACTACTATACTATTACAAGCAATTTTTTTATGACTGAAACGATAATTCACCAACAAAAAAAGTTTTCATTATAAAATAACACCCATAAAAATGTTGCCACCCCCTGTTAGTCCTGCTACCAACCGCGGCGAACGGAAGCCTGGGCTCCAAATTTGTCTGCGGCAGGCTGGCAACACTTGACCGGAATTATTTTTAATTTCTATATATACGGCGGTGTGAACTTAAGGAGCGTTGAACGAAGAAATATTTTTAACATAGTCAAAACTTTTTGATTTTGTGGTTTTTTGGTGTCAAATCGGATTCCTATAATTCTAAAATGCATAATAAGGTAAATGTCCCATTGTTCCACATGCTAATACCCAAAAGATGACACCCGCTATCACCTCTTGTATGTACCTACCTAAAATTAACGATGACAATTACTAGGACAGTAACCAGCACTCGAGAGCTTATTGCAAACAGCGAGATCAGTAGTTTGGCAAAATACATCTGAACCAAAATGTAGGTATATTTAATATTTCGATTAATCATTCAATGAGACAATGATGCACTAACAATGATGATCAAACAGCCAAGCCTAGGAGTCAAGTCAAAAACTGAAGAGTTCGTCAGAACTAAAGTACCTAGTAATATCACAGCAAATTGCAGTACATGAGGCACATTGTTCTAAGAACTGATGGCACTTGGATCGTAAGATCGTAAGGTCGTGTATATCAGGTAGGGATCGGGAGAAAATCTCGAAATTTCAACTGGGTTTAGAGTTATGAAATAAGGGATAGTTTTTTTTAACGCAACGTCAATGAAAACCACGATGTGATTTTTAGAGATTTCATCCAAGTGGAATTTAGTAAATTCCTGGAATTTCGTACCACCTGACCTAATGGATTACGCGCGAAGCCGCGGGTTAAGTCCAGTCGAATGTAAAATCTAAATCAAAACATTTATTCAGTAAGTAGGCCACAAATAGGGCTCTTTTACATGTAATTTTTTATACTCCCAGCGCTTTCGGAAACACCTTCATTGCCAAAAAGAATGCACCGCAAGGAACTTGGCAGAAAGTAATTTTTCAAAAATGTAAATAAGTCAATTTATTATAATGCAAAAACGGCCACTATCACTTCAGTAAATCCTTATCTGCTTAAAGCCAATGCTTTACGCTTCAAGGAACTAAATCAATACCTCACGTTTCAACTAAATCCCTCAAGTGGGCAACGCGCGAGCACTTACAAGCTATAATTACCGGCAATCTGTTCCCGCAGGATATCCACGCCATCTGGTGTCTATTTGCGTGTATCTGTTTATTTATACCGATATTGTCTTGGTGTCGGGTTTACCACACCTGGCTTCTAATTTAGTAAATTGAATTTTTACCTAGTATTAAAACTTAAGAAATGATTTATGTTACAAAAAGGCAACACAGATATAGACAGGGTTGGGTATACAGCGGGGCTACTACGACATTCGAAAATCGCAGTTCGTGTCGTTCCGTCCCTCTGACGCTTATACTATTTAATACGAGAGTCAGAGGAACGGTACGATACGAACTTCGATTTTCGAATTTCGGGGTAGGCCCTCAGATAGAGATTTAATGAATAGGCCAGCGTGTCCAATTTAAGGTTGCATTACTTACTATTCTAGTTGTGGACAAACGCAAGCATTAACAAAAAAAAATGAAAAATTGTAAAGTCTTTAGTTAAAAGTTTGAGGAGTTTTAAAAGTTGTAGTTGTAAGTTATGTTGGACACAGTCACAATTTCACGTAAAAGTTATTTCATGTTTATTATAAACAACTTAGTTACTTTATGTTCGACCAAACGATCGTGGACAGTGTTAATTGGTCATTCATTATAATTTCGTTCAGAGGCAAAATAGATTGCAAGATTAGCAATATTCTGTACTATGTGCTGTGCAACATACACAACCGAAATAAAAACCAAGAAAAATTAGTACTTAGTGCTAGGTATGTACCCACTTTTAAAATAATTTCCGTACTTAAATACATACTTGTTATTATTGTATCCTGAATGTTGAAAATTATTTTTATTGTGATTTTTGAATATTTCAAAGTCAAAATATCTTTATTCAATTTAGGCTATAACAAGCACTTATGAATTCGGAAAAACTTCTGTTGAGAAGAATCCGGCCAGAAACTCAACGAGGTATATTTTTTTTAAACAGATTTACAATATTATTAAATGATATCACAAGTATTTAACACAACTTTATTTTTAACACAAGTAAGTTTGCTATTTGAATCCCTTCAAATTCGTTAATGCGGATCGGAATTATTTCCAAATTTCTGGCGATATTTAATAAAAATCAGCAAATACCTACTCAATACTGAATACTTTATTGCAAACAATTCAAATAAATAAATAATTTAAATATGCAAACAATTTAGGAAAATACTAATAAAAAATAATAATAATAGTTTTTTCCTAAAATTTTCATACAAATAATTTACTGCGAGTGAAGGTGTTTCGAAAAATACAAAAACGAATCGAACAAAACAAAACCCCCTCGAAACCCCATCTAAAGCCACAACTCCAAAAATAACGAGTGGCGCACAATAGATGGCGCCACGTGGCCGGCACATGGCCGCCACACGCGCGGTCCGGGGGTCCGCGCACGCGCCGGAGGTATCGGAGGGGGATAAATAAGCGTGCGATTTTTTTGGGAATTATTGCGTTACAAGTAGGTACAGTCTGCGAGAAAGAGAATTTGAAATTACACAGACTACTAAAGACGTTGATAATTTATTGAACCAGGCGTTACTTTGCGGAGGTACATATCAATGAACTACAAACAATTACTTTGATCACCTGCGACGTTATGATAGCTATTGTCAATGCGACACATGTGTGTTCATGCAGTTCTTCAACCTCCATACTGTAAGAACACATACATATCACATAAACCAAACCAGCACCACCACCACACTACTACGCATTTCGAACTCGACCAGAGTTCATCCTCAAAATAACAGTGTTAGTCTAATATCCAGTAGCATGGTGTTATTTTTAGTTTACTGAAGATGTCTTAAAATGTATTCAGAGTATTTCAACAGGTGGTAAGGTTAATACCATCGGAGTTACTAAACTGCGGTTGATAAATGTTATACCTCCCACTTACTTATACAGTGTGGAAAAATAAGTTGGGCCCTGGAGGGAAACAACCTTAAATCCTTAAGTTGGCTCATTTTAGTTAACTTAATTCCTTTATTTTTAAAAATAAACAAAACTGCATTCCAAGGTTTTCTAAAACTCGCTTGCTTCACCCGGGATAAACCAACTAAAATTAAAAAAAACAAACACTCGCTATTTTATTACCTATACTAATCGATAGGATTATTATTCAGGATAAAATTCATCATGACACGCCGATCTTTTGTCACTCTGGTGTCTCTTTCACATAGCATTATTTAAAAGAGGACAGCTTGGTGTTCTTGAGTAGCCGTGCAGGTGTTTACAGGCCAAACAATCTGCATATGGGAGCGATGAGTTCGATGATATCACTGCCCAGACGCATGTGTTTGCCTTTTGTTTAGCGGATGAGGCGTTATGACCAGATGGGAGGATGCGAAATGGCTGCGCGCATTTGGCATTTAATGGTTGTAAGTAACGACTGTATCTACCTCGTTTTCGTTTCGACGTGATGGGATGGACGACTCGATATAATTGGAATAAACAGTACCTAAGGCCAGCCTCACATACCACAGCCGAAATAGCTCTCTGAATTCATAATATGAATTCAGAAATCAAACTCAAACTCACAAACTCAGAATCGCTGACGAGCGTTACGAATTCCGATTCTAAATTTTTCAAGATTATGATTTCAGAACGCACGGCTTTCCATATATATTTTAAATGACCGCGCACACATATTGAAATCAGATTATGAATTGTCTCAATTGTCAGTACAATTTGTACAGTAAAGACGTGTTGCGACTTGTGGATCCGTCGTAGAAATGTGTACCGACTACTGATTAATCTGATTTATTAAGACACGTGTGAGGCAATGTTCCGGAATTCATATTTTGAATTCAGATTATGGATACAGAGAGCTATTCCGGCTGTGTGAGGCCGGCCGTACATGCACCGGACACTTGTCCGGCGACGAAACCATACAACACCGCAAAAAGCACGGACGTTGAAAACAACGGACATCTAAAAGCGGCCTTAAACAAACGGAGTGAGATTTATTTATTTATCAATAAAAAATTACAGCATTACAGTTAAAAAACCAATGCACTTTAAAATTCAAATTATACACTAAAAATGCAATATTAAATAAAACTCAAGAATAACATGAAAAAAACTAGTTAGGGTTTTTGAACGTCGTCTTCGTCTCTAACCTAAAACGACGGAACACCACACCCTCCGGCCAGAAGTCGGAGCGCAGGAACATCTGCTGGTGCTTGGCAGGCACTTGGAGTCTAAATGAGCTGAAATTGTGAATTGAATAAAGATAAATGTAAAATTTCACGCAGACGAAGTCGCTTGCACAGCTAATTTAAAATACGATATCGCGTGACGTCTACAGCAAAATGGTGTATCCAATAAACTTGAACCATCTCTGTGGTCCGCTTAATCGGCGGTGTCCGCAGCCACCACAAAATCGATCCAGACACGATACCCTTTATCATCCGGAACGAAACGTCAAGGTGTACTATCGTTTAGTTTATCATCAGCTGCGCATCAGGTGGACTCCGAAGAAAGGTGTTCAATAAAATTTGTATAAAAACGAATTTCAACCCCGATCGTAGAACTAATTACCGGAAACAGACGGTCGAATTAATTACGTAAATAGGCCAGGCTGGAGTCAGGCTTATCTTTTGCATTTATTAACCACGTTTTGGGCAAATAATGCATCCCACTAATATTATAAACGCAAAAGTTTGTAAGTCAGTCTGTTTGCTTCTTACCTGATCACGTCTAAACCGCTGAACCGGTTATATGAAATTCAGTAAGCTACACATATAGTTTGAGTCCCATCGAAGGGCATTATTATAGTTTTAATTCATTTAATTGCATAGTTCCCGCGAGATTGCGATAAACATGCGATAGATGAATTCTAAACAGACGAAGTCGCGGGCAACGAATAGTGGATTATAAAAAACATACAACCGAATTGAGAACCTCCTTTTCTTTCCTTATTTTACGTGCGAAGATGCGTGGCAAAGGACTTGTGCTAATCAGCCACCGATAGTCAAATGGAATGAAAGTTTTAAAATAATCGTTCTCTACTATGTATCACGAAATTACCACTTTTTTATTTTCGAGTGACGTGAATTTAAAGATTGGTCCTTCCTGATCAAACTGATGTTACCTTGTTCTATTTCAACTAGACTTCAATCGTATTCCAAGTATTTATAGTAAGTTTCTAAATATTTCGATCGAAACGCCTACACGATGTCAAATGTCAAATTGCGGGCAAAAATTGAGTGCTCGCCCAGCTGTCTGGCAATAAGAGCCACGTGCGTGGATAAAAAATAAAGAATGGGGGACAAGATGGCCCCGGTGCACTTGACATTTCCAATTAATTTGCGCAGGACATCTGTGATGTCAGCAGCTGAGCGCTGTTTGGGCGTAAAGCGGATTACAATCAAGTACGGGCGGCTACTACGAAGTTCAAATATCGAAGTTTGTATCATACCGTCCCTGTCACTCTCGTATTAAATAATATAAGCGTCAGTGGGATGGCAAGATACGAAGTTCGAATTTTGCAGTTCGTAGTAAGTATAGGGCCAGAATCCGTTATGCGTCGACTTGCACCCATCAAGTAACCGAATTCAACTTATTTTTATGAAATAAATACGTTGAAAAGGAATGTTGATGCGGTGTAAGAATATTTTCAAGGTTAGGTTTAATAAAATTAACGATATTTTTATTTTCAAGATGACTTGATGTTTTTGACTAAAAAAAAATTAAAACTCATTGGAAATACGTATAAAGCCTATAAATATTTTTTTATAAGATCGGAAAAGATATGTAAGTATATACCTAGAGTACCTACTTTAGATATAAAGTTGTAAGTTATATACATATAAGAAAAGAAATAAAATAACATTGAATAATAGGTATATTATTTCATAACAAGTTTCTATCAAATAATATTTTTAAGAAGTAGAAGATTTTTAGCTGACTGTTTTTTCTAATTGTACCTACTTGCATTGTCGTCTAAACTGCATATCCATACCAAGTTTTAAGTCGATGCCATAAACCGTTGAAGAATTCCCTCCCACGACGACGCTCCTGGCCGGAACGTCAGAATTTATCTGCCAGAGCACTGTATTAAATTAAAAATAAATTTAATTGTATTTACTACATTAAATTTCATTAAAACACAAATTCCATTCCATTCCGTGTTTATAGGGAATATTTTACTGCAACTTTCTGCCGTCAGAGTGCAGCATTAGCACAAAACCGTAAACAGTTTTTTGAGTAGGTACCTATCTTAAATGCCATGATATCATATTATTTCAATTATTTTTTTGAAAATAAAGCTCTATCGTTACCATCGATGTAAATATCATGTTATTTTGTTACTAATAAATATGTATATCATGATTTATAGGTACTATACTCTGTGGTAATCTGTCTTGGCGACAAAATATAAAGAGAACTGACGTTGTCATGCATGTAGGTTTGCGCTAGTGTCGCCCCCTGCGCAGAGCTTTGCCTAATATGCCCTTGCCCTTCGCTTTGCTTGCGTTTCTGTGACAGGCTAGATGGCGCTAGTATCGCGAGCTCGTTTGACAACTTTGTGGCCAGTAGACACAGGGCAGGAGTGCGAAAAGGAATCCCTGGGAGTTGACCAATTGCCGCAAACAACAGCAACTTTACATCGTCACGTATAACATCCAAACACTCTATGGATGACCGTCTTGGGAAGACCTCCTTAAAGATGGACGGATGGCATCCGGCAGCAAGCCGGCACTAACTAGATGAAGGTGGCAGGGGACAGACAGACGTGGAAACGTGAAGAGGAGGCCTACGTTCGAAGACGAACGCAACAAGGACTGCTGTAGATAGATAGACGAATAAACAGGAGGACTGCACAAAAGTTCCGCGGGCTAAAAACGAGAGGATATAAACATCGGAATTAAATTAGAAACGATCACCTTATCATTTGCTCGTTGCCGTTTCAATTAATATCAAGGAAAGGTACTAGTCCGGAATGAGGGCAATTATACACGTTAATTCCTGAGTTTCTGCTCATTTGCGTGAATTCGGGCGGCATCGTTAATTGGCAACACCAACAACGAATACAACGAACAGGCTTCCATTCAGAGTGACGCATGTGCGAAGTTCTTTTGAAATTTTAACGAGTTTTTACCATAAATTTATTATTGACTTTACAGACAGCTGGGCTACTACGAAACTCGAAACTCGAAGTTCGTGTCGTGCGGTCCCTTTGACACTTATACTATTTAATACGAGAGCGAGAGGGACGGTACGATACGAACTTCGAGTTTCGTAGTAGCCCAGCAGATGTATGCAAGAATTCAATATAGCAAATATGACGCAGGACAAAAAAATTAATTCAATTGTGAGAGTAACGATGTGTGGAATTACAGTCCAGGCGCTCTCATAATGAGGCGAAGCTTGCTCCCGTAGTGTGTAGAAGGGGGATGACAAATTACCCCCCCCCCCCTGTTTTTGCGTATTACGCCTAAAGGTATGTACCTACTAATTGCTCAGTACCCTGCTGCGGGGGAAGGAGCATCTGCTGCCTTCGAGCTGCGCCAACGGTATCGACACATTTTGTAAAAAATATATTTTTTGTCTTACAAATATAATTTACTCAGAAATTGTGACGAAGAACATTGTATGTCACATGGGCGGTGCTGGGATTATGAACATCGACAAAGTTTTGTCTTAAATTCTATTTAATTTTAGTTGTCATATTCACGGTAGGGATGTCTCTTTGCTCTACGCCTTCCACTGTTTTCTATCTGCAGCCACTCTTCGCCAAAGAGGACCCAAGGTCTTTTTTAGTTCGTCTTCCCATCTTCCCACTTTCCGGCCTCTGCTCCTCAAACCACCTCTTGAGTACCGGATCGTCATCATGTTTACTTTTTTAGTTCATGCAACGGAGCAAATGCCCACTCCATATTAATTCCATTAGCTTCCATTAGCTTCTTTTAAAAATTTACCTCTTCAAATTAAAGCGCTCTGAATCTCCGTAGTTATTTACTAACTTTTGTTATTACGATAAGACGCATTTGTGATAAAACCTTGATGTTTTCTGCAAATTTTATGCTATGTAGGTATAACTGTTGATGTCGATGTTCGCCAGCAACCAAATCGCTTCTAACCTCTTCAAGATTCCCTTCCCAACATTGACCATGCAAAGGGCATCGATGGCTGGAAATAAACAAATTCTATTTTCAAATTGAAGCAGCGGAAGTTGTAAATTAGTCTCTAAATCTGCTTCCGTTGGGCCTCCTGCTAACGGGTAGAGTAAACTTAAGAACAATGAGTCATTGATGCGGGATTATATGAAGTGTGATATTGACCCGCGGCTTGTGTTATCTGTGGCGTGTGTTAATGGCCAGTATCTACCTTGACTTTAAAAACGGTTCCAGGATGGCAACTTTTTTTTCGTCTGCATGAAAGGCGTATGCTTTTCGCACATTAAACCTACGCAGACGAAATGTCAATATATGACCCCTGTAGGGGGCCTGTTTAGGTGCTACATACTTGTTGCACTTAAATTCGAGTAGCTATGCATACGACAGTAAGCACCTACTGCTATAGTATGATTTTAATTCTCGTGACACATTTTATATGGTGTTCAAAATTAAAACCGATATCTCATATTTATTTAAATGTTCAATCACATTTTTGATTAATAATTAAATTAATTAAAATCAAGCATTTTGTCGGTGCCCAATTTTGTTTTTTTTTTTTAATCAATAAAAAAACTAAAAGAAAATCAGTGAAGATATCTATCTGAAAGAAAGTGAAAGAGAAAGCTCGTCTTTTTTGAACAATTGTTTGCATGCATATTTCCATCAATGCAGTTTAGTTACCAGTAATCATGACATGAATGACGTCATCAATCGTACATTTTTTATATAAAATGCTTCGAATTTTCTGATAAAAACACTGATTTTGCTACTTTTTTTGTCGGTCTGTAAGTATATTTTGTGAGGCTACAACAGGTAGCAAGTTGACTAAGATTAGGTCGAGTGAAACAATAGTTGGGCGAGATGCGTCGGCGCCGCTGTCGCTATGCGCAGCAATAGGGTTGTCACTATCATTCAATCGCATAAAAACCAAACAAACACGGTTGGATATATACCTATACTATTTAACCAAGGCGATCTCCACTTATTTTTTTATATCAGATTTTGAAACATATTGGTAATCAAGTTAAGTTGACATTTACTTCGTTTTTTTTAATTCGAAATAATATTTTCGTCCCAAATAGACACAGTCTTAACTACCATATCCTACTTTAACCTCTTCACCGCCAGTCATCCAGCCGTGACAGCCAATGGAATGCCTCACACGCCACGGTCATCTATACGTGACCAACATTCAACTCGTAATTAATATTTCTGCGATGGAATTAAAAATCAAGTTGATTTGTGGTTGGTTTTTCTGTGGGGTACAGACAGAGCACGTCTTTTCGTTTGTTTTATGGCGGTGATGATCGGAGTTCTTGCTCCCCGACAAGATTTTTAACCACTAACTAGGCTAATCCAGTCATCAAAAACAATTTGTTGCAGAGCGTATTCTATTCATAATATATTCTTTATTTTATTATTATCAACCAAGAAAACAAAACACGCTGTGTGCAAAACTACGCCGCCAAAGCTTTACAAATACCCAAATCACACGTCAATATTTGACACCATTTTTTACGCACAGAATAGTATAAAACGTTCACGTTCAAAAGTAACACGAAATAACTCAAAATTGTGTTCATTTTATTGTACACTTTCCGAACTCGCGTCAAGATTGACATACGGATTTTGTTGAGTGGTCACTTTTTGTTTCGAATGTGTTCGTGTTGACTTAGGCCGGTGACAGCCCTGCGCAGTGCATTCCAGCCGTCTGCGCAGAGGCAACTTGGAGTAGATGATCTTGATATTTTCAACTATAATATAAATAAACAATAACTTTGCTCACCCGCGGCGGTGCCGGCGGCGGGGTTCGGCGGTTTTGCCTTTGGTCGCGGGTGAGCAAAGTATCTAATTCCATCCCATCCATCCATCCCAGCCTATATACGTCCCACTGCTGGGCACAGGCTTCCTCTCAGAACAAGAGGACAAGTATCTAATTGTTCATAGTCAATTAATATGGACCTCCGCAAATTCACTAATGTCTGATTCGATAAATTACATGATACTTTCTATCGATGGTGTAAAAATTACAAAGTTTGCACGGGCGAATACCTGTAGTATAAAGAATTTTATATACCAAAATGAGGACCTTCTACCTACCTACTATTACCTTCTACCTACCAAAATGAGAATCTTCGAACTTTAATTCAAATGCCAGACCTAATGGTTCGTGCAAGCGAAGTCGCGAGTCAAGTCTTGTAAGAAATAAAACTATTTTTTCAGTCATTATCTGTTTTAAGTCTTATTAATATTTATCTACAAGGGATCACATACATGAAATTACCTACTTAAATAAATACTCAGAAAGTAACCCTATTTAAAAATAAATATGTACCTCACCATTCATTACGTTAAATCAAAATTTCTTTTAATTTAATGTTTTTTAAACCAGATTGTTACTATTACCTACTTGAATACAGAACATAAGGTAAACGTACGAAAACTCATCACTGTCTCAATAGTTGCCTTCTTCAATTTTATGTCATTGGCAATAGAGGCGACAGCAGGGCGCCATCTATTGGGCGGGCATTAGTGTGTTACTCAATCGTTGCTCGGATATTTACCTTACTTATATGAATGTATAATATTTTTGATGGCTAAAATAATAAATGTATTATACTAAAAAGTCAAATCTTCTCAAATTAATTTTTAATATAAATCGCAAATATCAAACCCGTTGGGTCGCGTTACACCGACCTGCGCAAGAGTGGCGCTTCGGCGCGCTCGGCGCTTTATCGATCGCCGCCGATTCGTGACCGCCTTGTTTGCTCGCTGGGGATCAAAATTGTAAAAATTATTACGATTTATTGTGTTAACACTCATAACAAAATGGATAATTTATACAATGTGTTAATTAAATAACTGAAAACCTGCTAGACACCCCAAAAATATTTATTCACTTTAAGTCAGGTAAGTACCTAGTTGTTTGCATTTACATATTTTGGAATATATTGGTTATTTCAAAAAAAAAACATGTGTTTTGCTAAGTCAGTAATTGTACATGATTTCGAACTCTACTCTCATAATTTGTATTTGTCAGTTGCGCTTCGAAGTTTTTAGAAAAAAAACAAACTGACAGCAAAACGGCCAGTATTAAATTTTCTTAATAGTATTCACTAAAATATTAAATTGGCGCAGTTGTATTCGTAACTTTTAGATTGGGCACAATAAAAAAAAAGCACAAACGTTGCGTACACCTACGTAATAGCAAATCGCTTCGAACCTCGAACCCCTAAACAGGTGTAAAATAAAAACCCTAAATACCCCTAACGGTAAAGTAACGCATATTAGTCGCGCATGACTAGAGAAATTCAATCCGGGAAAAGACAGGTGCTAAAAAAATGACGAGGGATGACACTTCTGTTGAAATGAAAACGACTTAAGTCCTTTAAATAGGGTTTGGACTTGAGACTTTTTCGAAGTAAAATTGCTTTTGAGATCGTTTGCGATATCGCTTATCCCACTTCAATTAAAGTGTCAATGTAGACTTTTTTTTAATGCGAGTAGGTACTTACCTAACAAGTGTGTTGAAAGTACCTGCAGTACAAATAACCGTTTATTTTTGAAGCGTACAGTCACCAGCATTAATATCTGACGCAACAAAGAGTGCATAAATATCGGTAGCGCCAAAGTTCGCATCCTCTTCGCTATTCATACCGTAATTTTTGTACGAATCATCGTTTCTCATAATTTTATTCCCACTGGAACCTTACATTTTTCTGATTTTTTTAAATGATCTCATAGAAAACTAAAGGTTAGGTTACGTTTCATCATCATCATCATCCCAGCCTATATACGTCCCACTGCTGGGCACAGGCCTCCTCTCAGAACAAGAGGGCTTGGGCCATAGTTCCCACGCGGGCCCAGTGCGGATTGGGCACTTCACACACACCATTGAATTGCTTCGCAGATTTGTGCAGGTTTCCTCACGATGTTTTCCTTCACCGCAAAGCTTGTGGTAAATTTCAAATGTAATTCCGCACATGAATTTCGAAAAACTTAGAGGTGCGAGCCGGGGTTTGATCCCACGACCCTCTGCTTGAGAGACGATAGGTCAAACCACTAGGCCACCACGGCTTTTTAGGTTACGTTTGTTTTATAACAATTCTGAACAATCATTGGATTCAGAGAAAAAAGAGTTATGACAAACGATCGTTCTGACAAACATTACATTCGGACTTCCAATAAGTAGGCATGCGAGCCGATATGGACCCATAAATATCTGATGAAGGAAGTGCTCGATGCATTTTCATAAGGTACCTATTTGAAAAATCCATCTCTTGACCCTCGCTTTGGGTCATTTCTGGTGCAAAGATCCATCGTCACCCTTGTGCCTGGTACAACGCGGGGCGGAATATTTGAGTGACTGTATTCTAACCTTTTCTTATTTATTGAAATAAATTATAGGTGCTATCTTATCTAAAAACATTAAAAAAATCAAAGATGTCATAAAAATCCACTTATATTATAAATACGAAAGTTTGTAAGTCTGTTTGTTTGTTTACTTGTTTATACTCTTTATTGTACAAAAACGAAATACAAAAATGTTACACAAAAAGGAAAGTGCTAAGTACAAAGGCGGACTTATCCCTGAAGGAGGGTTTTGTTACCGTTTCATGTCTAAGCCGCTGCACCGATTTTGATGAAATTCGGTATACAGATAGTTTGAGTCCTGCGGAAGGACATAGGATAGATTTTACCCCGGAAAATTGCATAGTTCCCGCGGGATAGCGATAAACGAAACGCGGAAGGAGCCGCCGGCAACATCTAAATAATGCGTTATAAATTTGTGAGCGCTTCTTCAAAGCTAAAAAAATTGAGCAAACCCAAACATATTCACACATACCATTTATTCCAGCTAAAAATGCCCACGATTTAGCTTCCCGAGCCTCCAAACCGCAGCGCAGGCGCCGCCATAAACTTTTTTGCCATCGCACCTGCAAAGGGCAAAAAAAGAGCGAACACTTGTGTTTTGACAGCGGAACCCTTTGAACACTTATTGTGCTTGAATTGCATTGTGCGAACGATCGCTTTTTGTTGCTTGTTTAATTGGGATGATGAGCGCTTTTGGATTCAGTAATTCGTGGAAAATTTAGATTGGTGTTAGCCAGAAAAAAACCAGCAGTTATTTCCAGGGAACGTAAAATGCGAGGAAAATCGATTGAAATGACGTGTGACAATTTTATTATGACAAACCTAGCACTTCAATGAATTTTGGTCGCATTTAACGAACTCTGGCTATTGCGGAAAAAGTCACGTGGAAATATTGCTGTCTCTCTGTAGAACAAAGCAAGCAAACGTATTACATTTCTTAGTCGTCTTTCTAACCCGGGGTGACCCAATAGAGCCGGCCTTAGGGTAGAGCGAGCGAATTGTTTGCTTTATAGGTAGTGTCCGGTACCATGAAGGCAAAAACACACACACACACACACACACACACACACACACACACACACACACACACACACACACACACACACACACACACACACACACACAACACACGCGTACTCATAGGTACCTGAGTGCGTGGGGGTGCCACTTATGGCGCTGCCTGCTCTCACTGCGCGCCACGCATTGCTCGACAAGCGAATTCATTATAGAAGTTTCTGTGACAACAAAAATCAAATGATTCGAATAATTTATGGTCATCATCATCATCATCTCAGCCGTAGGACGTCCACTATTGGACATAGGCCTCACCCACAGACCTCCAGTTGCTTCGGTTGGCAGCGGCCTGCATCCACCGTGAACCCGCAACTTTAACCAGGTCATCCGTCCATCTTGTTGGTGGACGTCCTACGCTGCGCTTGCCGATCCGCGGTCTCCACTCGAGAACTTTTCGGCCCCAACGGCCATCCGCTCTCCGTGCTATATGGCCCGCCCATTGCCACTTCAACGAGCTAATTCGCTTGGCTATGTCGGTGACCCTTGTTCATCTACGTATCTCCTCATTTCTGATTCGATCCCGTAGAGAAACCACAAGCATAGCTCTCTCCATAGCTCGCTGAGCAACTCTGAGCCTATTTATAAGGCCCAAAGTAAAGCACCACGTCTCGGATCCATATGTCATCACTGGCAACACATATTGGTTATAGACTTTCGTCTTAAGGCACTAAGGAATTTTGGACGAGAAGACTTTGCGGAGTTTCCCAAACGCTGCCCATCCGAGTTGGATTCGACGATTGACCTCCTTCTCGAAGTTGGACTTACCTAATTGGACGGTTATTGGTAGTTTATGGTATTGTGGAAAAATACGCTTTCGAATAACAAATAGCTCCTTACGCAACGATTTTCCCCAAATCGTGGGATGTTTTAACAATGACCGCTCTGCTCGGTTATCTTCGGAATTGCATGATCCATATCAACAGATCAGTTTACACCAGTTTCCACACTTTCACATGATAGGTTGTGTAATTACATTTTAGAAGAGCTTTTGTTCCGATAAATTAGACTTGATTATTTTCTTTTGTGAAACACGCTTTTGCATCTAAAGCTTATGTTTTTTTACTTTATTCTAAGCTGGGCCCTAATTGCTATCCATGGGTTCCGTGGAATGCTGTGATGTGATGACCATCGAAACAAAGGCTGACCTAAGAGGAGATGGCGGGAGAACTTGGATGCATCAAGTAAGAGTGGCAGAAGCATGCTCTCGACTCGACAGGAACGAATGGCGAAGAAATTGGGAAGCCTTTTCCAGCATTGGATTGGAACGCTTTAACGGGCTACAAAAAGTCTAAGCTTAGATCGCTTCGTTTATTTGTGTTAACACGGAAGTAGATGGCAAATGTAGATTATATTTTATGCCTACAACGATACAAATATGTGCAATGCAGTATAAAATTAACCGTATCTAATTAACGACAGAACTTTCGCCACGCGCCGTTCATTTAGTGCCTCAAACCACCTCAAACGCACATTAGCGTTCACTTGACTTTACTCCAGTGCCGTATATAATCGTTCATAATGAGTCATAGCAACTCTATTATGAACTTACAGAACTTATTCACAGGACTAGGTTAAAGTCAGCGAAACGCCTATGTTCAAGGTATTTATTCAGTAAATTCATACTAATATTATAAATGCGAAAGTGTGTGTGTTTGTGTGTATGTTTGTCCGTCTTTCACGCCGTAACGGAGCGACGGATCGGAGTATTTTTTGGCATAGAGATAGTTTATGGGCCCGAGAGTGACATAGGCTACTTTTTACCCCGGAAAAATGCACAGTTCCCGAGGGAACAGCGCGCGATAACCGAATACCACGTGGGCGGAGCCGCGGGCAAAAGCTAGTCAGTACATAAAAGTACTGGCATAAATAAATGTACCTACCTACAGAAAATTTAATAAAACCTAGACTAATTACTACCTTGATCATGTGACCATATGAGTCAGTCAGTAAATATATCTAAACACATAATGCGGGCTTCTATGACAGCAGGGCTACTACGAAATTCGGAAATCGAAGTTCGTGTCGTTCGGTCCCTCTGACACTTATACTATTTAATACGAGAGCGAGAGGGACGGTACAATACGAACTAAGATTTTCGAACTTCGGAGTAGGCCCTCAGGCTAGTTTGCGCTGTATCCTGTGGTCCGTTTGGCAACTTTGACATTTGTGTAACGATTGTGATTGGTAGGTAAATAGTAGGTAAATAGTTATTTATTTGAGTCAATCGCACGCAGTGACACTACCGTCAACATCACGATACTAACGCCATCTAGCGATATTTCGCCTACCAAGAAACCCCCATTTTCGTTATTTAAAAAAGGAAAAGGGGTAACTATCCCGCAGCCATTTTGAAAGTTGCAATCGTGGTCACTGGCATTACAAAAGAATTCGGTAATCGGTAGCCTGCGCCGTCACGCGAGCGTTCCAAATTCAAATGCAATTCCAATTCTAATTTGTTCGGAATGTGGCGATCGGTAGCACAAGTGGCCAGGATAATCAGGAGCGATGGCCTTCTAGGGTCCTCCACAATTATTATTTTTGTGGGAAAATTTTCACATACATTATTTTTAGCGGCACTACCCTTAATTACGTGCAAATATTAGCATACAATAGAGTAGATACTCTAAATAAGTTTTAAAACTTTGGAATTCAGGTAGAGCAAACCGAACAAGGGGTATGATAGTTTTAACTCCAGTTTGAGGGATTTCCTTTTGACTTGGCTTTGGTTTCAGTTATTAAGTTTCCGTTGATCTAGATAAGAGACCATAAAAAGGTTTTATTGTTTACTAACTGTGGCACCACTGAAACCTGGATTAACATTTAGTTAACTAAACCATAACCTTACCTATATTTACTTATTTAATAATAATCAATTAACAACATGATGGAAATATCGCAAAAATCGCACTATACGGAACCATGATTCAAGATCTCAACCGCTTAATAAAGGCAGCTACACACGATCGTGCTGTCTTCGGGGCTGGCCATCTGCGGCAAGGCGTGTGAACGCGCCGCAGGCAGCATTCCGCCTGGGCCTGTGCTCACCTGGGAATTTAAAAAGTTAGTGTTCGATTTTCGATCCCGACCAATCATCCGAAAATCTTTATCGCTTGCATACGTCAATGTGTCTTGTTCACAAGTTTAATTTTGAACCCCCGACGCAAAAAGAGGGGTGTTATAAGTTTCTGTCTGTCTGTGGCACCGTAGCTCTTAAACGCTTGGATCGATTTTAATGCGGTTTTTTTTTATTTGAAAGCAGGTTTTTTAGCAATGATTCTTAGACATGTTTCATCAAAATCGGTTCAGCCATTTTTGAGATATTGAACTTTGTGGGGGTATTCCAACTTTTTGTTGGTTATATTTATAAGTTTTCTTTTACATAACTAGATATGTAGTGCATATTTCGCAAAGTGCAACCTATACATGCACGGGACTATTAAAACCGTTACAAAGCAGATGCTCTAATTAAAAGAAAAAAATTGCATTAGACATAGAAACAGTAGTTCTTTGGATGCGTCGCACCTGCTTTGTTTCCGCTTATTCCCTTTTATAACGACCAGAGGGCGTATTGTCTAACACGTTGACGTCCACGATCGCATTCACCGTCTCTTTCTATCCTCGTTTTATGACATGTGACAGAAGGAAGTGGTAAAGTGTGTAAATATAAGGCCTCTGAATTTTCAGCCGGGTTTTTAATTTTATTTTCGGCTGCAAACACTACCTAGGTTCTAAGGAACACTACATCAAATGTAAGCACTTAAATACTTGGTTATAAAAATAATGGATAGTTTCTAATTAATACTAAAATTCGTAAAATAACCCCTATACTATAATAGTCCGGAAAATAACCCCTACATCAAACTACAGGCTGATTCGGGAGACGTGAGCACACCGTGAGCAGGACCAACCCTACCGGATTCTGTTAGTTAAGGCTGCCATATCGAACCAATAATTAGAGAGTTTAACGTATTTTTATTAATTTTTAAAACAATAATTATTAAATTATTTACTAAGTGCATGGCCACTCTGCAATTAAAGGTGTGGGAGTTTTACTTAAATATAGAACTCATCGGCGTCGCCTGCGATGCGGATTTTTGTCGCAAGAGTCTTTTTTGCAGAAGAGTGGAACAAAGCATTTTCGCTCTTCCTTCATCAACCGCACAGCAAAGGAGTGGAATTCGTTGGCCGCTTTCAAGTCTAGGGTGAATGAGCATTTACTAAGCGTGCTCCATCGTAGGCCTCATCCTCGCTTTCCATCAGGCGTGATTGTGGCCAAACGCAAAAAAAATATAATTCATATGTTTGAGAACGATCTACTACAATAACTCAGGATGTAGGGTTGATCCTGCTTACGTCTCCCGCATCACCCAGTAGAGTTGTACCGAAGGCCATTTATTTATACAAGGTGTTAATTAAATAACTGAAAACCAAAAAGTAGTTTGCTATGTTTTAAATTAGGTTGTGTTTGTGTTTTTCAATCCCTTTTTTATTGTGCCCAGTCTAAAAGTTACGACTGCAACAGGCGTCCATTAAATGTTTTAGCAGGTTGCATACTATTTCGATAATTTAATACTGGCCGGTTTGCTGTCAATGTGCGATTTTCTTCTAAACGGCAAAGCGCAACTGATAAACACAAATTATGAGTGTAGAGTTACAAATGAAGTAGAATTACTAACTCAGCAAAACACACGAATATCTTTTAAAATAATTAAGGTATTCAAAAATAATTGCAATGAACTGACTTAAAATGAAAAAATATTTTTGGGGTGTCTGAGGTTTTCCGTTATTTTATTAACACCTTGTATAAGCGGGGGTAAATGCGAAAGCCTTCTACAGCGTTGAAAATTTTGTATGATATCCGGTATTCCCCCTGGAACAGTACATGTTGGTACTGGTTGACCGTGTGAATGTGCCTTCGGCTGTTCGGTATTACCACGCAAGCACTCCAAGCCATTATCCTGCAAGCTCGTAGATTTGTACTCAATTACGTTTAAGCTGGATTAAATTAGGTAGCTGTTAGCGTTGGAGAGGTGAAGATTTAGTTTTTTATACGAATCTTGCTAATATTATAAACGCGAAAGTTTGTGATAATGGATATAAGATAAATGTACGAGTGCTCGTCGCGCCTACCTGTGTGGTGAATAGAACTAACAGTGATGTGACCTAAGTATAGAAAATCCAGTCTTAATTCAGAGAAATATCAATGCATTTAATGGTAAAATAATAGTTAGATCATTCGTTTCAAGATCAGGTAAACTAATGACTTTCTAAATAGTGATTGATTAGAGATTTATAAGATGAAATACGTTTTTTAGTCTATACAGGTCTTCGAGATATTTGCACTCACATTTGACACCATCATCTTTACCCACACGGGAATCTCCATTCTAGAAACTCCAACCTTCAAAGCTTCAACGTTGGGTTGCCTTCCATCCAATCCTGTGTCCATTTCTCAGACGGATTGCAGCTGGAATTCATTGCACGAAGTCAAAATTGAAACATGTTACGCTTTAAAAATTAAAACAGTCAAGGTTCAGTTTAGGCACATAGACCCCTAAATTTGAAATTAGACGCCAAAATGGCCAACGAACCAGCATTCGCTCTATAAATAAACACTTAATAACGACTTATCTCACCGTAATAAGCACCCGAGTGCCACACAAAACGGTAGCGGAAACACAAATCACGACCTATCGATTATCGATACATTATCGATAAAAACCGATAGTTAATCGTTAAAAGTCGGTAGTTACCGGTTGCGCGTAACTCGCGTTGTGCCGCCTAGTTACTTGTTAGATTTTAATCGGAAACGTTATATGAGAAAACTGAGTCTTACAGAATTTAATGGGGGTACTTATAAGAGATAATGAATTTTATGAATAGGTACTTCTAATTGTTAAGTTAAAAATGGTGTAAAATATTTGATTAGATCTCTTTTTAATATCTTGAATCCTTGAATGAAGTGAATGACTACGTATAAATAATACGAACATACGCCAAGAACCAGCTATTTAATCACACTATTTTCACTTATTTTGCAGATGGTAGGACCTTGTGCAAGGTCCGCCCGGATTGTGAGTGCTCACTGTTGTGTTTCGGCGTGGAGAGTAAGACAGCCGGTGAAATTACTGGCACTTGAGGTATCCCATCTTAGGCCTCTAGGTTGGCAACGCATCTGCAATACCCCTGGTGTTGCAGATGTTTATGGGCGGTGGTGATCTCTTACCATCAGGAGACCCACTTGCTCGTTTTCCATCCAGTAGAATAAAAAAATAAATAAAAAAAGTACATGAAACTTCCGTGAGACTCACTCATATTAAAAATAATGACCCGGATAACTCACGTCTTAAATCGAGTTTAGCTCGACATGTTTCGGACTAATCCGTAGCCCTTCGTCACGAAGGGCTACGGATTAGCCCGAAACATGTCGAGCTAAACTCGATTAAGGACGTGAGTTATCCGGGTCATTATATTTATTTATTTATTTATTTATTTATTTATTTAATAAAAAAGTACACTAAACTGGAAAATAAAATGAAGGAGTTCATCGCAATATCTGTTGAGAAACATGGAAGATACGAGCGAATGAAGTAGGTATACATTCCATCTCTCTTTGTAGAAAAAAAATGTATGGACTTTCTATGGTCGTCATAGTAAATAATATGACGTCATAGTAATTAACGGATCTCTCTGTATCTAAATAAACATTTAAAACGACCATGACATGACATTGTGTTGATATCAGCGTTGAGAGATAGGTACACCAGCTAAACATGCTCCGTAATTTCCCCAAGTATTTCCAAACCCAACTCAAATGTACTATTTTAAGTACTCAAATAACCCATACGTCTACAAGAATGGCTAATACGTACCTTATGCCCTTTCACGTACGTACTCGTAATAGCAACGTATACAAATTATCCAACACACGTGATGGCTAAAAAAACTAAGTACAGACT
This sequence comes from Choristoneura fumiferana, assembly GCF_025370935.1. Lineage (NCBI taxonomy): Eukaryota > Metazoa > Arthropoda > Insecta > Lepidoptera > Tortricidae > Choristoneura > Choristoneura fumiferana. Next base: position 14,956,604 of record NC_133494.1, read on the forward strand.
TTATGCGTGTAAGTGTCGCCACAGGCTGTTCTCACAGAGATCTACTCTCTGCTGAGGAAAAATAGAAAAAAAAAAGTATTTTAACCAACTGGAACGTGTACATTGCTGCTGAGAAATATATTAAGACATTTACCGCGTGACTCCTATTGTACTTTAGAAAGAACAAATCAATGGTAAGAATAACTGCCGAATATGGAAATGTGCTATATATAGTACTAAATATTCATGCAAAGAACCTTAAATATAAAAGAATATGCTTAAATAATTTCAAAAAAGTTACAAAACTTTTTACTTTTATCCTGGTCTTGTTTTACTTGGCTCTTGTTTTTCGCAATTTTGATCTACTTTAGTGGTCGGATTGAATTGAAATTTGGTACACATAATGATGGTTGTTACATGACAATTCCAGTAACCAATTTCTTTTAACCTTAACTTTTTAATGAATATTAACTATTATAGCTAAGGTCCCTCTGTTGAATAAAGTCCTCGCCTTCTTTCTGTCTCTGCCCAGTTACTCTTGCCAGTCGCTTATACATGTTCATTAATTAGATTTTTTAACTGTGTTATACATATAAGGAACTGGCTCATGCATACATGTTTATTTAACGTTTGGGCTCCACAGAAAACCAGCGTTACTGCACATAATGTGCGGCAACACATGCTGAGTGGAGACCCTTTTTGGTATCCTGCCGTGTCACCAAGTAACATAGTTTTAGTCTTAGTCTTAGGTGGTACTTATGGAGCCAAAATAAAACTTTCTTTCTTTCTTTCTTTCATATGTGCTGGGGTTGGGTGACAATGCCAATATAGTCAACTAAAATAGCTTGTATTACAAAAATACTTTTAACCAAAACTTATCTATGTTATTACTTAAGTTTCTCTGCTGGACAAAGGCCTCGGTTTCTTTCCGTCTCTGTCAAGAACATACTCCTGCCAATCAACTTGATTAAACATGTTCATTGATAAATAGGGCTTCTTAACCGACTGTATAGTCACTATACTATAGTGCCATCATAATCTTTTTATCCCATCTCAAAACAACGCGACACCGATTGTTTCGAAACCGACTTTACGCAGCAATGGATCGCGAACACCTCATAATTGTTCCACCAAAGTTCACTCATAGGTCACCCGCCACGATGATTACAGGTTACGCTGGACAATATTTTAGGTGTTATGATATTGATTTCTCCAAGTAAATTTACTGCGTGACTTCGCCTGCAGGCTATAAAGACGTAAGGCATTAGAAAGGCTATTAATGAAATAATGACACGAAAGTAACGGGCTAAAATGCAAGAAATCGTTGGTGGAATGAGCGACGTTTAACAGTTGTTTGGGCAGCAATTTTCGATATCCATGAATAGATGTTTGTCTGACTTGTATGTACAGAAGTCCCCGTACCTTCAACAACGGTTATTAGACTTCCGCAATCATCAGGCCTTTAGCTCGCTTTTTAGGGTTCCGTACCCAAAGGGTGCCTGCGGAACCCATTACTGAGATTCCGCTGTCTGTCTGTCCGTCCGTCTTACACAGGGCTCTATCTCTTCAATCGTAATAGCTAGATACTTGAAAATTTCACAGGTTATGCATTACTGTGGCCGCTATAACAATAAATACTAAAAACAGAATAAATAAATAAATATTTAAGGGGGGCTCCCATACAACAAACGTGATTGTTTTGCCGTTTTTTGCTTGATATTGATAACGGCAACAGTTAGACGCTTGAAATATTCACAGAATCTTTAGTTGCATAATCATTTTAAAAATAAATAATTTAATTAAAATAAAATAAATATTTAAACGGCTCCCATACAAAAAACTTGATTTTTTTGCTAATGTCTAATGTTGTATAGATAATTGTACGGAACCCTTCGTGCGCGAGTTCGACTCGCACTTGGCAGGTTTTTAGTTCGTTGTGCTGTGCAAGGATAGGTAAATGATGCATTTCTATTGGGCTATCCGGTCGGCAAACATTAATATAACAGGGATGTTATGGATATAACATTTCGGATCTGGATATGGATACGGATATAAATCAAACATAATATCGGATTCGGTTACGGTTACGGATGTTGGATTTTTAAGGACATGTACCTACTAAAATACAAATAAGAATATCAATGGCTTGACTATAACTAATTGTGATTGGTTATTTGGAGTCTTTTTGTATTTTTTATTTCAACTCCAAATTTGTTACTTTTACGGGTATCCCGTGAAACCATATCGAAAATACAAACTGAGACATGGATGCACAGAAAACCAGAAAAAGAGACCAGCGCTGGATCGAACCCAGGTCCTCAGCAATCCGTGCTGCGTGCTATAACCCCTACACCACCGCTGGACAGGAATTTAGGAATTTAGCACGCAGCACGGATTGCTGAGGACCTGGGTTCGATTCCCAGCGCTGGTCTCTTTTTCTGGTTTTTCTGTGCATCCATGTCTCAGTTTGTATTTTCGATATAACTAATTGTAAAAGTTACGAGTCGTAAAGTACGACTTAGCAATAGACTTCTTTTTATTCGACTGGATGGCAAACGAGCGATTGGGTCTCCTGATGGTAAGAGATCACCACCGCCCATATACATCTGCAACACCAGGGGTATTGCAGATGCGTTGCCAACCTACGAGTAGAGGCCTCAATACCTCAAGTGCCAGTAATTTCACCGGCTGTCTTATACTCTCCACGCCGAAACACAACAGTGTAAGCAGTGCTGCTTCACGGCAGGATTAGCGAGCAAAATGGTGGTAGCAATCTGGGCGGACCTTGCACAAGGTCCTACCACCTGCAACACAAGAAATAATAAACAATAGATGCAGAAGACGCGCGCGGCTGTTCTGTCAGCTCGGCCGGGCAAAAGCAAAAACGTCACAACATGTCGCATTTAGACTCCGCCCCTATCCGAAACTATCCGAAATTTTTATATCGGATTCGGTTACGGTTACGGATAGTTTTTTATTTCGGATATCCGATAGTTTCGGTTACGGATACGGAGCTCCATAATATCCCTTATATGTATACAGAGCGGCAAAAAATCTGGCCCTCAAATGTATACAGAATCGGTAATTTTGTATGAAGGGTATAGGCTGAGTATATAATCTAGTGATGGACGAGGAGGGTTTTGCGGGTAGACTTAAGGAACCTTACCAATCCCAATTACTACCGGCTAGCTCTCCACTTATAATTATACCACAAAACTTCTCGCAATAAAACACCAAATTGAAGACACAACACCATAATTTCCTGTCGCGTGTACAATGCTACTAAGATTAGGACATCATTTTGACAGCGGCCAGAACTATGACTGTCAGAGCAGTAGATCACATAACTGTTGTTTTGGCGCACGCAATGCGCAGGCGCAATTAGTGGTAGACAAGTTAGCGGGCAAAGAAAGCCGAGCGGACGGTGCCGCGGGGCAAAGCAAGCGAGGCGCAAGTTATAAGAGGCTTATCAACAGGGACATTTCAAGCGGTTTAAACATAAAAACTTGAAATAAAATAAATAAATAAATATCACGGGACAATTCACACCAATTGACCTAGTCCCAAAGTAAGCTTAGCAAAGCTTGTGTTATGGGTACTAAGCAACATCAAATATGCACGAAAAGTTCCAAAATATGCTTAAACATAACAAAAGCTTTATATGTACGACCAGATGGCTTATTGGTTAGAGAACCTGACTACGAAGCTTGAGGTCCCGGGTTCGATTCCCGTGTCGGGGCTGATATTTGTATGGAAAATACGAATGTCGGGTCTTGGGTGTTTAATATGTATTTATGTATGAATCTATATAATTATATTTATCCGTTGCTTAGTACCCTTAACACAAGCTTTGCTAAGCTTACTTTGGGACTAGGTCAATTGGTGTGAATTGTCCCGTGATATTTATTTATTTATTTTATTTATGTATGTTTTTTGATGCTGGAAATGCAGACGCTACGCTACGTTTTGTAGTAGTATATAATTAGTAAGTAGTATATAGTTAGTATGGCCCAAGCCCTCTTGCTCTATCTCATTTAATATGAGTGAGATTTGTGTTTTTTTGCTTTTATTTTTCGACATATATAATGTGCGTTAGTAATCTTGCTAATATTATAAATGAGAAAGTGCGAATGTTTATATTATAAGTTTGTTACTCTCACGCTAAAACGGCTGAACGGATTTGGATGAAATTTCTTAATTTTCTATTGTATGAAAATAAGTTTAACAACAGAAAGAGATATACTAAGGTGAACTTATCCCTTAATGGATCTCTTCCGGTTAACCTTTGAACGAATGATAAAACATCAGAAACAAGAGTATAGAAACAAGATAAAAGGACCAAAAATTGTCTGGAAATTGGGATTAATAAAATCTTGACATTTCAACCACTATTTGTATTGTTACTTACTGCGTACTTGCTATTGGTAAGCTTAAGTGAGGTGATTTTTAAATAAGTTTTTGGTAAAGTCATTTTTAATACAAGCCTTTTTTGCTGAGACTATGTTTTATTAATTGTATACTTGTATTGTCACCCAAACTACATTTGCATACCAAATTTCAAGTCGATGCCATTAACCGTTAAAGAGTTCCGTCCAGTGGAGACGATCCTGACAGGACGACCAGGATGTCAACTATCAGATTATTGTATTGTCACGCAAGTTACTAGTGTACCAAATATCAAGTCAATCCAACTACTGGAAGTTGGTCGAATTTAGCTTGCAAGATTTGATTACAGACAGACAGACAGATAACGGGAAAGGTGAAACTAAATAAAAGCTAGTAATAAAATAAAATAATGCCTATGCCTGTATCTTGCGCCCAGCTAAACGATCCCATCGGTATGGTCGGCAAAAAAATGCAAATTGTCATAAGCCACGGGCGATTCACGAGCAGACATTCCCACAGTGGAGCCGACACGCCTCGGTACCGTCGGCAAAACACGTCCAATTTATTGCTAATTAATAACTAATAAAATTCGTCTTGTATTGTAACAGGCTAGTCCCCTAAAAATTTCTTATTAGCCCGTCAATTAGGCTCCGTCTCCACCAGAGATGTGCGAGGACGTGTTGCGAGGGATGTGTTTCTCATGAACAAATAGAAACGCTTCATTTACCTAGCCTCGCTCCACTCAGCTGTTTCCACCAGAGATGTGCTATACGAGGATAATGAAGAGTTTTTATTGGTTCATGAAAAACTCATTGCACGCACATCTTCCGTGAAGTCACCAAGCGGTCACAGCGGAAGACCAGCGTTGGCCTACACGGCCAACACTATGCTGAGCTGGGATCGCTTCGCGATTTCGCATATTGTTGTTTTTTTTTTCTTTCTTTAATGTATTTTTATTATGTTTTGTGCGAATAGCAAATAAATATTTATATTTCTATTTCTATCTTTGGTTGAAACGCAGCCTTAGATTGTTATAAAATACTGGCCAAGTATTTTTTTATTTTGTCAATTTAAAAAAATATGATGAAAATAGCCACTTAAATTTCCGCGTGATGTCACGGGCCCCGCTTCCGAACTTTGACGGGCTTCATCTTTCTTCATCAACTGTATTGTAATTGTAACCTAAAAAACCGGTCAAGAGCATCTCGGGCCATGTTCAGTGTAGGGTTCCGTAGTTCCCGACCTTCCCTTAACTTAACTTTGCCTCAGAAATCATTTTTTACAAAAACTTAAAAACTAATCAACTGATTAAGTTGAAAATAATTTTCCTATAAAGTTGTTTGTGTAACTTCCGTGATTTTTTTCATATTTTTAGACGGTTCAAAAAATGGGGTTTGCAATCCCTTGTTCATTTTTAAATACCTATCCAACGATATTCCACAATATAGGGTGGAAGTGGAAAAAAATCATCCTCACTTTACGTGTATGGGAAGTACCCTAAAAAAAATTTTTTTTTTACTTTTTTGTCGGCGTGACTGATATGTATATTCATGCCAAATTACAGTTTTCTAGTACTAACGGTCTCTGAGATTAGCCGCGGACAGACAGACACGGACAGCCTACCTAGTTGACTACGGAACCCTAAAAATCACATTATTCTTATTGAATTTTTGTGTTTTTTATTTTTATTAAAAGAAAAGGAAGTTTTATAAAACTTAATACATTGAGAAAAATCAATGAAAACGCTTCTTACGCCGACTGTACCAAAACGTGACCGAATCCTGCGCTCCAAATAGATGGTATCGAGTATGAATCTCTATCGCATACTACAATTGTGTCTGAATGTGTTAACTGCTTGCTAACCAGCTTGGGAAAAGAGGTTTATGAGAACTAACGACTCAAACACTGATATATATTTTTTTAATATGGCTGTTTATCGGAGGACAATTTTGCCAGTGTCTAGTGGGTTTTCCGTTGTTCGGTAAAACATCTAGAAACCGAAATATGAGCAAAACGAAAAATGAAAAATATCGGAATTGGTTTTTAATAACTTACTTAGGTGTGTATAAAAATAATATAGAATTTTTAGACAACTCCAAATCGAGATGGATCATGCACAATCATATATTTAAGTAGAATTACACATTTATCGCGGAATTTGCCAATGGGGAATGGATGAAAATTTTTGAAACGCTTAAAACTTTTTTTATTGATATGAGTAACCTTTATAATTAACAGAAAAAAATATCACATTTTTAAGTAGCATCAATTGATTTTAAAAAATGATAGAGTTTTCTTAACCGCCAAATTACGATAGTTCGGTCGGTTACGGGTTGTTCCATAGTCCAGAATAAAAAACAATAAAGCCGGTAAAGAGTGTCACCTGTCAAAACGATCGAGTCAAAGACACATGAATCCTTTTTTAATGTTTTTTATTCTACTATGGAACAACCCGTAACGTAACCGACCGGACTGTCGTAATTTGGCGGTAAAGAAAATTCTTTCATTTTTAGGGTTCCGGAGCCAAAATGGCAAAAACGGAACCCTTATAGTTTCGCCATGTCTGTCTGTCTGTCTGTCTGTCTGTCAATCAATCAATCAATGCTAGAAAGCTGCAATTTTGCACGGATATATATGTAAACTATGCCGACAAAATGGTACAGTAAAAAACTAAAAATATTTTTTTCTTAGTGAACCTCCCATAGATGTAAAGTGGGGGTGGTTTTTTTTTTCTCATCCAACCCTATAGTGTGGGGTATCGTTGGATAGGTTCACCATCCAGCTGACGCTAATATTATTTAATACGGGTGAGAGGGACGGTACGATACGAGCTTCGATTTTCGAATTTCGTAACTTAGTACCTATCCCATCTGCTCACTGCTCACATCTCCCGAATCATCCTGTACAGACTCACAGACTTTCAGATTTATAATATTAGATAAACATAAAACCTCCTTTTTTGACGTCAACAAAAACCTGCCGTTACCTCCCATAACCAGACACAATGACTAGTTATTTTTATCTTTTAAGAACATGATGTTCTTAATCTGTTCTAAATTATCGTTTGTCGTGTCCAGTAACGAGAAGAAACGCGGGTGATTGCCAAAAAATGGTGACCCCTGAACTTTCGAGCTGCCATTAGAACGGTGCATGGCGGGTAAAAAAACAAGATGGCGGTAATGGCGTATTGTCAGTTATATGGTTTCTAAATTTTTAATGCTGCGATTGGATTCGATAATAAATAAAGGTTTGTGTTTTCTATTCGGTTTTTCAACCAAAAAAGTATCCTGTAAGCTAGAAAATTGCGTGTGTTGAGTGGAAATTGGTTCGCTGATGCATCTATTTATACAATGCGAAGATCTTATATAATGAACGTGGGTGGCGTTTGCAAGAGGGAGCTTTATTTTATTTTATTATTATTATTAGCTTTAATATCAAAATTTAGTTGGTGCTTTAATATCTAAATACAAACTAAAATCCATGAACAAAAAGTACAAAGAGCGCCATTCACGGTGATCTGTAAAAAGTGAAGTTTATGAAAGCATGAAGATAGATTTTTTGTCACGAAAATCTTTGACGCTCTACGTGTAGGTTATTTCTCTGGATTCACTAAACTAGTTTTTATCTTGAGATTCCCTCGGGCGGGCTTGGGATGTAATGTAAAGACGTAAAATCCTAAAATTCCAATGGCTAAGTCTAAAACATTAGGTAAATATGGCACAGATTCATTCTTTGGTGGTTCACGTATGAACTTAGTAAAATCATAGTACTTTAATGTAACTGACAGGTGTTGATATACACGAGCGAATAATTTTGGCTAGACTTCAATAAAAAGAGGTTATGAATTCAGTTGATTTTAGCTTCTTTGTTTTTCCAGATAAATCAAAACAAGCTTGTTGAATAAGCTACAGTAACAGTACAAACTAAACTACAAATATGAATATCGATGGAGACATTGGGGACATAAATAAAGTATGCTAAGTAATAGACAAGTCGAGATAAGAAGCACCGACACTGGTTCGGAGGCGGCCAGTAATTTTGACATCCTGTCATAGAATAAGGAAGCGGCGAGTAAAAGGTATGTCGGCGATATGCCATTGGGAACCAAGCCAGAATAATTATTTGTTAAAAAAAATATTACAAGCTCTTTTCCTGAATATGCTTTTGTTTACTGCAGTTCCTGTGTCATTGAAACTATCCGTACTGAAATTTAAGTCAAGTGAATAAATTGTAATTACAAATTATAAATTTACATACAAACGTTACAAGGCAGGTACGTATAGATACGTATTGCGCCGTTTATTTTTTGATAAAAATAAATCTTATCTTAGTCTAGCATAAAGCAATATTTATCCAAATAATGAAGTTTTATTATTTATGAGCAAATATCCAGTTTTATTTATTCGATGTTTTGTATGTAAGTAAATTTATATTTATATTTTATTTATTCGATGTAGACAAAACATCGAACACATAAAACTGGATATTTGCTCATAAAAAACAAAACTTTATTATTTGGATAAATATCGCTTTAGGCTAGACTAAAATAAGATTTATTTTATCAAAAAAACGGCGCAATGCGTATTGTTACCTGCCCTACTTCTTCTCATTGCGTTGCGAGTGTATTCACAAAATTATACCATCAAAAAAGTATCTATAGCTCGTATGCTCCCACTGTATCATAAAGACATAAAATATTCTTTATCGCCTTAGGTTTAACTCCTGTAATGATACTGTAAGTGATGATAATGTAAACTAAATAAATAAATAAAAAATTATCGCAACGAGTTTAAAAAATCATAATTTTATATTTTTACGGGGCCATCTCTGTCAAACTGAGAGGATTTGGGCTGTACTTCCCACGCGGGCCCATTGCGAATTGAGAACTTCACACGCACTATATGAACCGAAATATTTGTCAATCTCAATCCATTATACTTGAAAAACTATTACCAACTACCTACTGCAGAAATACCTTTTCCAAATTCAATTTTAAAGCAGAATTTGTATAAGAAACTAATGCAAAACATTGATGGTGTGCTTCTGCATATAACCGTCGCGGAGGAAGTGACGGACTGACAAACCGACTAATTGATGCTAATAGATTAATAAGGGTGTACGAGATAATGTCACTTTATGATCTCTTCTAAGTATAGGTAAACGAGAATGTTAATTAGTAGAAAAATACTAATCCAATTCAAATATCTTTTATAGTTTACACGAGACCCATCCGGAAGATCATTCACCAGCATCAATACCAGACACAAACAAAGCGTACAGACATTCGACTCTACTTCTAGAGCCGGTAGGACATGTCAGATGTTTTTGCACGCTCCGCTGTAGCAGATATTGCAGGTGTAGGTTTAGGTACTTTACCTAAATAAAAATCAAAAACCTGACTCCCTTAAAAAAAACTAAAAAGAAGAAAACAACTCCCAACTTAAAAAAATATCTACAAAAGACCAGACAATCTGTCTCAGTTTGGATAACTCTAGTGGTCTATAACTCTTAAGTAATGGCCAATGGGTCACGACTGCTGAACTTTAAGTTGCTTAACAGAGTTCTATATTAAGTAATGTTTATGTAATTAGAACACCTAGACAGCGTAGAGCTTTAGACAAAAGTTACACAAAAAGAGTTAGAGTTCTAGAGAGAACATTAGATTTGTTTACTTCTTTTTACTTTTTTAAGGCAGTCGGGTTGTTCAATTTTTAATTTATTACATAATATCATTATTTTTTAATATCTGTGTGAATACCTACAAATAGGGATGTCAGAAATGCAGAGAAATTAGCTTATCATTTCCCGTACCATCAGCCAAATATGTGGTCTACCGCTCTGAAGTTGATAATCGTTTGCATGTCATAAAACAATAATGCCAATAGACGTGTCTGTCAACTTGAAAGTTCGACTTTAGCGACATATTCATTTGATAGAAACTTGATTAAAAATTGATACACCACTTATTTGGCTGATGGTACCTACCTAACAAACATATCAAGAATAGGAAAACGGTAGAAATAGGAAGGAAAAGTAAAGCACAATAGTTACTTGTTACCCAATATAGTAAAGACGTATAACCAAACTTAACTGTATTTTTACAGTTCGTAAACTTGTCAACAAGACCATTGTCCATGATGCCCACTTATTCGGTGGCCGGTTACAGGATAGGTTCCCACGGGTCCCACGGTTGGGACCGCCCACTCGATCACTTCTGTTTGCCCGTCGTAAAGCAAAAAGATGTAAGTCATGAATATGGAAAATTGGTAGGTTGTAAAATTAAGATTTTGTGTTGTAGTGTAGCAGAGCGGAGTTGTTATATAGCTCCTTTACTTTACATGTGCAGTCGAGGGCATAAATATCTATACAGCTAGAGCGTCATTTATATGTATAAGTATACATCGACCTTAGGGTTAGTGGCATAAAGATGTATGGATATTTTTAAAGCCTTGGTAACTTGGTTTATGCCCTTGACTGTGCCTACTTGATAAGAAAATAGGAAAATAAAAATGTTAAGGCATCCTTTAAAGATACAAAAAAACATATTAAACTATTCATCCCGGCTACGAGTATCTTTATATAAATAATATTATTATAATATTTAGTATAAAATGTACATCGTACATAAATAACAATTTACTGGAAGAGTTCACCTTCATACATCTCGTTGTCTTGTTATCTATTCATTTAATGTGTTTTAGTACAATAGTAATACAATATAATTATATAATATTGGTAAAAAAAAATTAGGCTGTTTGTGATTACATATTATATCGGAAATATGTTTTTATACATTAGGTACAATACTTATATTTTTAATGCACTTTACGAGTATGTTGGACAACTCGTAGATTTATTATCTCGGAAATATTGTAGGTATGGTGGGATGAAAATATATCAAAATTTGTACTTATCTGCTTCTCGCACCACGCTGAGGTCACTAAAATAGTTGCTGTTAAAAATGTAACAGGTATATCTTAAGGCAGATCCATTTCCCATGTACGCAATTAGGTAGAATAAATGTTCTTGATACTATTTAATATATAGGGAATATTACTGCAATGTTCTGCCGTCAGAATGCAGCACTAGCACAAACCGTAAATGGTTTTTGAATGTCCTAAATGTCTTTTAATCTAAATATCCGTAGAATGCCATATTATCTTATTATTTAAATTATTTGTTTGGAATTAGAGCTCTATCCTACTATCGATGTAAATATCATTTTATTTTGTTACTAATAAATATGTCACGATCCGTCATGGTGACAAACTATAAAGAAAACTGGCATTGTCATGGCAGTTTCTTTACAGTTTGTGTTAGTGTAGGGGGCGCCCTGCGCAGAGCTTTGTGAATTTCCCTATTAATTTATTGATTGATTAAAGCATTACTTCACGGAGGTCCATGTCAATAAACTAGATACAAAGTAGGTACTAACGCTCGTAGCTTTCTAAGGTAAAAAAAATGTAAATTACTATTATTGCACAGCGTAAAATAAAACCCATTATAAAGTCATGTCCGGAATAACGATATTAAGAACTTCAGGGGGTAATACAATCCAGTGTAATACTCCAGTCTAATGAATGACAGTTTTCTTTATTGAATAAATTCTCAAAAAAAAATGACCGTACCAAAAAGTGCCAATAATTTTTTTATTGAGAAAAATCTTATTAGGTACATCAAACTTTTTGATATTTATGAACTTCTAAATTAAATGACTAACCGGTAAAAAAATGCTTCCCATCTGTCACAATTACACAAAAAAATTGTTCATTTTTTGTAGGACACAATAAGTGTTTTTCCCAATAAATACAACTTTAGCTGGTTGTAAAAAATATACGTATTACTTATACTATACCGGTGTTTAATATTTCGACCAAAAGGCTCAAGAAGCTTCTATCCCAGCACGCGCCTACGCGCTATCATCTCGCGCTTGCGCACGCTAACCTCCCCAAACATTTATTTAACAAACTACACGCCATGATCCTAATGCCTTTAACATAAAGTCTATTTTTGAATTGCATTTGGACATATTAGCTTATGGTTAAGAGTCGATTTGTTATCGAACCTTTATTAAGGTTAGAGTTCAGTGTTAAAAAAGCCCTTAGGGTTTGTTAACACTGAACTACCTTAGCCTACGCTAGCTGCCGCGGTTTGCATGGAGCGGGGCGACGGGACGCTTACTGGAAAATACCAGTAGGTAGTATGAGCAGCGCTAACTGCGTGCGTCGCTTGCGACGGATTTTACCTGCAGGGCTACTACAAAACTCGAAACTCGAAGTTCGTATCGGACCGTCCCTCTCGCTCTCGTATTAAATAGTATAAGTGTCAGAGGGACAGCACGACACGAACTTCGAGTTTCGAGTTTCGTAGTAGCCCTGCTGCACGCAGATGTGCGCCCGCGAAGTGCACCCGCGCCAGCTAGCAAATAAGCCTTTTGGTTAAGTATAGCTTATGTAAGATTTCTTGATTGACTCATCATCCGTGTAGGGCGAGTTTCCACCAGAGATGTGCGAGGATGTGTTGCGAGGAATGTGTTTATCATTTACCAATAGACACGCTTCGTTTACCTATCCTCGCACAGCACATCTCTGGTGGAAACAGCTCAGCGGAGCGAGGCGAGGTAAATTAAGCGTTTCAATTGGTTCATGGAGAACACATTCCTCGCACATCTCTGGTGGAAACGGAGCCTAAAACATAGAAAGCTGAAACTTCACATGCCTCTCTTTATGATGAATATATGGAATGAGGAGAGATTTTGCGAAATCCCTACGGTAAGGAAATTCTGCAATGGATAACAGATCACACCGGCGGCAAGTAAGAAATTATATGAACATATTAAAAATCTGGGACTTTAGCAGTGCGTAGATATATGGATGATATAGGCGGCTATAAAATTATTAGTAAAGGTAAAAGACGCTCGATCTTTTGTGTAAAATAATAGTTTGTATGCTTTACCATATATGTAGCATGTGTTAACTGTTGAAAAGACCTCGCAAGCCGTCTAGTGTGTACCTATGTCAAAAAAAATCGAGGGGATACCGACCTAAAAAAAAATGATTTGTCCCCCCAATTGGTAACACATTCTTCTCGATTTATATCTATGATAGATCATAGATCTAGAGATCTATGGTAAACGAACAAGAAAATGATCATTTACTTGTTTGCTTTCTTTGATGCACAAAAATACTCAAAGTTTCCTCTCTAATAACTAGTTTTATGTATTTGGGCGTCGCTCATAATTCCACTACTTACTACTAAGTTAACCTATTTTACGTGGGCAGGGCAGTCCTGGGAACGTTTTGGTGTATTTACTGGTCACACACCAACGTGTTACCCGTTGGTTGTTTGTGTGTTTGTCCACTGCTGTTTGGCTCCGACCAATTTGAGAGCCGAGAGCGTCAACAGTAGGTGAAGGGTCACGAACTTAACCGGTACAAAACAACTTAAATCACAACGTTACTCCGTACCACCAGACTTTATTTAGTTAGGGGTTGTGTTGAAATTCCGGTGGTTCGTGTTTGGAGTTTGGTGGCTTGGTGGGTCTCTAGTTTTGAGGCGTGGGATTTTTGGGAGTCGAATATTTGAGGAAATAGCACCTCAGTTTTTAACCTTTGGTAAAAAGGGGTATGATGTCTTATGGCATTTCTGTATTTTTACACATTCAGGTCATGTTGCACTAATCTTCAATTATTCCTGATATTTTAATTGACTGATCTGTGATTCCGTCCCTCTTTAGTCGAACTAAATAAACAGAGCCAGCGTCATAGAAATCTGTCACTAAGATAACAGAAACAACAAAAAGTTAACGAAATAAGGGGCTAATGAAAGTCTACTGGCCTGTTTTACCACTCATCAACTAATTTAACCACTTGTTAACTAAAACCGTCAAATATATAGTGTTTTCTAAAAGGCCGTGGTTTGCAGCATTAAGTCTAGTGAACAATCCTACTAATATAATAAACACGAAAGTTTGTAAGTATGTTTGTTTATTTATTTGTTTGTTTGTTTGGTACTTCATCGCGTGTAAACCGCTGAGCCGATTTAGATGAAATTCGCTATACAGCAGGGCTACTACGAAACCCGAAACTCAAAGTTTGTGTCGTGCGGTCCCTCTGACACTTATACTATTTAATACGAGAGCGAGAGGAACGGTACGACACGAACTTCGAGTTTCGAGTTTCGTAGTAGCCCTGCAGATAGTTTGAGTCCCGGGGAAGGACATAGGATAGTTTTTATCCCGGAAAATTTCATAGTTCCAGCGCGATAGTGAAAACCGAATTCTACCCGGACGGAGTCACGGGTAACATAATAATATTCTTACAATTTAGTTATATTATTTGAGTGAGTGAGCGAGTGTGTGTGCACTGTGCCATTCACGCCACTGTTAGGCAGCACCGTAATAAATAATACACATCCGATAAAAATTATAAAGGAATCTTATAAGTCCTCTGCCCCAATGGACCATTTAAAACGCCACAGGTGTACGGTGATACATTAACAATCGGAGGTGAGACGCAGGCACAAAAAGGGCGCGGGGTCGGCCACTAAATCATCAGTCAAACTCGCGGCGCCTGCGCCGATGTGACGTTGGATTTAGGGGATAAGGTCTTAAATGTCAAGGACGGTATAGGTACATAAATAGCTACAACGCATAAGTGTACATTTTGTCCTGATATGGACTTTTAAGTACACTCGATTATAGCGATATCTTCATCAATCCCACTAATATTATAAATGCGGAAGTTTGTAAGTTTGTTTGTTTGTTACGTCTTCACATCTAAACCGCTGAACCGATTTAGATGAAATTCAGTATACAGATAGTTTTGAGTCCCAGGGATAGACAGTAGGATAATTTTTATCCCGGATTTTTTTTTAATTTCCGCGGAATAGCGATAAACGAATTCTACGAGGACAGAGTCGCGGGCAACAGGCTATTACTCAATAATTAAAGTAAGTTAAGCAGCTTTGAGTAGAGAGAAGTGGAGCAATTCATCGAATACACCAACAAGAGTGTTCTCTCTCTCTCTCTCTCTCTCTCTCTATCATATATAGGCACCCCCAAAATAGGTAAACTCTGGGAACTCTGTCTTGGGGACTAATTTAGTCCTTTATACCTTTCAAACCACCTACCAAATAAGTGGAATATTATGATTGTCTATCTGTTTACTCGCATCATCATCATCCCAGCATATTTACGTCCCACTGCTGGGCACAGGCCTCCTCTCAGAATGAGAGGGCTTGGGCCGTTGTTCCCACGCGGGTCCAGTCCGGATTGGGAACTTTACACCTACCATTGAATTACTTTACAGGTGTGTACATGTTTTCCTTCGTGGTAAATTTCAAATGTAATTGCGCGGGCCGGGGTTTGAACCCACGAACCTCTGCTTGAGAGGCGATAGGTTAAATCACTAGGCCACCACGGCTTTCGCATGTTCAGCAAATAAATTATCATTTCATTTCAAACTTTATGCATTTTGATATGTAGAGTCAAAATTCGAACGTGTCAACCACCTCAATTTCGTGGTCACATTTTTTTATGAATGGGCTGTAGAATTTGATGACATCTTAGATTATTTTTTAGACGTCTTGTGCTTCCACTAGATAACCTGGAAACTGTAACAGAATCTTCTACCGTGTCAACAAAAATGTGCCCACGTAAATTGAATCGAATAATAACCCTAAACCATCCCCACAAATCTTTCCCAGCGCACCCGCCTGAGCAATAAATACGCAGCGACAGCGGAATCAATCGGCGCCCGCGCCGCGCCGTAATTAGAGGCCAGTTCGTTGCCGGACGTGTTATTATGTATTTACGGGTTTTTTAATAAAGTGGCCTTTGATATAAAAACACGTCTATGCTCGTGTAATGTCATGAGGAATATATTGAAATACCTTCATCATCCAACAGCCCTATGTCCTACAGTGGACGTAATAATTCAGATATGATGATGATTCATGTATGTAAACCCTTTATTTACCTTATTGACGACCGGATAGCCTAGTGGCCAAACTTGACTACTGAACTTGAGGACCTGGGTTCGATCATAAGTCGGGGATCGGGGAAGATATACCTATTATGTATGAAAAATAAGAATGCTTGTTCTCGAGTCTTGAATAGGTACTTAATACGAGTCTTTTTTTTCGAACGGACTGTTGCTGCCAGCCACACAACTACAACTAGCTATCTAGCTTTTACGACTTACCGGAGAGGCGAGCAATTTCTGCTTTGTATGCTAAGGGGGCTCCAATTGAGCCGACCTCGGACTTTGGACGCTAAGGGAGAGTTATGCAAGCATTTGGAGTTTATTTCTATCCAAAGAGTCTAATGAAAAACCTTTAAAGGGGCGTTCATTCAATCTAACTCAATAACCTGAAATATCTGGGAAAAATTGAAAATAAGTCCCCTTTATTGGTCGGAGCCGATCCCTTTGTCAGCGTGTGCGAAAAGGACAACTTCTTCATGTACCTACCTGACAAAAACTAGTGTGCTACCGGTGCAAGTTATTTATAGTCAGACGCAGCACGTGCTACACAGGTGACACCGGGTGTGCCAACCTGCCACCTTATCCGTTATGCTTTCAAATAAACCTCCCATTCTTATTTGCAACGGTTTAATTATACTACTATCAGGTGCCAATATCTTGTAACTCTAGCGTTTGTCAAACGAACCTCTATGTAGATTATTTTAGGTACAGTACGAGTATATACAAGAATGTACGTAGCTGGATATTTAGTGGTACATTTAAAAATAGTAATGAACTAAAATAATTTCCTTGCTCACCCGCGACCTTACGATAGCTAAGCTTATGCAAAATATGCGTGTTCATGCAGTTCCTCCACCTCCACACTGTAAGAACACACACAAATCACAAACCCATCTATCACCACCACCACACTACACTGACGCGTTTCGAACTCAACCAGAGCTCATCTTCAGAGTGACACAAAATATTTTACAAAAAATATTTTTTCATTTTAAGTCAGTTGATTGCATTTATTTTTGAATACCATCATTATTTTAAAAGATATTCATGTGTTTCGCTTAGTCAGTAATTCTACTTCATTTCTAAGTCTACACTAAACTTTTAATTTGTACTTGTCAGTTGCGCTTTGACGTTTTTAGAAGAAAATCACACATTGACAGCAAAACGGCCAGTATTAAATTATCGAAATAGTATGCAACCTCGCTAAAATATTTAATTGGCGCATGTTGCAGTCGTAACTTTTAGACTGGGCACAATAAAAAAGGATTTTAAAACACAAACACAACCTAATTTAAAACATAGTGTAATCGATTCTACTCTCGATTCTGAGCAAATTACTTTCTGGTTTTCAGTTATTTAATTAACACCTTGTATATCTTCACTACTTTGAAAAAATCTCGTAGGTTTTTTAAAAGTAGTGTTTTGTGTAGGTTTTTTAAAAGTAGTGACGTTATCAACCTCTGTGTTATGCCCGGTTCACATTATTCCAGTAAACCGTTCCAGTAGCATGACCGCAGGGTGCTCGATCGATCTTGTGTAACTCGTTTGGATTGTGACCCCGCAATGTATCGCGACGATTTTACTGGAATAATGTGAACCGGGCATTACTTAAGTATATTTTATGTAATTTTTTACATTATTTTGTGTCAAAACGAACGCCACCTGACCTTTGCTAACAGATGTCTACGCCAATTTAAATGTAATTACTAACAGCTGATTAAAGGGAATGCAGGTTGTTTCGTGCTACGGGTGCTTTTACCGCTAATTTCGAACCCATCCCAATATAATATTATAAATGCGAAAGTTTGTAAGTTTGTTTACTTATTTGTTATTTTGAGTCCCTGGGATAGGATAGGATAGTTTTTATCCCGGATAATTGCGTAATTTTGCATCTACATACACGGAGATTGTTCTGTTTAATCTCCACTGTCACCTCTGTTGCTAATGACTTGAGGATGGCCACTACTGGAACAGTGTCCAGCAATTTTGGACATCTACCTTACTATTTAATACATAGGTATATTATATAATATGTAGTTGTAAATAGAAATTGACCAAATTATTTGACATAAGTTGCTGTCGGGTGCCCTTGTTCCTTACAGATAACCATGGCTAGATAACTGGTAATCTGTGAAGAATTTTTTTCTTCCAGTATAACTAGTTAAATACTTAAATAAATAAATAAATATTTATATAATATTTATATAATAATATTTATATTTTATTTTCCCCACAGATAACTGTTTTTAACGGTTATCTGCAAAGAAAATTCATTCCTTCCAGATAACTAGCTATCACCGGGGATTTTTTTCCCCACAGATAACTGTTTTTTTTAACGGTTGACTGTAAGGAATTTTTCGTCCTCTTGCGTTCGACTTCTTGACATTTTATATCTGTAAAATGTGTTGCCAATTCTAATTTCTTTACCTATATTTGCCACTTCTTTTTTGCCCCAGGGCTCGCTAACGAAGCTGCTGGTACCCGGGGTGACAATTTCTTTTTTATTACTCATCAAATAAAATAACAACTTAAATTAAGAAACAAACGCAAAAAATACCCTAAAATAACTTAACTATGTGCCTATTGTATCCTTATGCGTATAAGTCACCCTAGGCGGCGACACATGCCGCAACGAACTTTGGCAAATGGCACGGCCTGCGCGAGCGCAGACAGCAGGACCAGTCTGAAGATACACAAACGAATATGTATAGTGTTATAAGTTATCGGATCCCCTGGCCAAATAGGGAATGACATTATAAAACAATAATTCCAAGACGCGAATCTAGTACGTAAAAAAATATTTATTTTAGCCTTAAAACCCAGATTCATTTTAAATTAACAACAACACTATGGTTATTCCCATTTCTGTGCACCAGTCTAATTACCGTGCCGATGCCGCTCTTTACGTACCAGTGACACGGTAATTACACTTAAGTGCACAGATGAAGGAGTACCTATGGCTATCATAATTTATCCAGATTTGTGCACTTAGTCTAATTACCATATCGCTTTGTCGAATGGTAATTAGAAGATATTAATAAATATATTAATAATAATAATTTGACGACCAGATGGCCTAGTGGTTAGAGAACCTGACTACGAAGCTTGAGGTCCTGGGTTCGATTCCCGTGTCGGGGCAGATATTTGTATGAAAAATACGAATGTTTGTTCTCGGGCCTTGGGTGTTTAATATGTATTTAAGTATGTATCTATCTATATAATTATATTTATCCGTTGCTTAGTACCCATAACACAAGCTTTACTAAGCTTACTTTGGGACTAGGTCAATTTGTGTGAATTGTCCCGTGATATTTATTTATTATATACCAATAAATTAATAATTAAGTTATTTCTGTAAATTCTTTTATTTTTTCTTATTAACCTACTTATTTTGTATGTAAATCTGTGTTTTTATATGTACCTACATCTAACTACGACATTGAACAGTGAAATTTTTGATGTACAGAATATCTCGAGACGTATCTTTTGATAAGAGTTACCTACAGCAGGAAATAACCGATAGTGACACCTGTGCTACCGATCAGGTGTTCAGAAAATACCCTTCCCCTTTACCCAGTTACTAGCGACAACTCACAATACACCAACCACTCGACGTACATTGCGGGATTCTTTAAACATTTATTAGAATGTTGTCTTACAAAATATACGATGGTTTATACGCCAATAAAATTTTGCAGTAAGTAGTACTAAGCTCCATTCATCCTCAAGCTTATAAGAGAGGTTTTACAGTATTTTTTACGTTCCAATCTATAAATACAAGTGTAAATAAAATTGAGGATGGAGTTAAAATATATCTTATTCCTAAAATATACCAATAACTTATCACTTATGGGGTACTTTATATTTATTAAATTCACTCTGCAACCATATTTCATATTGGTTATACAGACATACATTTTTTGCTCAGTTTTCGTAGTGTACTTATACTAAAGTATGTAATACAAAATACCAGGTATTAGATATACTGCCTTCTTAAGGCAAAATATTTACCCGACTATACGAAGGAAGATAAATGTTTTTGAGCGTATATAGCAAAGGTTTTCAACCGCTATGCCGCATATCCCTACTATAATATTATAAATGCGAAAGAAAGTAACTCTGTCTGTCTGTCTGTCTGTCTGTCTGTCTGTTACCCTTTCACTTCGAAACCACAGAACCGACTTTGATGAAATTTGGTATATAGGTAGTTTGAACCCCAAGGACCAACATAGGATACCTTTTATTCCGGTAGAGAGCGCCACCGCGCGATAACCTAGATCCGCGCAGACGTAGTCGCGGGCATAAGCTAGTTTTCAATATTTTCAAGTGTGCCGCGATTGCCGGGAAGTGTATGTTGCATTGAAATCATGAATAGCTATTTTAATGAGAAAACAATAGGAAAAAAACTGACGCGTGGCGTGTGCGATTCGTACCTAAAGGTGTCAACACGACCCTATAAATAAGCCTATACTACGCACCAGTCCGACTCGCACTTGGATGTTTTTTACTGGTGTACTATGAAACTTTGATGAACGAAAAGTGTGCCGTTGAAAGTTGAAAACGCCTGGTATATAGTATAGGGCTGCCTGGGAAGGTGGAGTTGCCCATCCGACAGTACTTACCACCTACTTAACAAGTTAATACACCGTGGTCCAGAGAGATATGTGGTAAGGATACCATATATTATATTATGGCCATTTTTATACGATTTCCTGGTTTGGTTAAAAGGACCATAGAGGGTGCCTCTGATCATCAAATGCAAGGTTTGATTTAACTCGCATTGGTCTAAGATCCGAACTTGAAAAGATCTGCGCCGGTCTGATAACAAAATGAAACCTATTTTATAATAAACTAGCTTATGCCCGCGACTTCGTCTGCGCGGATCTAGGTTATCGCGCGGTGGTGCCCTCTACCGGAGTAAAAAGTATCCTATGTTGATCCTTGGGGTTCAAAATACCTATATACCAAATTTCATCAAAATCGGTTCAGTGGTTTTGACGTGAAAGCGTAACAGACAGACAGACAGATTTACTT
This sequence comes from Choristoneura fumiferana, assembly GCF_025370935.1. Classification (NCBI taxonomy): domain Eukaryota; kingdom Metazoa; phylum Arthropoda; class Insecta; order Lepidoptera; family Tortricidae; genus Choristoneura; species Choristoneura fumiferana. The sequence continues at coordinate 14,977,987 of NC_133494.1, forward strand.
TCGCATTTTTAAGTAGGGATTTAATAAATAAATGCAATGCAAGTGGCGTTCTAAGGGGGCGGCCTTTGTTCAGCAGTGGACGTCTTCCGGCTGATGATGAGAGGATGGTACGATACGATCTTCGATTTCTGAACTTCGTAATACCCCCACGTATGCAGACACGGTCCAAGCACCTGCGGGGCTACTACGAAATTCGAAGTGCGTATCGTGTCCCCCTCTCACTCTCGTATTAAATAACTAGCTTTTACCCGCGGCTTCGCACGCGTAAACTAATCGGTGTGGTTCTTACCAGATTTCATGACTATAAACCCAGCGGTTGTTATTTCGTTGTTTCCAGATTTTATCCCTATCCCGTGGGAATATCGGAATAAAAAGTAGGCTATGTTTTATTCCATAATTTCCAGCTATCTACATACCAAATTTCAGGTCTCTAAGCCCAGCGGTTATTAGTTCAAGATTTTATCCCTATCCCGTGGGATAAAAAGTAGCCTATGTGTTATTTCAAACGTCCAGCTACCTACTTATCAAATTTCATGACTCTAAGCCCAGCGGTTGTTATTTCGAGATTTTATCCCTATCCCGTGGGAATATCGGGATAAAAAGTAGCCTATGTTTTATTCCAGATGTTCAGCTATCTACATACCAAATTTCAGGGCTCTAAGCCCAGCGGTTATTAGTTCAAGATTTTATCCCTATCCCGTGGGATAAAAAGTAGCCTATGTGTTATTTCAAACGTCCAGCTACCTACTTATCAAATTTCATGACTCTAAGCCCAGCGGTTGATATTTCAAGATTTTATCCCTATCCCGTGGGAATATCGGGATAAAAAGTAGCCTATGTTTTATTCCAGATGTTCAGCTATCTACATACCAAATTTCATCCAAATCCGTTTAGCCGTTTCAGCGTGAAAGAGTAACAAACATACTCACTCACTCACTCACAAACTTTCGCATTTATAATATTAGTAGGATAGGATATTAGCGCCAGCGGGTCGGCAAGATACTAAGTTCGAATTTTGCACTTCGTAGTAGAGGGCCTGATACCGGCAGGGTTAAAGCCGGGGTTATATTAGAGCCACGCCGCGTGTCGCAACGCTGCCTGACTCAACGGGCTGTGATTATACTACAGTATCGTGTCGCCGCGCGTGCTGATTAATTTGTATGAATGCGCGTAGCCACGTGGTGATTATACTAGCGCGGAGCGAGCCAACGCGTCACTTCCCCCATCACCTAGCCCACGCCGATCGAAATCGAGCGGTCTGCGTGGCGTCAGCTCGCTCGGCGACACGCGGGGCTGTGCTAATGTAACCACGTTCATACAAAATGTATGTAACCGATTGCAATCCCACGCGTTGCGACACGCGGCGTGGCTCTAATATAACCCCGGCTTAAGGCTCTTAGGGCCTGTACACAAAACTGCGATGCGACGTCGCATCGCAAAAACCTGCGAGCTCGCACGTCGCTTGTTGTTAGTCGGCTCTGAGGCAACTTTTTGCGTTGCAAATTCGCATCGCATCGCATCGCAGTTTTGTGTACACAGCCCTAAGGTGATTTTCCACCGGCAAGGCGAGACGAGAATTAAAATTTGTAAGGTGGCGCCCGCGGCGGCTCGCGGCGGGCGCGCGAGAATGCATACTTTCAATTCTCGTCTCGCCCCGCCTCGTCTCGCCTCGCCGGTGGAAAATCACCTTTACTCCGGCTGTGACCTAAACCACATCCACCCGCAGGTAACCTATATCTAGCGCTAGAACTGTGTCAGCCGCGCACCTGGCCGCAGGTGCGGGGCATCTGCGCACGCGCAAGCGCAACGCGAGCTATTGAATTAGCGCGAAATGCCGTAAATAAATGAACACGGGACTGTTTACACCAGCAGGATAGTTGACACCGAACTACTCGATCGAATGCGACGTTAATGAAATAAAATGAAATTTATTCCAGACAAATCCATAGGTCACACAGCCAACAATAAATAATAATAACAAATCACGCATTAAATGAAATCGAAATAAATTGAAGTGAACGCACTTTATTGTAGCTCTGTTAACCAGATTAATTTACTATTCAGTGTAAAATTATATTTTTAGTTCCTTTATTTAATCCGGAATACGAAAGCAGGAATTAAAAAAATATTACTTCCAAAAGAAAAAGATAGACGCAGATCCCAACAAAAGCTTAGCTTAGCTTTTAAATAAAAATATAGTCATTTGGGTTGGCTAAGGCTAAGCAGCGTCACGGTTTAGTATTTATAATACAAAATATATGGGTAAAGGCGTTTTGACAGGTCATAAAAAGTAGGTATGTGAAATTTATGGTGTCTAGCTTATTGAGGGCCTGAAGAGACCTTTGTATAGCAAAGTTAGAAACGCACTTGTCCGACCTTTGGTTTTTAGCCTGCCTTCGAAAAACTTTCAGACGGTTTCTAAAGGTGCGCCCACACCGCACCTGAAGGGGTCGCGCCACCAATTAACTAACAAAAACTTGTGACCTATACCCGTCGTTATTATTGTAATACGAATTACCTAAGACTAATGTATCAAGGTGTGATGCAACTGTCATACAGGTGGATTCAGACAGGTGTATACACGCCCTAAACACCGCACACGCGCGCTACAGTCACCTACAAACACAATGCTCCTTATTAGTAAGACTTAGAGACTAATTCGGTTTGCTATGCAATTTTCGAGGTGCATTTCTAAGTTGGTTTCAGTATCTTTGTCTTCAAGAACACCTTTGGAACGTTTGCCACAATTTAAAAGTCATGAAACAGTTGATTCGTAATTAAATAACGTATATCAACAGTCAAATAAGTTATGGCCGTAAATAGTGCTTATGTTCGCTTAAATGGCCATAAATTTATTTATTTATTTATTTATTCTGGAGAACCAACAGCTTTAAACATACAGATTAAAAATAACAATAGATGCAGAAAGCCAAATACAGGTTTTCGCCGGTAATAGCAGTGTAGTCGGTACTTCTATCGGAGACAGAACTAAAGTTATCGGGTCAACGGCATAGCTCTGAGAATCAGCAAGTTAAAGTAAATTAAAAAGCAGCCAAGTGCGAGTCGGACTTGCGCACGAAGGGTTCCGTACCGTTATCTATACAACAGTAGACATTAGAAAAAACACGATTGAAAAAAAAAAAAAATCAAAATCAAAATCATTTATTCAGTAAATAGGCCGCAATGGGCACTTTTACACGTCATTTTTTAAAACTACCAGCGCTTTCGGAAAGACCATCATTGCCAAGAAGAATGCGCCGCAAGAAACTTGGCAGAAAGTCATTTTTTCAACATAAAATAATTACAAATAAAATACTTAAAAACTACAGTATACAATGAAATAAAAGAAAATACAAAATAATAATAATAATACAGGGATGTATGGGGTCCCTTAGTTACAAAACTAAACTCTAACTATAATCTACGTTCAGTGGAAGTGTAGACTGCTTCCACCGTCATAAATTAAAAATAATAATAATTATAATAATAATAATTTAATTCTGAAATTTACATTTCAGGTCAAGTTACCATTAAACTTTTGGATTCCGAAGGCAAGCTCACGTCTGCCGCCCCCAAAGTTAGCTCACACGAACTCATGTCATGTTGTTATACAATATACCCCCTTAAATATTTATTTTATTCTGTTTTTATTATTCGCTGTTATAGCGGCAACAGAAATACATAATCTGTGAAAATGTCAACTGTCTAGCTATCACGGTTCATGAGATACAGCCTGGTGAGAGACGGACGAACGGACGGACGGCGGAGTCTTAGTATAGGGTCCTGTTTCTACCCTTTGGTTACGGAACCCTAAAAATGATTAACTATTCCAAAAAGAAGGTTCATCATCATCCCCCCTCTAAACACGTCCCACTGCTGGGCAGAGACCTCCTCTCAGTATGAGAAGGCAAGAGCCGTAGTTCCCACGCACACTCAGTGCGGATTGTGAAATTCACGCACACCATTAAATTTCTTCTTGGGTGTGTGCAGGCTTACTTGCGATGTTTTCTTTCACCGTAAAGCTTATGGTCAGGTACCATCATCAGGTTACAAATGTAATTTCGCAGATAAATTCAGAAAAACTCAGATGTGCAGTCAAGAAAATTAAATCACTACTCAGGGTGGAACTTTGTGCTACTAATGTCATATTGACATTCCATATAAATGTATGGAATACAGCATTTAAGTAATGTATTTTTATCAGATGCTAAAGAAATCCAGACTAAAGTTATTATGAAAAGGTTCCACCCTGGGACGTAAATTAATTTCCTTGACTGTACCAGCCAGGGCTCGAACCGGCTTCTATCTGCTTGAGAGGCCAACGATTAACTAGTAGTCAGGTTCTCTAACCACTAGGCCTATCCGTTCGTCTATATGAAACTAGGCTAGGTATAATAAGATCCTTTTTAACCCCCGACGCAAAAAGAGGGGTGTTATTATAATAAGTCGCTATGTATGTCTGTCTGTCTGTGGCACTGTAGCTCTTAAACGGGTTTACCGATTTGAATGCAGTTTCCTTTATTTGAATTTTTCTAGCGATGGTTCTTAGACATGTTTTATTAAAATCGGTTTAGCCGTTTTTGAGATATTGAGCTTTGAAGTGACAAAGTCGGAGGTTTTCACAACTTTTTGTTGGTTATTAACTCCAATATCATCGTATTACTTACCTATTCTGTGGCATTGTCAACGATCATTGTCGAAATAATTAAAACACCGCACAAGTAATGTACCTACTGGCAACATAGTAGACTATGTGTTGCCTCATTTTTTGTCATCCAGCAAATAGTTAATTCGATAGTCAATTACTCGACTGTGTGAGCCATATCAGGCAAGACGAGATGTATTATTGCTGAAATTAATGTCACTACTTTAAATTTAAATTGTACGACGTATCATAAATTGAACATGCACCTTAATCAATGAGGGCTATCGTTTTTTGTCTCACTGATGGCGCACTGTTGCGTGAGGTTCTTAAGTATGGCTTTCAAAGTCTGTTATTACGGGCGTGAAAACAAAGTTTAGATTAAAATCATATTTAAAACACCTTAAAACCGTACCATAAAAATATCGAGCATGCCACAGTGTTGCATAGTCCCCGTTTTGTTCGGAAAAAAGGGAGGGAAAAGGTTTCCGAAAGACAAAACTGTCTCAAAACACAGACATTCATTGCCCCGGAACGCATATTTGCCATAATTAATTTCAGATATTGCAAAATATTCATTGAAGCGCTTTTTATATAAATTGCTTCAGATGGACATTCTTTTGCCGGGTGTCCCGAACGGCCCATAAAGGTGTATCTAGGCAAATTGGCCAGGTGTCGGTTACGAAAAAGTTTAAAAAAGTTCGTCTGGCTAAAAAATCTGTGCAGGTGCGCCGGCCACTGCTCAGGCGAAAAGACAGCTGACGAGAGGACGGGACGAACCTAATGAACCATTAGCTTTTAGATTGATTTTTATCAAGTTTTGCACACGACAAATATATTTACTTATACCGCAGTTTAATAACAATAGTTATTTGTGCAACAAGAGAGCAAAGTTGTTTTTTGTTGCGAGTGTTGATTTTTGAATCCCGAGTAAGCGAAGGATTCTATAATTGAATCACGAGCGTCAGCGAGTGATTCTAGGTTAGAATCCTGAGATCAGCAAGGGATTGAAATAACGAGATGCAAAAACTTTGGTCTCGTGTGACACATACAATTTTTCACCTCAGCAGCGAGAACATAATTTAAATGTAACATAAGAATAAAACCACATATACCTACCTGTTTACAAAACAAACACATTTTTTTTAAATAGAATCCGATTATTATCAAATATAATAATTACTTTTAAAACCATAAAAGGAGTCCAGTAGCTACAATACAAATCGCATACTCATAACATGCAATCTTAACTTCTTGTACTAATGTCACACTTATTTTTTAATACTGCAAAAGCCTCATCTCGGGTAATTGAAAAGGTTGAACAATTTAACCTTAAAATATGATTTTTATTAAGATTTCTATACATAAACATAAATAGATTTGTTAAAAAATCATTCAATTTAACAAATAATAATTATACTGTAGAGGCAGTATACGGAATTCTTTTATAAAAAAAACAAGAGAAGCGGCTTTCGTGCAACGAGGTTGCATACTTTATTAAAAGATCGGGAAAATTTACATTTTGGAAACACTTCGATATATTTTTAATACCAAAAATTTAATTTAAGTTTGTAATCGACAAATTTGATCCTATCTCTTGCTTTTTTCGAGTTGAAGTGAAATGACAGATCAAAGTAAAGTTCAAATATTTGGAATTCAGTGAGTAGACCCAACACTGTACTCAGCATTTAAAAAAAATAATTAAAAAGTTACTTTGTCTCACGGAGTGAGCAAAATGCGATTTTGCTCACTGATTTCTCATAGCAAAACCTGCCTGTTTGAGGTGCTGAGGTGAAAAATTCTTTTCAATGCGGTATTCCATAGTTTTTAGGGTTCCGGAGCCAATATGGCAAAAACGGAACCCTTATAGTTCGCCATGTCTGTCTGTCTGTCTGTCTGTCCGTCCGCGGCTTTGCTCAGGGACTAGACTATCAATGCTAGAAAGCTGTAATTTTGCACGGATATATGTATATGTAAAAAATGCCGACAAAATGGTACAATAAAAAAATGAAAAAAAAAAATCATTTTTTTATTGTACCATAGACGTAAAGTGGGGGTGTTTTTTTTTTCTTATCCAACCCTATAGTATAGGGTATCGTTGGATAGGTCTTTTAATTAATTAACTTTTCATAATTAGGGGTTTACTAAGACGGTTTTTCGATTCAGTAATTTGTTTGGGAAATATTCAACTTAAAAGTGTAAAATTTCCTGAAAAATCGAGCGTCGCCCCCCCCCCCCCCTTCTCTGAAACATGTTCCTCACACATCTCTGGTGGAAACGGCGGCTAAGTATGTAGTATAAAGATGACAATACAAGAACTGTCAACAACAAACTTGCATTAAAAACATATTATAGGTATAGTTATTTTTACAAAAACTTGCGATTTTGCAGGTGGTAGGACCTTGTGCAAGGTCTGCCCGGATTGCTACCACCATCTTGCTCGCTAATCCTTCCGTGAAGCAGCAGCACTGCTTGCACTGTTGTGTTTCGGCGTGGAGAGTAAGACAGCCGGTGAAATTACTGGCACTTGAGGTATCCCATCTTAGGCCTCTAGGTTGGCAACGAATCTGCAATACCCCTAGTGTTGCTGATGTTTATGGGCGATGGTGTTCTCTAACCATCAGACGACCCTCTTTGCTCGTTTGCCATCCAGCCGAATAAAAAAAAATATTAAGAGTTGTTCGTTTGAAATCTTTCAAGTTAATTCAGACTTACTTGTAGTGCAGAGATGTACATACCTAATTGAGCTGCAATTTGGGACATGGGTAGATCACATGACAATGCAATGCAGCTTAGAATATGTAGAATTACATATGCTCGAGGCTTTGTTTAAAACAGCGGCTGGCTCCATATACCTACCTGGGAACAATTGAAAATCCCTTTTTGGTTCACCTATGTGATCCTCAAGGAATATGTGCACCAAATGTCAAGTCTCTAGTTTCAGTGAATTAGACTGTGCGTTGTTTATCTGTCATGAATTATAGATAACAAACCTGTTTCTTATATTCTTTCATAATTAAAAGAAGCGACTCCTATAAAGGATCTTTTACATTTTGAGTCACTTAAAAGTGACTGTACTTATACTTATACACACGTATAAACTTGATAATATATCTTTCGCTCAACCATAAACGAAGCAGTCCTTCCATAATCATTCGTCTATTAAATAAAGTATTATTTCGCGAAAGCCTATTAAAGGATAACAACAACATTTAGATAAAACAGCTGCGTCTGCGTGTACCTAAGACTTATGGTATAAAATAATAATAATGGATCATGGAACGTTTGCATCTGCTTTTCACATATTAAACTGCGACTTTGGCCGTGTCCTTGCATGCCAGTGCCAATTTACAAAAACATTTAAAAAGTTATCGTTTCAAGATGGCCGCCTAGCTTAAGGTAAAGGTGCTACGGCACCGGGCTTTTTAAATTTGGAATGCATCGCCGAGCGCAATTTGTCACTCATGTCGCATTCATCAATCTAGAGTGACTGTTGAATGACAAAGTGAACGATATTGGAGATGAATGAATTAAAGTTTAATGTGATAACTTGATAAGTTATTTCATTTTATTTACGATAAGATCTAGCTATCGTTAATTTTATGTCGTCATGCAAAACTAGTGTGAATAAGGTTTGTGCTTTAAGAGGGTCGGTTTTTGAGATCACATCATTCGAAAATACTGTTCGAAATTGGCAAAAACCTGTGTTACAAAACTTCAACTCAAATAAAATTTTGACAGCCCGATCCCATCAACCAAACCAAGTCAACTGACAAGGTTAATCAAAGCTTTAATTTTCTGCTGCTCTACTTGTAATAGTTGTAATCAAATTCAAATTCTTCCATTGTTAGGAATGCTATTTTCTTGTATTGTGGTTTCAAAATTAATTCGCTGAGCTGTCTCTCTGGTCAGCAAACTTTTCCTGCATCGTAGTTTCTATTTACCTAAAGTTGATAAATATTATGATAACGCTTCAGAATCGCGCTGTCGCTAAATTATCGTAAATTGTATGACGATCGTCGATTTTTACCGGCTGCATTGAGTATCGTGGTACCAATCTATCGCGTCCTTACGTAAGGCCGCAATGTAAAAAAGAAACATTATTCTGCTGTGGTAACATTCACACATACAGGGGAGTAGGTTGGGAACACACAGAGCGGTCGAGATGCATTCGCGGCGCCAGCACGGCGCCACTGCGATCGCTGCAGTTGCACCAGCGGAAATTGACCACTACAACCGCATTAGGTGTAGCTACGGGATAACTTCTTCTAGTACAGTTGAATTTCGATTCTCGACTATCGAAACACCTATCGGGTGAATCCTCAAATATCCAAACAGTTAACTGAATGCGCGAAAGATTGTTTCAAAACATATTATAATTTTAATATGTTTATAAAACTGTATTGTTTTTATATAAAAAGGTAATGACTATGATCTGGCTTCAAAAATCCACGTTTCGATTATCCATACTAATCTGTGTCCCAAATAGTTCAAATGATCGTGTTTCTACTATAATTAAAGGACCCTGGGGCTAGCGACCAATAGAGTTTCAAAAACACTGCGTCTGACAATATGGCCTCATTATTGCATTGATTGAGCCAATGCGATGCAGCGGTACTAGCTGACGCGTGCTAATCGGTGACGAATCTGTGAAATTGGCCCGTCGCGGGCACAAGTAAGCGGGCCAAGTCACAGGAGAACTGACCGAATGAATGAATGAATGAATGGTTTATGATATGTTCTTGATATTTCTCTAATCTAGGATCTAGGTACTGTAAATTGTACCACCTGCTATATAAAATCTATTAATTACTTCTGTCTGTTGTAAAGGTTGCCCGGAACAGATCGCTCTGTAGCAATAAGGCCGCTAATACTTGCATTGGAAAATTTCTACATAGGTACCTGTGTTTTCTGTACTGGGTTCAAATAACGCGTTACGTCACAGTTTTTTTGTAACAAGTACATACTATAATGTCATATTAAATATAATGACCCGGATAACTCACGTCTTAAATCGAGTTTAGCGCGTGTTGCAGCAGCCGCTGAGTCGCGTTGCTCCGAAGACGAAGGGCTACGGATTAGCCCGAAACATGTCGAGCTAAACTCGATTTAAGACGTGAGTTATCCGGGTCATTATATTTAATATGAGTGAGTCTCACGGTAGTTTCATATACTATAATGTCCTCAAAAATCTCCAAAAATTGCGTTACTTGAACGCTCCCTTGACCGGTTTTTTGTTTCTATCATAAATTTTCCACTTACGTTTCGAGAGGCAATACTCCAATTATGTCATTTATATGTTCAATCGACAAACGCTAGCATTATTCACCAAATATAACAGCACAAATCCAAGCGCCATCTCTAAAGTAAAGAAAACAGTGTTTCAAAGTCCTAAACACCATCTCCACTGTATTCTACATTCAACCCAGTTTTTCTTTTCACAAAGTTGAATTCTCAATACATTATAGACGGCATCAACCACAGGTATTTTAAGAGGTAATGATGAAAACCAATCATTGCACGCGGTGGGTTCGTTCTAATTAACGTTTTACGTGTAGAAATAAACTTTTAACACCATGTCCGATTTGTTAATCAAACTTGACTACTTTTTTCTGTGCTAAAGAAAAAAAATTATGGGAAGGATTTTTTGTTGAGTTACCAGGGCCATCAGCTTCGAAAAAAATTACGTTGCAATGAATAAACACATATTTCTAGTGTAAAATAAAGAGTCATAGAATAATAGAAATAGAGAGTATTGTATTGTAAATTTGTAAACACATAGAGATAGCTTTTTCCAAGAATAGCAAATTAGCTATTATAGATCTATTGAATAATGTTTTTCGATTGTATTTTGTCGGATATGTTCGTATTTTGGTGTCGCGCGAGCAGAGCGGTGGCGCGTAGTGTGCGTGTTGCGGCAGCCGCCGAGTCGCGTGCTCCTGAGAAGAAGGGCTACGAAATAGCCCGAAACATGTCGAGCTAAACTCGGTTTAAGACGTGAGTTATCCGCTTCAATATCATTTAATATGTTCTTATTTATATTGCTTCCTCAATTAGCTCCAGTAAACTTCAGTAAGCCAGTTTAAAAAGCAAGAAAAATACGAAATTTTCCGACAAAACACGACGGCAAAACATTATTCACTACCTACATCTTTAATTGCTATTTATTTGTCTATTCTCATTTTAGGCATAACACGACTTTTTTAATGATTGCATGCTGCAAATAATATTTGTATGACCTTATAAGTGTAAATGTTTGAAACTATTTCTACACTCGGAGAATTCTATTGTGTATAATTAAATTATAGTTCATTCTCGTTAAATTCGACCCAGGCAGCTCGACAGTGAGAAAAACATAAGCTAAGTGTGTCCTCGAACGTAGCACTTGACACTTAGTGATAACCAACTTTGTCATATTTTGACATCAATGACGTAAAAAATTTAGGCAACCGAGGAAAAGATAACGATACTGGTATAACTAGTTTGTTAATTTCGTTCGGAACTCGAAACTCATTTGATGACGAGATTGGGCTGAGTTTATCACGTTGGTCGGCGTCCTTACTCAGTATGGGTACTGGCAGAATACCAGCGCTGCGGCTTACCGCAGCACAATGCTGAGCCAGCGCCTGTTCTTCAGTGCATCACATGGCTTCTCATTTATGTGTCTGATCTGTTTAATTGTTATTTAATTTATGTTTTTATTTAATTGTTAGTTTTATTACTCTTTAGCTACTAAGCCATGTCTTTGTTTTGAAGAATAAAGATTATATCTATCTATCTATCTATCTAAACAAAAGATCGGTATTATTTTTCTATTTCATTTGAATTTTCAGGAAAACGAAGAAAACCAACGAGTCCCGAGTGATGTTAACATTACGATTGTATTGTATATTAGTATATCTAATCTTCATATTACTATTTTTTCAACTTTTATAAACGCCGACTTTTATAGGGCCGACAATGCACTGGCATCGCGGTAAAGCGCTGCGGGTCAGTGCGGGTGTCTATGGACAGTGGTGGTCACTTAACATCAACCTACAGTTCGTTTGTCTGGCCTCTCTAACATAAAAAACGCTGCCGTTAAGAAATGGTTATTATTTTAAAAAAAAATCATTTTGCGTAAGTAAAGGAAATAAAACTTCATTACCACTACAGCTGATTGTTGTAAAATTAATTAACAGGAGGTTAGTTAAGTAAAATGGTTTCCGACAAAAGAAATGTTGACATTTCGGCAAATAATTTTAAACTAATGTTTGTGGGGTCAAAATGTTACCGCGCGTTCGGCAAACTTATAACTAGGACAGGCATTCGTGAATAACTCTTATTCTTGATAAAAACGGGTCTAAAATCGAGTGAATTTCGTTTGAACAGCAGCAAAAACATGGCTTCACCTAATGACACGAAATATTTAGCTTAAATTTACAGTTAACAGCTCAGGATCCACTGCAAAAAAAGCTGCAAAAAAATGGGGTAAAACACCCATTTCAAATTGAACTGAAATGCCGTAGACTGTCAGTCGCAAGTTCAAGTAGTTTTTCAACTTTTTTTCAGAAGTCTTGTTTTCTCGAGGCACGGATCACACATGTGCAGTCTGCCGCAAGTCGTTAGTTATACTTTTTTATTCATCTTGCAGACATTGTGTCAACAAATGACACAGATGGCAGCCAGTATTTTAAGTAGGCGGCTGAATTTCTGGTTAAACTATTTGTGTCTATGGTCCTCTGAGGGGTCCAAGAAGCCGAGTTAATTGTCAGCTTAAAAATGGTAAAACATGCATAGCTCTCTACATTATATTCATCATCAAATACTGTCTTAGTATTGGCAAAGGTGTAGACTGTAGAGTATCGTTAGATAGGTTTTTATAATACTGGCTTATGAATTAATTTGTAAAGTAAGCTTTAAAGTGTCAATTTTTATTAGAGTCAAGAACTGCCTTCCTATCCTCTGCTAGCAAAACCGTTGGCTTGAATGAAAAATGTAAAAAAAGGAGAACTATCACAACTTAGCGGGTCGAATAATCGATAAAAACTTTATCCCGATAATATTACAAATGCAAAAGTTTGTATGGATATTTGAATCACGTAAAAAAACCTATTAAATGCATTTTAATAAAACTTTTTAAAATAATATATCAGAATACAGAAAGGCTACCTTTGATCCTGATATTCAAACGGGAACGGGGTAAAATCTCGATTGGATTTTTTGGGAAATCCTATGAAAATTTTAATTGGATGTACAGTCAAGGGCAAAGATATCGACACGGGCAAAGTTGCAAAAATATGTATCATCATGGCCATTATTAATGCATTAATCGTCGTGTTAAAGTATACATGGCCTTAATGTTAAGTGCATAAAGTCGTGTATACATATTTTTGTAACTTTGGCCGTGTCGATATCTTTGCCCTTGACTGTAGGTATAATTCAAGAATTTCAATTCAACTGCTGAATCTAATGGTTTACGTGCGCGAAGCACCAGTATTGAATATTTGCCGCATGAACACTCACTGTGGCCGTTTTTGAAATGTGTTCTTGAGACAGTATTATTAAGTAAACGCTTAAAAAGCGTTACGACCCCCCTAATTCTACTAGCAACGTCTTAGCCACCTGATGCCCACGCGTGGCCTAGCCCACAGGTGGCCCGCGCGCCACCTTGCGCCTGCGCAGGTGAGCCGACAGCTTCCTGGGGGGCGATACTTCAGATCGAGCGAAAGTAATTGTCACTCTGAAATGAGGGCTATCGCGTATGAATTCGCCGCTAGAGGCAAAAGGAGTTAACGAAAAGACCACTGCACCAATTTCAATTACCTACATTTGATAAGGAGTATTTTTATACAACTTGTCTCTACTCACAATGTTTCATTGCTCATGCGCATACAACTGTGCTGAAATATCGAGCTTCCTAAAATGTAGGTACGCGGAACAAAACCCGAATTTTAAATCATAAAATTTGTCTCTACTCTCTGGGCAATGACCGAAATCTCGAGTAAAGTTACTTCTCAGGAATATTCTATTGTAAATTATTTGATTAGATGAATAAAAAAGTTTTTCAAATTAATTTATGTTCCTAAGTAAATGTAAATCTGTAATTTCTCCGTTGATTGCTGTGGCGTTTGCTATGAAGCTTTCTACGTAGGTTAGAAATACTCTAAGCAACATGTTCTATTCATCTTTTTCCACGGGGTAGAGACACTGTATATTGAAGAATGAAATACTTTAAGTATGCCGATAAATAAGCCAAAAAAAAAGCTAAAAGTTCATACGGTTTGCTCCATGAATACAATTAAAACTGATAAGGTTCCGATGAAACATTTATTTTAAACGATAGGTAGGTACGATGTTTAAAAATCCTTTCTGCAAATAAATCTAAAAAAAGTAAATAAAAAATTATCGTATTTACAAAGCTTATCAAGTAATAGAAAATAACCCTCTATATAGTTAAAAAAAAACATAAATTTTTACCATTCGATAATATTTCCGAGCACTTGATCTCAATAATAGACCCCTGGCAATTATGTCATCGCTGTTGTCCGAAAATTGGGAGGAAATGTTTGCCATTTGATGTTTTTGTTTCGGGGCAATTTCGGTTCGCCAGCTTGGAGTAATTTGCGGACGTAAAAATTAGTGAAAAAAATTAAACGTTTGAACTAGGTAATAATAAGTTACAGCTTGCAGACGGCAAAAATAAAAAAAGAGGACTTCCGTCATTTTTCGAAAATTAAGAAATACTCCTCTCATTCGTGTATGCTCTCTAAAAGTACAGTAGGCAGTTTTTTTATATTGAGTTGAAAAAGTAACTTTTTTATAATATTTTAATTCTATTCATTGAATACAGTAGGAATAATACTTAAATTAAATTAAAATGGTAACAGTACAATTGAAGTACTTATACTAAGCTATCCTAAAAATAACTTAACAATAATACAACTCCCCCAAGTCTTGTCCCTGCGGAAGAGTGACCACAAGGCTGGCTAGCTACTACGAAACTCGAAACTCGAAGTTTGTATCGTACCGTCCCTCTCGCTCTCGTATTAAATAGTGTAAGTGTCAGAGGGACCGCACGACACGAACTTCGAGTTTCGAGTTTCGTAGTAGCCCTGCTGGCTGCATTTTCGCGCTGTATCGTGCGTGATCCCGTGGTGATCCCAATAAGAACGTTGGGCGAGAAATGCACCAGCCTTATGGTCATTGGTAATTTCGAATATATATATTTTTTCATCACACTTGCTCGTAAACAGTGTCGTAACATGCAGGCTACCTTGCTTGCAATCCCCCAAATAAAACCCTCGACCTTAATGTGCTTGTCATGAAACCCGTGGTCGGTAAATGAGTCATTGCGCGTACAAATTTTCTTGTCATGAAGCCCAAGGTCGGTAAATGAGTCAGTGCCCGTACTGATGGTGCTGCGCGCGCTGCTGCAGGCCCACACGCACACGCGGCTCAGGCACATGCTGCGGGAGGGGGAGGGCATGCAGCGCTGCCAAGAGCGCAGCCTAAGGTATCGCCAATATTTGGAACAATTATATTTTTTCTTTTAGAAATAAAAAATTACTCGCAAATGTGATGAAAAACATTGTATGTCGCACGGGCGGTACTAGAATTACGAACATCGACTCATTAAAGCCCTCAGTCTTCGACTTCGGGCTTCTAATAGACTCTCGTTCGTAATTCCTTATTTACCGCCCTTAAGACACAATGTACTATTATAAAATAAAACTATCCCAAACATAACATATTTACACCTACCTACATAAAAAACTTAAAACTAAATTGCATTCCTTAAAGAGATAGCTGCCAGCTATTTGGTCTTCAGTAGCTGGCTCCTATTTAATAAAAGTTACAAGTGCATCTACATAATTGTCACTTTTTGTATGAAAAACTTAACAATTATATAGAACTAGCTTTTGCCCGCGGCTTCGCCCGCGTGGAATTCGGTTATCTCGCGCTGTTCCTCGGGAACTGTGCATTTTTCCGGGATAAAAACTTTTTTTCATTTCTTTTCATTTTTTAGATAGAAGTAAGAAAAAAATACCTACCTACATTTATCCACAACACAAGACAACAATAGTATTATTAAGTACAAAAATAAACAACACGAAGGAAAGTATGTGTCGTTGCGGTTGTGAATCGGATCCTGGCTCAGCGTAATGCAGAAGTTTAGATCAGGGTTTCTCAAACTTATGGCTCCACGTACCCCTGTTAAAGTTTCTGGACGATAGCGAACCCCCCCCCCCCCCCCCAAATAAAGTAATAAAATTGACTGTTGGAGAAACTAAAAATAAAAAAGACTCCAAAACCAATCTTAATCATCTTGCTAGTCTTGCAGCCTGGTGGTTTTTGGAGTCACGTAAACCTTGCCGCGTACCCCCTACCGTCGAATAGGGGTTCGCGTACCCCACTTTGAGTAACCCTGGTTTAGATGAAATGCAAAAAGTGAGATGCTAATACAAGCGCGTTCAAGACGCTTTCCTGTGTCAAAAACTTGCACTAGAGACACGAGTGCGACCCCGCCAGATTGGCGCCGCAACCGGTCGATAATAGTGAGGCTCCGGCTTTATTTACCGATGCAAATATAGGTATATAACAATATATATAACAATAGCCCTACTAATATTACAAATTCGAAAGTTTGTGAGTATGTGTGTGCATGTGTATGTGTGTGTGTGTTTTGTTTGTTACCATTGACGTGCAGTGAGTCAATGAGGGCTATCGCGTATGAATTCGCCGCTAGAGGCGCTAGTGTAGCGTGAGGTCTCCCAAATGTCAAATCTCATAGTTTTTGGGTGAGCTACGCGGGTTTATTTATAATTAGAATAATTTTGTGAATATGTTGCATTACCTGAAATTAATTATGGGAATTATGCGTTATGAGACAGTTTTGTCTTACGGAAACTTTTGTCCTCCCTTTTTTCCGAACAAAACGGGACTACGCAACTCTGTGGTTGCTCGATATTTTTATTGTACGGTTTTAAGGTGTATTAAATATGATTTTAATCTAAACTTTACGCCCGTAATAACAGACTTTGAAAGCCACACCTAAAAACCTCACGCAACAGTGGCGCCATCTAGTAAGACAAAAAACGATAGCCCTCATTCCAGGGTAGACACAAAGGCGTCGCCTAGGAGCAGCACCCCCCCCCCTCCCTAAAAGGATGCCAAATGCAAAGCAACAAAACCAAAGTTATTACAATCACCGTAGATGTAAGGCTCGTACTACAAAAGCTTTACCGACATTTCATACTTTTTCTCATTCTCCATATCAACTTGCCCCCCACCCCCTGCAGCTACCCCCTGCAGGGGTAGGCAGCTGGTAGTTTGCCCGAAGCAGGGTAAGTAGGTAATTACTAGCGCGCCAACCCTCAATGCATGCCATAGTTGCAATGCATCCGGATCCTAGCTTTTCGTATAGAAGATATATGTACTCGTATTATTTGACACTCAAATTGAATTAACAAAACCCTCTTTTTTCATAATTGTACCAAATTAAATTGCAACATTCAACATCCAGGAAACAATAACTGAAACATCCACATCCGCCTCCAGACAACCCTAGAATGTGATCAATGCGCAACCCTCTGCCAACTACCTTATCTCCCTTGCTGTTCTCATTTCCGCATGAATAGCAGAAATTGAATGCTTAACATAGCACAGGTTACCTGTGACCAAGTTATGCTGAAATGTGTGTTCACGTCTAACTCTATCTAAACCGCAGAACCGATTGAGATTAAATTCGGTACACAAATAGTTCTTTGTGGTGATTCTTAACTATGTTTGATAAAAATCGGTTCAGCCGTTTTTGAGATTTTGAACTTTGAAATTACAAGAGCGAGCGGGTTTATAAACTACATTATTTCTAAGTTGTTCAGCTTAGGTTAGTCTTATTGTACTTATTTAAAATGCAGTAAGTATAGGTATAGCTCTTCGCCACATTCAAAATAGTATTTTCGAGCAACATTGAAAGAAATACTGAAGAAGTTTTATTGAATTGACATGGAAATAAAATATACTTACACTAGATTTAAAATAATAATAATAAATACAAGCATAAACTGATGACGAGGCGACATGGTCCCTGACTTTAGCCTGTCCGAACGGACGAAATATCCACCCAGACCCTTCGCCTTATATTATGCCGTCCCGCTCACGCCAGTAGAATTCAAGAGGAGTATGAGAGAAACAATACAACATGTACTTCGATTTTCATATTTAGATTTCATTTTATAGATATTACAAAATATTCACAAAATTTTTCTAATTAAAAATAAACCCGCGTAGCTCACTCAAAAACTATGAGATTTGACATTTCGGAGACCTCACGCTACACTAGCGCCGCTAGTGGCGAATTCATTCGCGATAGCCCTCATTAGAGTAATTTTGTGAATATTTTGCAATATATGAAATTAATTATAGCAAATATGCGTTCCGGGGCAATGAATGTCGGTGTTTCGAGACAGTTTTGTCTTTCGGAAACCTTTGTCCTCACTTTTTTCCGAACAAAACGGGGACATGCAACACTGTGGCATGCTCGATATTTTATGGTACGGTTTTAAGGTGTATTAAATATGACTTTAATCTAAACTTTGTTTTCATGCCAGTAATAACAAACTTTGAAAGCCATACTTAAAAACCTCACGCAACAGTGCGCCATCTAGTGAGACAAAAAACGATAGCCCTCATTGCGGCATATTGAAACAACATTGTAAAGGCGTACATCGGAAAGTGACACTCCAAATGTTGAATATATTATATTTTAAAATTCAAATAAGACTTTCAGTCCGATAGGTGCATAGATACTATAGATAGGTGCATTAGATACATGCAAAAGTATCGATAGTTGCGTAACAGTAGGAGGGACTCTAGTTACGTCAGTTTGGCATCGTCATTTGAATCATGTTAGAAAAAACAGGATAAAGATTGGAATTGTGAAAATGTTGGCTTCAGCGACATCTAGTAATGATAATTAAAAACACAGACATGCAACCTCAACCTAGCGCACGGTGTTGTTGCTACTCGTCACTAGATGGCGTAACATGTTCACATTTGTTAAAAAATTAATTATAACAATGTAAATTTGCTGAGAGAGAACCTCCCATGAAATTGATTGTTTTTAATTATTTTACGTCTCCGGGCAATATTTAATCTTGCAATAACCCAAAAAAAATACCAAATAATTTTGAGTCGCTGGTGTAAGTAGGTTGATCATTTCGAGTTTCACATCCGCTCATTTACTTCTGCTGCTCACTCTAAGTTATAGGTATTTTTTATTGTAGGCAAATTTTGCATTATGTTAACACAATTTTGAATACATAACCTTACCTTGCCAACTTAGATATGTTGAAGACCCCCCCGGAATTGTCATTTGAAAGTTTAATATCTCAAAAACGGCTGAACCGATTTTAATGAAAAATAGCTAAGAACCACTGCAAGGAAACTCATAGAAATAAAAAACGCATAGAAATCTGTCCATCCATTTGAGAACTACGATAATATGACAGCCAATCATTGCCATCAAACTTATAACATATACCTACCTAACTCTTTTTGCGTCAAGAGTTAAAGGAGACGTGACGAATCTCGTCAATAAATAAAGCAGTCAATACAAATTTTCATCATTTTCAAAAGGTGTTTTCACAGGTGCCTTCAAATTCTGGCTTGACACATCGCATCGCGACCGTTATCATTATGTGTATCATGTTGTTACTTCATTATGTTACTTATCCGTTGTATTCTTATCAATATTTAAACCTATTAAGTACTGTTCAAATATTGTGCGATACTGTACTACTTATTGTCTGAGGGATTAATAATTTTTAAGTATTTGTTGGCGCAATAATGACAAATTAGTTTCAATTTGTGTTGATAATTGAATTTTCCGGTAGAATATTGAAGCTCCCGAGTTTTTGCGGGTTTTAGTTTTGTTTTTAAAAATGTCCTAAAACATTTTTAGGCCTTGTTTTCTTTCTTTGTGTAGATACAAAGTAAGAAACTAAATCACGTAGGATGGAACTTTTTCGCTGATAATGTTATGTTTGGGTCCATATCGGCTCGCATACTTATTGGAAGTCCGAATGTAATGTTTGTCAGAACGATCGTTTGTCATAACTCTTTTTTCTCTGAATCCAATAATTGTTCAGAATTGTTATAAAACAAACCTAACCTAACCTATAGTTTTCTAAAGGATGACCATTTAAAAATATCAGAAAAATTTAAGATTTCAGTGGGAAAAAAATTATGACAAACGATGATTCGGACAAAAATTACGGTATGACTAGCGAACAGTATCCGAACTTTGGTGCTCCAGTTATATATTAAGTAATATTCCTTACATCTATTAAGATATCATCGTAAAATTGATTGTCAAGAGGTTCTACCTTGGAATGGGATTCAGTTTTTTTTTCGACTACGAGAGATATCAGCACTACGAAACTCGAAGTTCGTATCGTACCGTCCCTCTCGCTCTCGTATCAAACAGTATAAGTGTGAGAGGGACCGCACGACACGAACTTCGACTTTCGAGTTTCGTAGTAGACAGCCCTGCAGATCTTACTTATTTAATTAAATCCAGTGCGTGCATAGCTCGGGATTAACGTATCCTAGGGCATAGGTACGAGTACCTCTAGCTTCTGGCCCAGGAGAATAGCAAGTCACATTTTGTATAAATTTATAATTCAAAAGGTCTAATTCAGTAAATAGGCCGCAATGGGCACTTTTACACGTCATTTTTAAACTACCAGCGCTTTCGGAAAGACCATCATTGCAAGAAGAATGCGCCGCAAGAAACTTGGCAGAAAGTCATTCTTTCAAAATAAAATAATTACAAATAAATACCTAAAAACTAGAGTAATACAATTAAAGAAAAATTACAAAAATAATAATAATGTGCAAAAGCAGCGGTCGCAGCTATCGGTCGCGTAACGTTCCGTTAGAAACGTAATATTGTTGCGCACCCTCAACTTTTGGTTGTGATCGTAATTACTGTGATCGTAAATTGTACAGTTGACTACACGTTCTAAAAATGAAGTGTAAGATGTGCAGTGAGCCTGTCACGGACGTTGTTGGATGCGGTGCTTGCCGTGGTAGTTTCCACTTTGCCTGCATCGGCATGCAAGAGACGGCTTATCGTAAGATGAATGCCGACAGAAAAGCTGCCGTACGGTGCCCGCAGTGTCGCGCGACTCCTGACAATTCGTCTGGGACAGCAGCAGTGCTGGAGGAGATAAAAGCTCTTAGGACGGAGTTTGGTTCTATGAAAACTCAAATAAATAACGTATTATCTTCTATGGAAGCCTTAAACACCAAATGGAACTTAATGGAGACTCGGTTTTCCGATCTGGAGGATCGAGTTATCGCCATGGAGACCAAGACGACGGTTTTGCCCAAGCTGGAAGCCGAACTGGACCTTGTTAAGGAAAAACTATCTAACTTACAAAACGAGAACAATGTTCGGGATCAATTCGCTAGACTTAACAATTTGGAGATCTCTGGTGTGCCGTTGAAGAAAGGGTGAGAATCTTGTAAACATCTTAAGCTCGATTTGCAATAAAGTGGGTGTCAACATTGAAATTGATCGAGAAGTGGACTCCATTCACCGAGTTCGCCGTTTTGTCAAATCAGATAGCGAAGCTGGCGGTGGTCCGAGTAACGATGATCCGCGACCACCCGCTATTATTGTCAAATTTACAAGGCGTATTTATAAGGACCAGATTCTAGCGGCAGTGCGCGCACGCAGGGGCCTGACGAGCGCGGATATTGGCCTGGATGGGCCAGCTATAGGCCTGTTCGTCAATGACCATCTTACGCCAACCAACAAACTTCTCTTAAAACGTACCCGCCAACTCAAGATCGATATCCATTACACATTTGTTGGACCCGGGATTGCAAGATTTTTATCCGTAAAAACGAGACTTCGAAAATATTTCACATAAAAAATGACTCTGATTTGTCAAAACTTAAGTGACTAGAATTATTCTGCCGTATCGTAATAATAGTGATAAGCTTTCTTACATTATTAAGTCACTTTTCTTTGCTAATGGGTTACATGTTTGCATGCTGCACTCATCTTCTGTCTACCTACTTTGTAATGCAACTATTGTCTATATCCAAAAACAACACTTATACTTATAAAAAACGTAAAAGTATGCATACACGTTCTAAATTTAACTATACATACACTTGTTTAATTTATTATGCGCCTGCGTCGCTGCCGACCCTCTATGTAATCTTTAAATGCATAACAAGTACGAGTAAAATGTTTTTATGCAATGGCTTCCAAGATATTTAATATTTACTATCAAAACGTTCAGGGACTGCGTACTAAATCCCACAATTTCCTTTTTAACGTTTCAACAGCTGATTATGATCTAATATGTATAACAGAAAGTTGGTTAAATGCAAATTTTTATGACGGTGAGTATTTCGACGACAGGTATATTGTTTACAGAAGCGATCGATCTGAGATTGATAGTGGGGCGGAGCGAGGCGGCGGTGTAATGGTTGCGGCGAGGCGCTCGCTACTGGCGTTGCGCCGGGACTGGCCCTGCCCCGCGCCCGCGCACTCCGAATGCCTTTGGGTTTCAATACCGCTTAGTAATGTAAACAACAAATCACATCGTAGATTTTTAAATGTTGCTTGTGTTTATATTCCACACGGGTCCCACCATAAGGAAACCGTCGATTCATTCTTTGAAATAACCACTCAACTAATAATTGACCACCCTGACGATACTTTTTTGCTAACCGGTGACTTTAATATTTCACACGCAGAATGGATATTTACTGGCACGGGCCATTTATTGCTAAACACCAGTAATAATGATTTAATAAATTGTTTAAGAGATTTTTTGGCTATCAGTGGTATGAATCAATTTAATAATGTCTTTAATATAAACAAACGTATTCTAGACCTAATTCTTTGTGGTAGTGACTGCCTAGTAACAGGATGCGACTTTCCGCTTACTCCGGAAAATCCTCATCACAAAGCGTTGTTAATTGATTTAAATTTAAGTTACATGGCCCCAATGAAAGCTGCTGGTGCTGTCCTTTATAAATTTCATGCATCTGACTTCGATGGCTTAAACAAAGACTTAGCAGCCATTGATTGGCATTTGTTTTTTGGTGACCTATGTTTGGACGGATGTGTTTCAAAATTTTATGATTTACTTTATGAGCTAATTGACAAGCATGTCCCTTGTCACGTATCGCATTCGTCGACCTCAGTTCCGCTGTGGTACAGTCCGGCTTTAAGAAAAATACTTAAAGAAAAAAGAAAATTTCATAAACTTTGGAAACTTTATGGTAATCGATTGGACTATGAGAGCTTTAAAATATTAAGAAAAAGAGCAGTGAAAATCGAGATTAAATGCTATAATGATTTTATAATTTTTTCCGAAAACAAAATAAAGACGAATCCAAAGTTCTTCTGGAAATTTGTAAAAACAACGTTATCAAGTAAGGGCATACCTCAGACCATGCATTATAAGGATGTTTCAGTCTCGGACGGTGTAAGCATTTGTGAGTTGTTTGGTGACTACTTTCAGTCCGTTTTTGAAAAGCCTGATCAGCCGCCACTTGATATAAATAATTTAACACCCCCGTCAAGCGCTCTGTTTGATATAAGTTCCATAGAGATTAATCATGAAATTGTTTTGAAATACCTTAAATCTGTTAATGTAAACAAGGGTGCCGGTCCTGATAAAATCCACCCATTGTTTATTAGTAAATGCGCTGCTACCTTAGTTAAACCGATCACAATTATCTTTTTAAGATCTGTCACGGAGGGTCATTTTCCTACAATCTGGAAAAAAGCATGGATCACACCAATTCCGAAGGGTTCGATAAGCCATGACATAGAAAAATATAGACCCATATCAAAACTCTGTCAGTTTGGTAAAATATTGGAGAAAATAGTCACCGACCAACTAACTAATGTCATCCGTCGCCACATCAACCCTAAACAACATGGTTTTTATAAAGGTAGAAGTGTGGAGAGTAACCTTCTTTTATTCAGCGAGGTGGTCCGTGACGCCATGGATGGTAATTTGCAAGTAGACGTTGTTTACACGGATTTTGCTAAGGCATTTGATAAAATATCTTTTAATACATTACTACTTAAGCTTTGGAGTCTCGGTGTGCATGGGGACCTATTTCGCTGGATTAAATCATACGTGGAAAATCGGTCGCAGGCTGTTGTGCTGGGCGGGCATTCATCTGTGTATAGAGAGGCTTATTCAGGGGTACCGCAGGGTTCCCATTTGGGACCATTATTGTTCACTCTTTATATTAATGACATTACCACTGCTTTATGTTACTCTAGTGCTCTACTTTATGCGGATGATACAAAAATACTCAGAGTTGTTAAAAGCCTATCTGAATGCGAACTTTTGCAGAAAGATTTAACTAATTTTGAGAGGTATTGTAATCAAAATAGTTTATTTTTAAATGCTAAAAAATGTTCGGTGATAACGTTTACCAGGAAAAAGAACCCGATAATTTATGAATATGAGATATGCAGCAATAAGTTAAACAGGGTTCATGAGATACGTGATTTGGGGGTCATAATGGACTCCAAATTTACTTTCAATCCTCACATAGACCATATCTTAAAAATGGCTTATAGACAGCTAGGATTTATTCTCCGCGTGGGCAAGCCATTTAAACAACCTGCTACATATAAATTGTTATTTAATAGTTACGTGCGTAGTCGCTTAGAATTTGCGTCGGTCGTGTGGAATCCTCATTACCAAGTCCATAAGGATAGAATAGAAAAGGTGCAAAGGAAGTTCGTAAAGGCCCTGGAGTTCAGAACAGGTCGACAATACGTTGATTATGTATCGTCAGCTATACGCCACAGCATTCAGCCTCTGACCATCAGACGGTCATGTACCGATTTGTTTACACTTTTTAAGATTTTGAATAACCTGATAGATGCCCCTGAACTACTGAATGGTGTGAACATTCGCGTCCCCCGGAAAAACGAACGCAGCTGCCGTAAAAGGGCGTTGTTTAGTGTACAGAAACATAGAACCAGGCATGCGCAATTCTCGTACTTGAGACGTGTATGCAAACTGTATAATGATAGTTGTATGAGTGCAGATTTGTTTTGCAGCTCGTTGGATGTATTTAAAAAATGTATTAGAGATTTATTGAAGTAGATATTTATATATGCATGTATATGTGTGTGTATATGGGCTTAAGATAATTGATGATCTTAATAGTGCTTAGGTATAGGTTGAACGTTTAAACGTGTTTCATATTTTCATATTTTTCATATTTTTTAACAAAAGTTATCTGTACTTAATATTTTAAAGGGAACTATAGGTCTATTTATATAAAACTAATTCCTAGCTTTAGCTAAAATGCAAAATTATTGTGAAAGACTGTTTGTTTCTAAATAAATTAAAAAAAAAAAAAAAAAAAAATACAGGGATGTATGGGGTCCTTAGTTACATTACTAAACACTAACTATAGATATCTACATTCAGTGGAAGTGTAGAATGCTTCCACCGTCATAAATAAATAAAAACTGAAACATACATTTCAGGTCAAGTAACCATTAAGCTTTTGGATTCCGAAGGCAAGCTCACATAATGGCTGAATTTGAGTCAGAGATTCGTGACGCAACGCAACGTTTGCTGTTATTAAATATGTGGATGTTAGTCGTTAAGGTTTTTATTGTATAGCCATGTTTCCTTGTTTTTTTTTCATCGTACTCACTTAGGTACCTACTACTCATAAATAAAGCATTTAATGAGGGCTATGTTTTTTTGTCTCACTAGATGGCGCACTGTTGCGTGAGATTTTTAAGTATGGCTTTCAAAGTTTGTTATTAGGGCGTGAAAACAAAGTTAAGATTAAAATCATATTTAATACACCTTAAAACCGTACCATAAATATCGAGCATGCACAGTGTTGCATCTCCCCGTTTTGTTCGGAAAAAAGGAAGGAAAGGTTTCCGAAAGACAAAACTGTCTCAAAACCCAGACATTCATTGCCCCGGAACGCATATTTGCCATAATTAATTACAGATATTGCAAAATATTCACAAAATTATTCTAATTATAAATAAACCGCGTAGCTCACCCAAACTATGAGATTTGACATTTCGGACCTCACGCTACACTTGCGCGCTAGTGGCGAATTCATAGCGATAGCCCTCATTCCCGTACCTGTGTGATTTATTCTTTCTTAAAGGTAATTGTAACAAAATAATGCCGATAAATGTTATCCTTCCCAAGTTAGAAGCGGTCTAGCCATGATATATTCGCAGCGTTTTTTTTTTCACGTCAGAATTCGGACCTTGGTAGTTTCTAGTCTATTCCAATTATTTAATAGCAACAACCATTTAATTGTGCATTTAATGAATGAATGAATAATAAAATGACATTAAGTTTACAAGGTAAAGTCCTCAAGGTCATCCCCATAACAATTTTAAAATATGCACGTATTAAAGTTTTTTCCACTGTCATAAAGTCAGATTTTCAGCAATCGATAGCACCAACTATCTTGTCATGTCATTCATAAAAGAGAAGTATTGCAAATTTACGTGGAAATTCTTGTGGCGCTAGTATCGCCCGACAAAGCTTGATTATTAAGTACGCGTTGAGTTTAGTTCCAATTTTTCCCACCACTTTCGATAAATTTGTATTTCGTGCGTTTACTGTTACATCATTTCACATAAGGCACACAGGACGTTTTGTTTGTTATCTGTTGTAATAAAGATAATTTAGGTATTTATATTGATACCGGTATAGGCTGCATTCAGTTTAATATTTGAGTTGAAGTTACGCGAAATACTTTTTAAAAATTGCAATGAAGAGAGTTTTGATTGTTAATAAGACGTTTCCCGCCGCCGGGTTAGAGCTGCTAAAGAACAAGTAAGTTATTTATTTTACTTTTTAAATAAACTCTTAAGGTTATGAACGCGCTAGTTTGCATGTGTTGCAATTTTTGGGGTACTTTTGAATTGAATATATTTCACAAATTATCCAATGATCAGCATGGTAAATTATACACGTTATGTTATGTATGGCAACGCTTTCAAGTGTAAATTTTATAGCACTGGAAAGTACTCAAAATCTGTACATACCTTTATTGTTACAAGCTAAAATTAAATTTTCACTTTGTTGGCAAGTAATCAATGAAAAGAGCTGTAATTTTCTACTAGGTACCTCCATCCCATCCATCCATCCAGCCTATATACGTCCCACTGCTGGGCACAGCCTCCTCTGAACTAGACACCTACACTACTACATCTGACTAGGTACCTACTCTACTAGAATTAGAATTTTTATTTATATAACTATAGTTTTTTCCCGCGACTTGATCTACGAAGAATTCTTTTATAGCTATCCCGCAAAAACTGCTATTCTTCCAAATTTTCTCTTCATAAGAATCTACTCCGGACTTCAATAAAGATTTGAAACGACTAGTCCTTTCATTTGTCGACTTTTTTTGTTGTCCTAACGTGTCACCAAGTAAGTTTGTTTTATTGCTAGTTTTCGTCTTATTAAGTACTGTAAGATGGTGGTACTGAGAGGGAGGAACTAAACCTCTCTATCTTTTTCTTTTTTTCTTTCATTTCCAGGGTCCAATACACCGTGGTGCCGCATTTGGACTTTGAGCCTGAAAGCCTGCCCACGATCAAGAAAGAGCTAAAGAACGTGGACGCCATCATCTGGAATACGAAGCACCGATTGACGGGACCGCTGCTTGACTTAGCTGGTTAGTTTTGTACTCGGACCAATGACTCCGCTTAAAGAGCTTAAGGAGTCTAATGGTTCCCTTCATCATCAGCTCACAGCAGTCCACTGCTGGACATAGGCCTCTTCCATGGCGCGCCACAACACTCTGTCTTCAGCCCCAGTGGCTCTCCTTGAGTTGTTGATATTCATAGGCGATGGTAATAATTTGTTTGCATGCAGATTCGTTGCTCGTTTGGTCGTTTCTCACAAAAAAGAACTATTCCGATACTGTTGAAACAGCAGGGCTATTACGAAAACTCGAAACTCGAATTTCGTGTCGTATCGTCCCTCTCGCTCTCGTATTAAATAGTACAAGTGTCAGAGGGACCGAACGACACGAACTTCGAGTTTCGAGTTTCGTAGTAGCCCTGCAGTACCGTCTTTGAAATAGAAGAACACGAGCCCCGTGTTCGTAGACCCTGGACACGGGGCTCGTGTTCATTGTAGTGATCATGGCACCTCAGGGGTCAAGTCTCTTTGGAAAATGGCTTTAGGTATGACTGCCTGTAGTATTTTCTAAGCCTTGTTATAAGTATTGAAAAATAAACCTTTTTTTATTCTTTCTATTTTCTTTTATTTCAGAGGAATTCAATTCACCGCTTTGCACTCTCCTCCCAGTACCAGTGGCGTACAACTTGCCTGCACCAGCAACAGGGGAGGCAACACTAACGCTGCCTGGCCTCATTGCACGCCCCATGTTGTCTACCCTATTGCTGGTGCTGGTGGGTGCATGCGGGTGTAACTACTTGCGCTACTTACCCGTGCTGACCGACTAACCCATGACCCTTTCTGATTCCAGGGCCTAATCTAAAATGCGTGTCCACCATGTCATCGGGAACGGATCACATAGACATCCACGAGTTCGAGAAGCGGCAGCTGCCGCTCGGCAGCACTCCTCAGGTCCTCGACGATTCTGTGGCGGACATCACCGTGGGCTTGGTGATCGCTGCGGCCCGCCGGTTTAAGGAAGGCGTGGCTGAACTAGAAAGGTATGTATAGATTTTAGAAATCATACCATCGTCATCCCGGCTTATGTCCCAAATAGCTCACTCACTTCCTCCTTAATACCGTCCTCGATTCGAGAATGGTAAAAACTGTGTAGGTATTTCTAGAAGCAGCAAGAAGCAAGGTTCCTTTATGGATGCTAATGCTATAACACATTAACAACAGCCATAATAATGTAAACCTGTGGTACTAACATACCCAAGCAACATACCGACATAGCCATGCGAATCAGCTCGGCAATAACTAGGAGAACAGATGACCGTTGGGGCCAAAAAGTTTTCCAATGGAGACCGCGGTCGGTAGGACGGCCATCAACGAGATGGACGAATGAACTGGTTTACGGTGGATGCAGCCGCTTCCAACCGAAGCAACTGGAGGCATATGGGGAGGACATGTCCAACAGTGTACTTCTTACGGCTGATATGTTTATGATTATGGTGGTATGAAGAAGCGGTAAGAGGCAAACTTATACGTATCACACAAATGTCGCTAAATATGTTACATTTAACTTTAGCTTATAGTAGGTAATTATTTATCAGATTCTGATAATAATTAGACTATAACTAAGTCCCTGTAAAGTAAACTGGTATTATTGACCTTTTCTAGTGGCGATTGTAAATTCGGTGTGCAATGGCGGCTGGGGCAGGACATCGCTGGCAGCACGGTCGGCATAGTCGGCTTCGGCGGTATCGGGCAGGCCGTCCTCCGGAGGCTAAGAGGTTTCGACGTCAAGAGATTCCTTTACAGCGGAAGAACTGATAAGCCTGAGGGTAAGTTTAAGTAGCACCTTTTCGTGCTAATATTGCTAACATGCTAACATTTTTACTTTCTGAAAAAATACATGTGTTGTATAGAAAAAAACTTGCGGTTCTCTGATATGTACCTCCACAACGTACCTAATGTCTGAATTAACATTTAAGTTTCATCATCATCCCAGCCTATATACGTCGCACACAGGCCTCATCTCAGAATGAGGGGGCTTGGACTGTAGCTAGTTCGCACCCTAGCCCAGTGCGAACTACGTCAGTTTCCAATTTAGTTAATAATAAGAGGACTTCAGGGCTGCAGTTTTTTTCTACGTCAGCACATTGCCAGCCTTATACTGTCGTGTCGACCGTGTCGTTCTGCTCCCACTTATTTATTTATTGGAAAAGTAAAAGGGACGGTATGATACGAACTTCGAATTTTGAACTGGAAACCCGATTTGAAACTTCTATCATAAGTACCTAACTAACTACCTTGGAACTGCAGAGTCGGTTAGGTAATTTTAGAAGCACAGAATAAGTAATAGTGCCAGAAGGCGTATGAAAACGAAGCATAAGATCTCTTTAGCACAAAAATATCGGTTAGAAAAATAATGTTTAGACTTGGGCGTGGTAGGCCCATTGAGCGACATCTAGCGAGTAGTGATATCTAGCGATAGACTCATACAAACTTCAACAGCTATATTATATTTTTTTCTCGCTGGCTAGTAATATTCTAATTACTTCTCTTTTTATTTAAGCGAAAGCCTTGGGAGCAGAGCGTCTTCCCATTGAAGAACTACTCCGACTGAGTGACTACGTGATATTGTGCTGCCCTCTTACGGAGGAGACGCGACATCTCATCAACGACAAAACACTCGGCATTATGAAGCAGAATGCTGTGATAGTCAATATCGCAAGAGGAGGTAAACTATCCTAATAATATAAAAGTACCTGGGCGACCGAGCTTTGCTCGGGCTTAAACTCGACAATAAACGTTTTCCCAGAGATAAGACCAAGCTAGCTCGATTTGTCATTCATCCCCGAAAACCCCCACTTACCAAATTTCATCGAAATCGTTGGAGCCGTTTCAGAGATTCTGAAACGATATATATATATATATATAGCTAATTTTAAGGTATTATAGGTATATGTATATTACATAGATGTGAAAATGTGTGTGTTGGTTATTATTACATTAGTTTTAAATAACTTTTAGTACCTATGAATATTTATGAACCTCGAGGTCTTTATATTGTTTTTGGTTTACCTGTATTAATATACGACTGTATGTGTTCTTAAAATAATAAAATAAAATAAATAAATGATAATTATTTCTTCTACAGAAATTTGGTATATTAGATGGCTGGAACTCTGGAATAATAAAAACATACTTACCAAAGCTCCTTTTTGTCTCGATATACTTTCGTTAAAATAAACATTGCTACGAGTATATATAAATTATTTACTATGTTAAGGTTCTTTGGAAGCACAGGCTTATCTGTTTTTTATATTTTTAGATGTAATAGATCAAGATGCGTTGTATCGGGCTCTAAAAGAAAACCGCATTTTCGCCGCCGGACTTGACGTGGTCACTCCTGAACCCATCGCAAAGGACCACCCTCTCGTCCAATTGCCTAATTGCTGTAAGTTAAAATTGAACAGAGCAACTCGCTTGTCTTTTTGTCCGTTATGGGTGAAGCCAGACGACCGTAACTCAAAATGAGTTGACTCATTATGAATGAGGGTTTTCACAGAGGCGAAATATTGCTAGATGGCGTTAGTATCGTGAGGTCCATTTGACGTTTGACGTTTGCTTGCGATTGGCTCATTTAGTTTTTTACAAGTTTTTTAACTTTTTAACCTATCATGAGCAAACGTCAAACGTCAAACGGACCTCTCGATAGGTACTAACGCCATCTAGCGATATTTCGCCTCTGTGAATACCCTCATTGCGTGTGGCACAAACTGGACTTTTGTATAAAACCGATGCAGCAGAAATTACGCGACCGAAAATACGCGACTCACAACTCAAAAAATTAAGCTCGTCTGGTCTGGCTCCAGCCTCCACCCTATATTTAAGAAAATTTACAGTATTTTTCTCAATTATTCGCGAAACATTCTAGAGTGTGAATTCAAGTTAAATCAAGTTTCTTTTTTTTATTGTAACTGTCAACGGACGTTCCGAATTGGCATTCGCTATGACTAAGTACCAAACTCAAACAGCCAAATCCAAGCATGTCTATCGTGGCCAGTCCGATGTTATTATTGGTTATTGGTCTGGCCCGATATTATACGAAGTGCCAAATTTGAACTTCGTATCTTACCGTCCCGCTGGCACTAAGATTATTTAATAAGTGTGAGATGGACGGTATGATACGAACTTCGATTTTCGAATTTCGAAGTAGCCCCCTGAAATAGTTATGTTTTCTGTTTTCAGATATTCTACCACACGTTGGTAGTGCCACAATTGAAACGAGGAACGCAATGGCGAGAATTTCTGCGAGAAACGTGCTGTTAGCTTTAGAGGGTAAACCCATGTTGAATCCTGTAATTTAGTGAATATTAGACTGAAATTTGTATTATTTGCTATTATGTGTCAGATCAGCTTTGCAAAATATATATTGAATGTATAATTTAAAAACCTATATTATAAAGCTACTAGTACAGGAATTATGATTTGACCATCTAGGTAATCTCCACTAACATCTCAAACAAAGGCGAGTAGACTTTCGAAGCGAATAGCAAGTTACCAACTCATATCTGACCGGATGGCCAAGTGGTTAGAGAACCTGACTACGAAGCTTGAGGTACCGGGTTTGATTCCCGGCCGGAGCAGATATTTGTATGAATAATACGAATGTTTGTTCTCTGGTCTTGGATGTTTAATATGACTGTATTTAAGTATGTATTTATCTATATAAGTATGTTTATCCGTTGCCTAGTATCCATAGTACAAGCTATGCAGTTTGAGACTAGGTGTCACATGATATTTATTTATTATTTAAGTTATATAACGTGGTCGACACTAAAATTGTTTTTTTTTTCTGAAAATCAACCCTGTTAACGAATTCCACAACAAACGTTATAGCTTCCTGTTCATATAGCGACATCTGTTGGAGAGTAGAGTTTAAGTTCATAAGTTCGAGTAGAACTATCTCAAGCGAATTGTCAGACAAATTAAATGTCAGTCAGTTTTCTCTTACCCTTGGTTAAGTTTAACCACATAATTATGATTGGCTGGGCTTGGCTGCTTTTTTTTAGAATACACCTTATGCCGTTGAGATAAAATTGTATCTATTCAATTGACCTATTCAAATGTCAGGTTATCAAGAGCAATAGGTATGTACATTTTGCGTCAACACGACCCAAGCATGTCATATCATAACAGTCAAGTCAAACCTACGCGAAAAGTTAACTTCACTATGAGACTTTTTGTTTTCTTTAGTTTTAGTAGCTAACAGTTGAATAGCGGAGTACATTCCATGAAGACTGGTTTCAAGAGATAGTTACTATTATACTGCCTGGTTTTATTTCGCTACCTACTTCAATTGAAACAGCTAGACGTTCAGCCGGCGCGGCGTAGTACTTAAAAGTTAAGAGTAGATCTGTGATTTGATTTGCGTGTGACTTGTACCTTTGTTAACTGATAAAAAGTGATAAGCTTGTTGCGATACAATGATAATTTACTTGCCTCTGTTATGCGCACTGATAGGGTTTGTTTCGCAGACAGACTGTGCTGAAATTGCAAACATGACTAAGGATTTAAAAGTTTTAATTTCATCAAATGACTTTCCGGAACCAGCGGCGAAAATTCTGCAAGAACAGTAAGTAATTGTGATTTATTTTATTCCCGCGAATCTTGCGATCCCCCTTTACTACGAAGTGCAATGCAAAATTCGAACTTCGTATATTGTCATCCCGCTGGTGCTTATATTATTTAAAATGAGTGATGGACGGTACGATACGAACTTGTTTTGACTATTCACCCATAAAAAACCTATCTTTAATTTAAATTTTAGTTTTACAGTTATTGTAAGTCGCTACAACCATTTTGGCGAGGAAGGTGCAACCACAAACAAGGAGGAGCTCCTGCGACTGGCTCCTGGAATATCTGCCCTCGTCTGGGTCTCCCACCATCCCATTACCAAGGAACTGTTGGATGCTGCAGGTACTTTAGCTTACCATATGATGATTGTCAGGCCCTGATCTAAGGGGGGGCAAGTTTCGCCATAGGTGTATATAAAGGGGGGGCCGGTTTGGCTGTGCCCACCCCAGTATGTTGGACTACCGATTCAAAATTCTATAATTCTAATATCTTCACACAAAAATCCAGGCCAGGCCCCCCTGAAAAATAACCCTAGATACACCAATGAGTCTGGCATTTGCTCAGAGCAGCGTGGATGCATTGATATGATGAGTCTGACCCAACCTAGACCCATCAATATTAATATTCAGAATTATCAACATAGGCAAGTCAAGAAAAAAATTGTTTTATGTAACACCTTTACTTACTTTACCTAGGCAGAAATTAGGAACCATTTTACTTTTGAAATTTGAAGATGACAAATGATGCAAAATTTTGTTTCGTAACATTTAGATAAAAATGAAAGGACTAACTATCTTATCTAACATATTTTATGTTATTTTATCAGACATGTCATGACATTATATGTGCAGGACTTTATGTAATTTTTATAACAATTTTATCTCACTTCTTATGTACAAGGTTATCTTCCTGACCTAATTTTAACAAGAACATACTTAATTAATTTATTACTTATACCTCGTGTTATGTTACCAACATAAGAATGCTGTATTGTCAAATTGGCCATTTGAAATAGGCCACAGTTTCATAGCCAAAAAAAATAGCATTATTTTTTTGCGTTTTTGATCACTTGATCTTTGACGTCTTGCAGTAAAAAAGGCACTACCAACTCCTAATTGACAACCTTATAAAATATGCCAATTTAATGATCACCAACTCTTAATAGCCCACCTTGCAAAATATGCCAATTTAATTATCACCAACTCCTAATAGCCCATAGTCAAAATACCACGCACAGGACTCATCACGCTAACATACACGAGTAATATTTACCTCAACGGTTCGGCAACATTACAGAATGATCTCTAACTTCTAATAGCCATTCTTGTAAAATATGCCAATTTAGTGATAATTAGTGAAAACATTAACATTGTCTAGTTTTAGAGCTGCTTAGTTATTAGAGAGGAAGTGATAAAGGACACAGTTTTATTAATGCTACCCCACTAGTACTATGCGGGTTAAAACTATCCTATGTACTTGCCAGGATCGTACAGTATCTTCATACCTCATCTTTTTTTATACAAGAGGATGCAAACGAGCATGCGTGTCACCTGATGGGGAGTATCTAAATCGCTTTTGCGGTTTAAAATACTTTCGCTTTTATAATAATTGTTAGAATAAGGATTTCCATCCCAACCACCAAATGTTTCAGGCCCTTCCCTCAAGGTCGTCGCAACAGCATCAGCAGGCTACAACCACTGCAATGTAGATGAGCTAAAGGCCCGTGGCATCAAACTGTCCAATACGCCAAACGTACTAAGTTCTGCGGTCGCTGAAGTTGCCATCGCTTTAATGCTGGGCGCTGGTAGACGATTCACTGAAAACTTGGAACAAGTTCATAGGTGAGTCAATCCTGAGTACCTATTCACCATCATCATATCACTATCATATCAGCTGTAGGAGTGAGAGAGACGGTACGGTACGAACTTTGAATTTCGTAGTAGCCCCCCAGGACCAGGCCGTATTGTCTAACGCAAGTCTCGCGAACGCATTCAGTATTTCTTTCTGCCCTCAACCCACACCGTGTGATAGAAAATGAAACAAATAGTTTTTTTTTAGATACCTACGTACTTAACTACTATAAAATTAGTCGCGCATTGTCCCAACAACGCGTTTACGGGTTTGGTGGGCCAATTTATGGCCCGCGACAGTGGCGTAACTATACCATCAGGGGCCTGTGGCAAATTCTTTTGATGCGGCCCTATCAGTAAAAATCGTCACGTTGTACTTAGTTTAATTTTAAGTAAAATAAAATACTCAGTTACAATGTTAAAAAAATATTTCTGAGCTAGCGGCCTCTTGGGTCGGGGCCCGTGGCATTTTGCCGGCCCTGCCACCCTATAGTTACGCCACTGGCCCGCGATCCTGTCCCTATACTACGCAGTGCTTTTTACTTCGTATCTTGCCGTCCCGCTGACGCTAATATTATTTAATACGAGAGTGACAGGAACGGGATTTTCGAATTTCGTAGTAGCCCCCCTGGGTTTGGCCAGCCTTGAATTAAACTAACAATTTGACTATACCTGAGCTAGTTTAACGTATTAGTCACCCCTATAACAGAAATAGTAGAGGTACGCGCTTTAAACAATTGTGTTTATCATCAAGGTTTTCCCACAATACGCCATCTATGAGTCATGTCTTCAGGAAAACGAAATACATAATAGGATAATACATAAAGAATACACTTATAGACATATTATTTATTTATAGTACTAGCTTTACCAGAAAGCCTTCATTTAGTTGTTATCGGGTTTTTTTCGTTGTTAATATCTTAAACAGGGCCTCTGTTTTTTTTTTTTTACTTTTATGGCCCTAGCTCTAGCTGAACCTTTTGGGACATTTTTTGTTTCAATTCCACCAGCCACTGTCACACTCATTTTATACACTATGAGTAATAGGTATGCTTCGTTTATACATACACTCTTACACAATACATTTTGTTTGCAATTTTAATACTGAATATAGGTACTTACAATACGAAAAATAAATATTTTTAAATGCTTTTAAATATCTTCTATAGATCTGTAAGGCCATAGGTGCCTTAGTTTTTTTTTAACTTAACTTAATCAAATCTTAATTTTAGTCAGTGCTACTGTGAGGCTTTAAGCTCATTCTTTTTCGTTTCCTTTTTTATTTTGTTCAAACCCGTCTTGGTCGTCCTTTTCTTTTTGATCCTCGCCCATAGCTTCCCAATATGATGGTGGCGCGTCGCTGCTATATCCAGACGCTGAAGCATTACCCTCCTCAAAATTAGCTGACAGTCTATCAATCACTTGAAAGGGAATTTCCAAAGGCAAATTGATGTGAGGAATTGTAGAACTACTGTAGTTAACACAGAATAATCTCTTCCAAATATCTTTGAATGATCATAGGAAACGCATAAACTAGGAATAGTAATTTCAGCTGCAAATTTTGCTGTCTCCCCTGCCTTATTGCCCCGTAAGTGAATTCCGTGTTTTCGACTTCAGATTTTACTTAACTTTACGCCCCACTTGCAGTGTATGTGTCAACTTCTAGCAATTTAACTTCAACGCGTTTTATGTCCACGTTTTGTGTTGTTTTCAACCTCGTAATCAACTTTAACACTTCTCCTGGCTTAAGAACTGAGTTGACTATAGTAGCCTTTAGGTGGACGATGCTTTTTTCGCCAGAAAACAGTGAACTCAGCTGTAATAAACTTTTCTGCTCGCCATATAAACGGTTCGGTTGCCATTCTTGGAATCTGACTAGACGCGACTTGTATCTCCTTCTTGAAGTGTCTGTTCATGTTCAATAGGCCTGGTCTCTCGAATTTTATGCGCACATAGTACTTTATATAGCAACGACAGTAATAACGCCTGTATTTTTAGTATAGTCTAGAGACCCTGGGACGTCATGAGGAAGCAATAAACTGAAAGGAGTCTCATATTCTCCAGCGACCAAAGGCTTACCCGATTCATTTTTGTATATAACATTATCAATATCAACATATGTCTCTTTGTTGCCGTATGTATGCATGCGATCATTCCTTTTCTTATGTTTATCCTCAAAATAAAGTCTGCCCTGACCTTTCAACGACACAACAATCGTAGAAAACTCGTATTCTTCATCTAAGTAGTACTTTATTGCTCCAGACACTGTGCTTCCTGATTTATATTCATATTTGTTGTCATCCGATGGGCACAAACTAATCTCGCATTTGATGCCCATACTTAATTTGTTAAGGTACGCCGTAAATATACGATTTTTGCAACACTCACGTCGTAAAAAAATACTTGTTAAGTACTTTGTTAACTTGCAATGATAAACAATGTTATAACCTGTTGTAACACCACCTCGGCCTTAGTCAGGCGCACGCACTGGCTGACTAAGCGAACTGAACGAACTGACTCAGACTCAGTGTCTCACCTCACATCACATCACACTACGAACGGCAGATTCGACAAACAAACAACGTAGGTAGACAACAAGCGCATAATAAAAAAAAATGAGAATCACAGAGAAAACAACACTACGTTCCGTTTCACGCTCACAGTGTAGACCGACTCAAACAAAATTATTGCGCTGTAAAGCCACGATGTGACCGCCCATTCCGTGTCGCAGCGTGTCGCCCCTTGGCGTAAAAAAAACTACTACCTATTGTATTCTGTTTACTATACCTACTGAGCGGCAAAAAATTTGGCCC